>NW_026000240.1:28923130-28938640 GCF_001458135.2 Marmota marmota marmota
ATCCTCAGCACCACATACAAACAAATATGTGGTGTCTGCCAAAAACTAAAAAATAAATATTAAAAAAAAATTCTCTCTCTCTCTCTCTCTCTCTCTCTCTCTCTCTCTCTCTCAAAAAAAATTTAGCAAATTATGTTGAATGGAGTTCCTGATATTTATTCCTAGAAAAAAATCTACTTGTTCAAAATACATTTTTATTGCTGTTGTTGTTGCTATTATTATTAATATTTTACTGGGATCTACTTGGTATCTTTTTATTTATTTATTTATTTTCATTGTGTGTGTGTGTGTGTGTGTGTATATATATATATATATATATATAATGAAAATAAATAAATATTTTTTTAAATTTTATCTATTTATTTTTTTTGGTGGTACTGAGGATTGAACCCATGGCCTTGTGCATGGGAGGCAAGCCCTCTACCAACTGAGCTATATCCCCAGCTTGGTATCTTTTTATTTAATAGAAACAAATATTTATACACAGCTTACTGTGTTATAGGCATTGTTTAGATCCGTAGTAGTGAATGAAAAGTACAAAGTCTTTAACCTCATGAAGCTTACTTTTTAGCAAGCCATTAAAAAATAAAGTGACTTTAGGGCTGGGGATATAGCTCAATTGGTACAGTGCTTGCCTTGCATGCACAAGGCCCTGGGGTTCAATCCCCAGCACCACCAAAAAATAAATATAAATAAAAATAAAGTGACTTTAGAGCAGGGCATGATGGCGCACACCTGTAATCCCAGCAGCTGGGGAAGCTGAGGCAGGAGGATTGCAAGTTCAAAGCCAGATTCAGCAATGTCGAGGCGCTAAGCAATTCAGCGAGACCCTGTCTCTAAATAAATACAAAATGGGGCTGAGGTAGGACTCAGTGTTTGAGTACCCTCGAGTTCAACCCCAGTGCCAAAAAAAAATGACTTCAAAAAAAATAAATTGTCTTTCTTGCTTTCAAGTCTGAGGGTACCTGTGGGTTATCTGGAATTGCATTTAATTTTCTTGCATACATTTTTAGGCTTTTAATGGAAGAATATAACACAGAAAAAACACAAATCATAAGTGAACTGTGAAACCATCAGTCAGTTCAAGGTAGAGAATATTTTATTATTTGCTAATTATTTTTAGGGTTTTGCATTTATATTAAAAAGTTTGGTATACAAGTTAAAAGGTTAGTAAATACAATTATCTGTGCACAGTTATAATTCCTTCATTACTCCACACACCACCCCTGCCTTGCTACGGCTTCACTGAGGATGGAGTATATGCCCCCATTCCACTTACTCTGGGTCATGTAAGTTACTTTGGCCAGTGAAATGTGAGCAAACATATCAGATATCACATTCACTCAGGCTTGGCTTGACTTTTTACATTGTTGTCCTAACCCAGTGGCATCCATTTCCCTAGAGAAGACGTGTTGAGTTGATTGACTTTCTGTCACTATGACAAAACACCTGAGATAATCACCTTATAAAGGGGAAAGGTTTATTTTGTCTAATGGCTTCAGAGATTTGAGTTCATGGTCACTTGGCTCTGTTGCTTTGGGACTGTTCATTCAAGATCCGAATTGTAGCAAATGTGGACAGAACAAACCCCCACCCATAGCAACACACAGCCTTCAGGCAATCTTAACCAATCCTGTCAACCCAAAGCTGATCCCCAGCTTGTCATGAAGGCCATTGAAATTTAGTTTGGCTCTGAGTTGCTATGCAGCATTATAGCAGCAGAACCTCACTCACATAGCTAACTTGATTAATCAGAAAAATCCCATCTTTTCCCCTGATTTTCTTTAAAGGTCAGAAGAAAACTCAGCTATTAACCCATCTGATATCAGGAGACCTTTCATCACCTTTGCAGTCATTTGTGGTAATGATTCCTTTCAAATGTTCTATTTCTTCTAGGACCAATTTCCAAAGTTCATATTTGTAGAGAATCAGTCATTTTAAGTTTTTGAGTTTAGTATTCTTTACAAATATTCTAATTTCATTTGCAGTTATGTTTCCTTTCTCATTCCTAATCCTGTTTTTTGCCTATTCTCTCTCCCTTTGATTGAAGGATTAAGTTTGTAAAGGATTTATCCATTTCATTTGTCTTTTTATTTATTTGTTATTCACTTATTTGTTAATGGAGATTTGAACCCATAAGCACTTTACCCAGGAGTACATCCCCACCTCTTTAAAAAGTGTGCGTGTATGCGTGTGTGTGTGTGTGTGTGTTTTGTAGATGGACAAAATACCTTTATTTTATTTACTTATTTTCATGTGATGCTGAGAATTGAACCCAGTGCTTCACTCCTGCTAGGCAAGTGCTCTGCCACTGAGCCACAACCCCAGCTCCCTCAACCCCTTTTGTTTGCTTGTTTGTCCTTAAGACAGTTTCCCACTAAGTTGTCTAGGGTTTTCCTAAGTTGCTGAGGCTGGCTTTGAACCCGTGATCCTCCTGCCTCAGCCTCCGAAATCGCTGGAATTATAGATGTGCACCACCACACGTGGCTCATTTGCTTTTTTTTTTTTTTTTTGCTAATGGGAATTGAACTCATGGGCACTCAAACACTGACCCACATCTCCAGCCCTATTTTGTATTTTATTTAGAGACAGGGTCTCACTGAGTTGCTTAGTGCCTCGCTAAGATGCTGAGGCTGGCTTTGAACTTGCAATTCTCCTGGTCTCAGCCTCCTGAGCCACTGGGATTACAGATGTGAACCACCATACGTGGCTCTTTTGCCTTTTAAAAGGCTCATTCTAAAATTTATTTCTCCTTTGACCATTTTTATTGTTGTTTCTCTTTCACTAATTTCAGTTTTCATTTCCTTTTAAATCCCCCTTGCCCGATTTCTTTATTTAAAAGGAGGATCCAGGTGTTTTTTTTTAATTTCTTTTTATTTATTTTGTTTTTCTAACTTGTAAGATGAAGATTTAGTTTCTTTAGTTTTTAGTTCCTTTACTTTTATTCTTAAATAATGAAGATAGTTTAAGCTATACTATTTCCTCTAAGTGTGGCATCCACGGTGCCCACGGTCTCTGGTGTGACCTAAATAGGTTATTGCTTTCTGGATTGTATATGAGATACCTTTGCCTGGTTTTATCCAAGGGGTGGGGGATATGGTAGAGCAGTTGAAGGTTCACAGCAAATTTGAGAAAATAAGGCTGGGGTTATGGCTCAGTGGTAGAGTGCTCGCCTAGCACGTGTGAATCACTGGTTCGATCCTCAGCACCACATAAAAATAAATAAAATAAAGGTATTATGTCCATCTACATCTAAAAAAAAATGTAGAAAAAATTGAGAGAAGAGTACAGAGTTCTCACATTGCCACAACTGCAAGCCACCCTACCCACATGGCCTCCCCTGCTATCACCTCCCACCCCACAGTGCTACCTTGGGTAATGGCAGAACCCATGCCAACACATCACTATCACCTGAAGTCCATCATTTACACCAGGGTTCACATGGGTGTTTAGACTCTATGGGTTTTGGCAAATGCATAACTGACATGTGTCAACCACTATTAATATTAGAGTAGTTTCACAATCCTAAAAATCCTCTGCACACTGCCTGTTCACCTCTCCCTCCCCACAATCCCTTTCTATTTCCTGTATTCACTGTTTCCCTTCTCCAGTCACATAGTTGGAATCATACAGATGAAGTCTTTTCAGATGGGCTTCTTCTTTTAGAAATATGCATTGTTTCCTCCATATCTTTTCATGGCTGGATGGCTCATTTCTTTTTAGCACTGAATAACACTATACATATTGTACATCTCAATGTTCCACAGTTTACCTATCCATTCACATACTGAGAGACATCTTGGTTCCTCTCAAATTCAGGCAACGCTGCATAAAGCTACTAGAAACATCCACAGGCAGGTCTTTGTGTGGAAGGAAGTTCTCAACTCGTTTGTGTAAATACCAGGGAACATGATCACTGAATTGTATGGCAAGAGTGTGTTTCAAATTTTTCTTTTTTTTTTCCCCCTTTTAAAATGTTTTATTTAGATACAGGGTGTTGCTGAATTTCTTAGGGCCTCACCAACTTGCTAAGGCTGGCTTTGTACTGGTGATCCTCTTGCCTCAGCCTCCCAAGTCGCTGGGATCACAGACATGCAACACCAAGCCCAGCTCCTCATATTCTTGATTATTTCCTTTGCTGTGAAGAAGCTTTTTAGTTTGATGTCATCCCATTTATTGATTTTTGATTTTACTTCTTGCGCTTTAGGAGTCTTGTTAAGAAAGCCAGTTTCTGAGCCCATATGTTGTAATATTGGGCCTAGATGTTCTCCCAGTAGGTGCAAGGTTTCTGGTCTAATTCCTAGGTCTTTGATCCACTTTGAGTTGAGTTTTGTGTAGAATGAGAGATAGGGGTTAAATATTATTCTACTACACATGGATTTCCAGTTTTCCCAGCATCATTTGTTGAAGAGGCTATCTTTTTTTTTTTTTTTTAATTTTTATTGTTGGTTGTTCAAAACATTACATAGTTCTTGATATATCATATTTCACACTTTGATTCAAGTGGGTTATGAACTCCCATTTTTACCCCGTATACAGATTGCAGAATCACATCAGTTACACATCCATTGATTTACATATTGCCATACTAGTGTCTGTTGTATTCTTCTGCCTTTCCAATCCTCTACTATCCCCCCTCCCCTCCCCTCCCCTCTTCTCTCTCTACCCCCTCTACTGTCATTCATTTCTCCCCCTTGTATTATTTTTCCCTTTCCCCTCACTTCCTCTTGTATGTAATTTTGTATAACCCTGAGGGTCTCCTTCCATTTCCATGCAATTTCCCTTCTCTCTCCCTTTCCCTCCCACCTCTCATCCCTGTTTAATGTTAATCTTCTTCTCATGCTCTTCGTCCCTACTCTGTTCTTAGTTACTCTCCTTATATCAAAGAAGACATTTGGCATTTGTTTTTTAGGGATTGGCTAGCTTCACTTAGCATAATCTGCTCTAATGCCATCCATTTCCCTGCAAATTCTATGATTTTGTCATTTTTTAATGCAGAGTAATACTCCATTGTGTATAAATGCCACATTTTTTTTATCCATTCGTCTATTGAAGGGCATCTAGGTTGGTTCCACAGTCTTGCTATTGTGAATTGTGCTGCTATGAACATCGATGTAGCAGTGTCCCTGTAGCATGCTCTTTTTAGGTCTTTAGGGAATAGACCGAGAAGGGGAATAGCTGGGTCAAATGGTGGCTCCATTCCCAGCTTTCCAAGAAATCTCCATACTGCTTTCCAAATTGGCTGCACCAATTTGCAGTCCCACCAGCAATGTACAAGTGTACCCTTTTCCCCACATCCTCGCCAGCACTTGTTGTTGTTTGACTTCATAATGGCTGCCAATCTTACTGGAGTGAGATGGTATCTTAGGGTGGTTTTGATTTGCATTTCTCTGACTGCTAGAGATGGTGAGCATTTTTTCATGTACTTGTTGATTGATTGTATGTCCTCCTCTGAGAAGTGTCTGTTCAGGTCCTTGGCCCATTTGTTGATTGGGTTGTTTGTTCTCTTATTGTCTAATTTTTTGAGTTCTTTGTATACTCTGGATATTAGGGCTCTATCTGAAGTGTGAGGAGTAAAGATTTGTTCCCAGGGTGTAGGCTCCCTATTTACCTCTCTTATTGTTTCTTTTGCTGAGAAAAAACTTTTTAGTTTGAGTAAGTCCCATTTGTTGATTCTAGTTATTAACTTTTGTGCTATGGGTGTCCTATTGAGGAATTTGGAGCCCGACCCCACAGTATGTAGATCGTAGCCAACTTTTTCTTCTATCAGACGGCGTGTCTCTGATTTGATATCAAGCTCCTTGATCCATTTTGAATTAACTTTTGTGCATGGCGAGAGAAAGGGATTCAGTTTCATTTTGTTGCATATGGATTTCCAGTTTTCCCAGCACCATTTGTTGAAGATGCTATCCTTCCTCCATTGCATGCTTTTAGCCCCTTTATCAAATATAAGATAGTTGTAGTTTTGTGGATTGGTTTCTGTGTCCTCTATTCTGTACCATTGGTCCACCCGCCTGTTTTGGTACCAGTACCATGCTGTTTTTGTTACTATTGCTCTGTAGTATAGTTTGAAGTCTGGTATCGCCATACCGCCTGATTCACACTTCCTGCTTAGCATTGTTTTTGCTATTCTGGGTCTTTTATTTTTCCATATGAATTTCATGATTGCTTTCTCTATTTCTACAAGAAATGCCATTGGGATTTTGATTGGCATTGCATTAAACCTATAGAGAACTTTTGGTAATATCGCCATTTTGATTATGTTAGTTCTGCCTATCCATGAACAGGGTATATTTTTCCATCTTCTAAGATCTTCTTCTATTTCTCTCTTTAGGGTTCTGTAGTTTTCATTGTATAAGTCTTTGACCTCTTTTGTTAGGTTGATTCCCAAGTATTTTTTTTTTGAGGATATTGTGAATGGAGTGATTGTCCTTAATTTTTCTATGAAACTGCCAGACCGTCTTTCAAAGTGGCTGTGCCATTTTTCATTCCCACCAGAAAAGAATAAGAGAGTTCCTTGCTTCAAGTCCCTGCTAGCATTCGGTGAAGCCAGCATTCCAGCCATCTAGAATGGTACATCATCCGTGGTGTTTACTCATGGTTTCAACTGGCAAATCCTCAGTGACAAACAAGCATTTTCAAAGAGCATGCTTCCTAACTTTCAAGTGGGTTCAATTTTTTGGGGGGGTCACCTCATAATTATTGGTCACTGATTTAAATAATTATGATCAAGAATAGTTGGTAAGGCCACTACTTATTAAAATGGGTTAAGATTTTCATTAAGCACATGACAAGTTTTTGCACCTGTTCTATGAAGATGGATATGCTTCACTCAAGAAAGGAAGATTCACCAGGCACAATGGCACAATCATCCCAGCCACTTGGGAGGCGGAGGCAAGATGATCACAAGTTCAAGGCCAGCCTCAGCAACTTAGTAGAAACCCTGTCTCAAAATTTTAAAAAAGGGGGCAGGGGCTAGGGATATATAACTCAGTGGTAAAGTGCCCTTGGATTTGATCCCCAGCACCAAAAAAAAAAAAAAGTGGGGGGGATTCATTGGGCTATTAAATTAGGGTTATTGAATATATTAGTTGATTCCTCTATATTAATAAAAATAAACAATTTAAAAATGGTTTGATGTATATTTTTTCACTTGATTTGTCTTGAAAGTGATATTCATTCAATAGAAACTGCACTTCAGATTTTGAATTTTGATCTTTTCCCAGGTTAGCAATACACAGGATGGTGACTCTTTTTGTGACACTGGGTAGCCAAGTGATCTGCAACTCCCTTTCATCCACTCAATCACAGAGCAAACGACAAGCTCCATGTGGTGGACCACGTGCAGAACTGTGACATTCAGTAGTCAGGTGCATTAAATGAACTTTCAATTAGAATGGGTGTATTGTGACATAACCCCATCGTAAGTCAAGAAGCAAGTTAAAAGTGTGACTCATAGGAACACAGAATAAATACCTGTGGAAGATTTTTATTCAACAGATTAACTAGTAATCGGCAAAATAGGTAAATGACTCAAAGGGAATTTGAAGGCTGGATTTGTATAGGAAATTTGATCCATCAATGTTAGAATAATATTGCCAGATTAGACGGCAAAATTGGTTAATGTCCTATGAGGCAGTGAATCATAACCTTTTGAAACAGACTGAATTTGTCCCCAATTTGAAATTAGGAATGGCTTCCTCATGCTGAGAGCAAAGACGGCAGAGGTTGCAACCCTCTCCCAACTGTTTCTCCAATCTATTCCTCCATCCCTAACATCCTCTCTTTTGGTATTCTAAGTTCTACAGCAAGCCCCCCCCCCCAACGTGATACCCTTTCTTCTTTATCTTCTTAAAAAGATAAAATGTTTGGCCAGGCACGAAGCTGTGGAGACTGAGGCAGGAGAGTCACGAGTTCAAAGCCAGCCCAGCAACTCAGCGAAGGCTAAGCAACTCAGTGAGAGCTGCCTCAAAATACAAAATAGGGCTGGGGATGTGGCTCATGGTCCAGTGCCCCTGAGTTTCATCCCCGGTATCAAAAAGAAAAAGCATAAAAAGACCAAATGTTTGCTTTAAAAGGAACTACAGATGGGGGCCTCAGAAGTGGAGACAACTTTTGATATGATAAGGAGGCTCCAGGGCCTCTCACCTGTGAAACACCTGTGACATCCTCTCTTGGAGGGAGGCGGAACCTGTGAAGCTCCTGGCCTTTGTCCTGATAAGTCCCTTCCCTTCATAAAAGCGTTCCTAGTCCCAGAGCTTTTCTAAAGTGGAACTTTTAAAAGAGTGAAGTTTCTTCCACTTCCTTCAAAGTGGGCTTTGAATAAAACCTATTTTCCTGCCAATTGAATGTTTCTGGAGCAGTGAGCTTTATGTCCCAGTCCCTTTCCCCCCTGGGGCCCTATCTTTGCCACCTGGGGACACTTTGGAGCTATCTTTTCTAGAACTCAGAAATTATTGGCATGTTTACTGGACAAAAATCCTACAAGTGGGGGCTGGGTTGTGGCTCAGCGGTAGAGTGCTCACCTAGCATGGATGAGGCCCAGGGTTTGATCCTCAGCACCACATTAAAAAAAAAAAAAAAAGGTAAAATAAAGGTATTTATTTTAAAAAAAAATTCTACAAGTGAGCATGCAATCATACTATGTGTGGGATTGTCAATCAACAGCCCTACTTGACTCAGAACATTCCTCCTCTGATCTTTAGATGATTTTGTGCCCCACAAGACTTTAGAAAGACATGATAACCAAATTTCTACTTTATTTTCCAATTTTTTTAAGTAATTTTTAAACAATGCCATTTTAAAATTTTTTCTATCTTATCTGTATGGGTCAAAGAATGTGTATTAACACTCTCTCCCCACCATAACAGCCCCAGTAGTGCGAAAAGGGGGGAATTTATAAGAAATGATTCTTTCTTATAATTATGCCTCGTGTCCTGAGAATCTGGGATTACAGGCTTGAACCACCACACCCCGCAAGAAGTGTTTGTTTATTTGTTAGTTTAAAAAAAAAAAAAAACATTTTGTATTGCTCACCCTTGGATCTTTATTTTATTTATTTTTATGCGGTGCTGAGAATTGAACCCACTTCCTCACACATGCCAGACAAGTGCTCTACCACTCACTGAGCCACTACCCCAGCCCCAAGAAGTGTATTTTTTAAATCACATTTCTAAGAATTTTGATATATCTAGCTACTGTTTGCATGCAAGTTTACATTAATTGTGCTTTACTTCCCTCCTTATTCTACCTAAGCTTTTAACCTTAAATTCCAACTTGTCTGATTAATATAGATAATTAGTATTGTCCATTATAGTATTCATCTTTTTAGTACCTCTTTATCAATACTATTATTTTTTTAAAAAACTCAATATTATTATTAATTTTTAAATTTTTAGTTGCTGATGGACCTTTATTTTATTTATATGCAGTTCTGAGAATTGAACCCAGTGCCTCACACGTGCTAGGCAAGTGCTCTACCACTGAGCCACAATCCCAGCCCCAATACGATTATTTTTAACCATTGTATGATTACATTTGTTTTGGGTATTTTCTGTAAATAATATAGGGCCTAAAAAAAATTGTACAGTCACATTTAAAATAGTTGTGGAGCTGGGCATGGTTGCACATGTATGTAATCCCAGCAGTTCCACAGACTGAGGCAGGAGGATGGCAAATTTGAGATCAGCCTCAGCAACTTAGCAAGGCTCTAAGCAACTAAATGAGATCCTGTCTCAAAATAATTTTTTTTTAAAAAAGGCTAAGGATATGGCTCCATGGTTAAATGTCCCTGGGTTCAAATCCCTCGAACCAAAATAAAATAGAGTAGTTGTTGATTTACTTAGTTTTCTTCCTTCCACCCTACCCTCTTTTTTTTTTTTTTTTTTTGGTACCTCAGAGGCACTGGAGCACTAAGTCACATCCCTAGCCCTATTTTGTATTTTATTTAGAGACAGGGTCTCACTGAGTTGCTTAGCACCTCACTGAGTTGCTGAAGCTGGCTTTGAACTCGCGATCCTCCTGTCTCAGCCTCTTGAGCCTCTGGGATTCCAGGCTTGCGACACTGCGCCCCACCACCCTACCTTCTGTTTATTAGCACAGTCAGGTCTCATGATTCCCATAGTTACATTCTAGAAAGTCTCTAAGAACATTGTACTAGCAAATACTGAGTCACTCAGTCTGAGGTCTTGGGACCCTCCATCACAACATTCCATCCATCCATAAGTAACTTTGTTTTACGTGCACTTATGTTTAGAGACACCTTATTTAATATGCACTGTTGATTCATTAACATTGAACTCACAGCTAATAGCACTATAACTTGTCCCCGGATGAAAGTTGTCTAACTGTATTTTCTCCACAATGTCTGTCATGGTCTTTGAGCACTCAGGAGCACAAGGGAGCAATGCACCTGTACTCTATACTCGGCAACCACTTTAAACAATAAAGTTTAAAACCAGCAAACCTCCAGCCCCACCAAAAAAAGAAAAAAATGTGGCACTAACCTGATGTGAAGTTTGTGATTGTATGAAAAGTGAAACAAGAAGGCAACACATGGCCGCATGGCCTTGATGAGCTTCAGCTGGAAACGTGTTGGACCACTCAGAATCTCGATGCTCTGCGCATGTCCACAAATGCTGAGTTGATTTGGGAGTGTGGGTTTGGTGAATAGGTGAACTTGCAAACACAGAGTCTTAGATTTCTTATTTTTGCTGGTTTCTGTCTTTCCCTTGTTATTTTGTTTCTTTCTTGGTACTGAAAATTGAACCCAGGGGTGCTTAACCACTGAGCCATCTCCCCATCCCTTTTTGAGACAGGGTCTCACTGAGTTGCTAAGGGCCTCACTAAATTGCTGAGGCTGCCTTTGAACTGGTGATCCTCTTGCCTCAGCCTCTTGAGCCGCTGAGATTACAAGTGTGTGCCACAACAACCAGCCCTCTTATTATTTTTAAAGATCTGTTCTACTTTGGGGGGAGGTAGGAGTGCTGGGGATTGAACCCAGGGCCTTGTGCATGTAAGGTCTAAGCTCAGGTCTAAGCACTCTACCAACTGAGCTGTATCCCCAACCCCTGTTCTATTTCTCCATTCTCTCCTGGTTCGTTTCTGTTTGGAGAACATCTTTTCCTATGGACTCTATTTCCCCAGAGTCTAGCTTCTAGAAATCTAGAATTAGATGCTTCTCCCTTTATGGGTAAGCTGAGGTACAATTTATCCTTTATATCCACAGGGGAGTGGTTCCAGGACTCCCAGGCATCAAAATCTGTGTGCTCAAGTCTCTTATATAAAATGCGAAGTATTTTCATAGAACCTATGGGTATATCTGCAGATTATTTATAATACCTAATACCTTGTAAACGTGATATAAATATTTATTATACTGTATAGCTTAGGGGAAATGACAAGAAAAAGTCTGCACTGAACATGATCAGTACAGATGCAACAACAAAAAATTATTTGCATTTAGTTGAATCACAGATGCAGAACTCACAGATATGCAATTACTCACTGTAATTGCCTGGACTTCACTTGTAACATTTTTCTCTTTATCACTAACCTTCAGAGGCAGAACTAAGTATTTTCTTGTCAGTTCAGCCTCTAACTCACAAACGTCTTTCAGTTTGTAAACCCAGGTCTTTCTTCAGCACTGCACAATGTTTTTCTATTGGTTTATTTATTTATTCAGTACAAGGGATCCTCTATCACTGAGCAACATGCCCAGCCTTTTTATTTTCTGTTTTTAATACAGGATCTTGCTAAGTTGCTGGGGCTGGCCTTGAACTTGCAATCCTCCTATCTTAGCCTCCTAAATGTACCATTATACCCACTGTTTATTATTTCTTTTATCTACCCTTTTTTGCTTCTGGAAGTCTTATTCACACCTTAGGCCATAGATCTATCCTCCCAAACTGATTTTTTCCTCTAATTTCTATCCCTATATTTTTTGCTTTCAGTGGACTATATTTTTTGTTGTTGTTGCTGGGTTGTTGTGTTTTGGTGGTGCTAGGTGTTGGGTGCAGAGCAGGCTGAACTGTGTTGTCTGCAGGGCAGGCTGAACAGATGTTGACTGCAAGATAGCCCACGCACTCAAACCCCCCTCTATTTGGTCCTTTATCACCTGTTTGTGTCAAGTCCCGCTCAAGGCTGAGCACTCAACCCCCCTTGGGCCAACAAGGCAGCTTGCAGACCCAGAGGCCCCATTAGATTTGGGCTATAAAAACTCCCTCCTGCCAGGCCCCCCTCTCTCTCCCTCTCTCTCTTGCTCTTTCTCTCTTGCTCTTTCTCTCTTGCTCTCTCTCTCTTGCTCTTTATCTTTCTTACGCGCGCTCTCTGTCTCTCTCTTGCTCTTGATCTCTCCCTGTTCATCTCTTCTCTTTTCTCTCTCTCTCTTTCCTTCTTTCCTTTCTCTTTGTTGCACTGCTGCAATAAAGATCTTTTGGTTGCTCCGAGTGTTGTGGTCACTTTCCTTTCACTAGGGATGGAACCCAGGGCCTTGTGCATGCTAGGCAAGTGCTCTACCACTGAGCTACATCCCTGGACCTGGATTTTTTTACCTTAGTTTTCTCTGTTATTTATCTGAATCCCTATAATGACCATTCTCTCCTTCAGTTCATCCGATGAGCCATTTAGTTGGAAAATCATATATTTTTAGCTCAGTACTCATTTTGCTCTATTTAAATTTCTGGTTTTTTTTTTTTTTTAAGATTTATGTTGTCATCTTTCTCTTTCAGTAGTTTTATGTCATTGGGTGTGTGTGTTGTTTGTCTCTCCTGACCTCCCTCTCTCTGCCAGCTCACTGGGGCTCAGGTCTAAGCTCGGAGGCACCCAAAGGGATGAAGGGATGTTTTCTATTGGTAGAGAAATCGAGGAAAGACTGTCCTAATCATGGCAGCTGCAGGCATGCTTCCCATCTCCCACAGAAGCATCGGGAAAATGCCTCCCTGGTCTGGGTTCTGAAAGTATCCCAACATCAGAAACAAGGAAACCTAGCCCACTTGTTCAACGGCTTCTTAGTCCTGAGATAAGGCACAGGGGACCAGGTGTCTTCATGTAGTGCAATGTCATCCTTCCTTTGGGGATCTCAGTCTTTGAGGTCTAAGCCCTCCCTGGGATCCACTTCTCAGCCCTTGTTTCAAGCCTCCCCAATATTTGTTGAACTAGTGGTGAAGAGCTAGAGACCGGGCCACACACAGGCCCCAGGCAAATGGGGCTTGGAAGGTGCTGGGTGTGCTGCTGGGGGCAGGCTCGGCCTGCAGTACAATGGGTGCTTCTCCACAACCTGGTTCACTGGTCTCTACAACTGTTTGACTCAAGAGGGAAATGGAGAAAAAAGAAAGCACATCCAGGTTACCACATCCCCAGACTGGGGTTGTAGTTCAGTGGTAGAGCACTTGCCTAGCACGTGTGAGGGACTGGGTTCGATTCTCAGCACCACATACAAATATATAAAATAAAGGTCCATTGACGATGAAATATCTAAAAAAAAAGATTTTAAAAAATAAAATAAATTTAAGTTTAAAAAGATTTGTAAAAAATACTTTGTTACAGAAATCACAAAGATGGTATATAAACAGTAAAGTTTGAGAAAGACTACACCAGAACAATGTCCAGCTTCCCTTCCCCCTCTAGTGTTTGATTATGCTTCACACAGAGTTTCCAGAATGTTCTAATGGTGTGTATTGGGTTTATGGCTGAAAATAAAAGGAAAAAAAAAAAAAAGAGGGCTCACAATCATGATCAAGCTAGCCAAATAACTAGTTTAATGGTTTTCTTCATGGCTGGACAGACCATACATTTCTATCATAGGAGTACCACATGCATAGGCAGACCTCAAAATAGAGGTAGATAATTAAAGAAAGCAAGGAAGCAGGAATTGTCATGTTCTAGAAACTGTCCAGTTGAGTGATGGCAGCAAGGACACCAAACCCTGGGACTACTAGGGAAAGGCAAGAGAGAAGTTCTGACTGTTCTAAGGGACATCCTCTCACAGAGTTCCTTCTCCATGAGAGTCTGGGTTACTATAAAGGAGATTTTTCTTTCATTTTTTTAAATATCTTTATTTTTATGTGACAAGCGTGCTACCACTTGAGCCACATCCCCAGCCCCTCTTTCTTTCTTTTTAAATAAGAACCTCACATTTCTTTTGTTGTATAGTATTATCAATGCAATGTATTAGTTTGAGAAAAAGAGCTCACGGTAGCACCTTCTAAAGGCCCGGCTGGCACACACACATCTCTCAAAGCCACAGACACACAAGTACCTTAAGCACTTTCAACCCCAGGTCACTCCTGCTGCCATTATCTCTACTGCAACAAATGGGTCCTGACACTTGATGTTGGTGAGTCTGGCCTGGACCCACCCAGTTGCTTTATACCTTCCCGAAAGACTAAATGTTGTTACCACTGTTCACTGGTGACGAGTCCTTACTTCCCGAATGCTGAAGTATAACACCAGAGAAGCACGCCAAGGCAAGTTTAGAAGTTTAGAGTGGAAAGTAAAAGCTTTATTAAAGGACAGCAGAAAAGACTTTTCCCTGGAGGAAGAAGAGGACCAGAAAGGTGGAATCCATGGAAGGGGGAGGTCTTCCCTTTTTTATAGCTAAGGTCTTTTTAGTTTTCCCACATTCCTGTCTTTTGTTTCCCTTTATCTTTCAATGATAAAATGCAGGTGAGAAGGCCCAAAAGGTGGGAGATAAGTGGGCTGGAGGAGTAATGTGGGCAGGAAGGGCCTGGGGCAGCTTTTGATTAGCACTTCCCTGTTTGCTGGGAGCTGTTTCATAAATAGTTGCATAGGATGGGTTCCGGGCCTTGGGGACATTAACATTTCAATTTCCCCAAGTGCTGCTCTGGTTTCCTGGACTCCATTCTCTATAATGGCCTCCATTTTCTTTATCTTACTTGATAATTAGATCCGATTTACCTAACAACACTAACTACCTATCTGTAAATCTGGCTTCAACGTGACACTTAGCTGGGGGCTCACAAAAATGCCTTCCTGGCCTCAGGAAATTTTCTGTCCTGAGAGCTCTGCTTCCAGGTCACCTGCCTCAACCAGGTTCAGATCATTTTGTTGAAGTTGGAACATAATGCACAGGTAGGGGAACAGGGCATCTTTCAGTGTTGGGAAGGGGAGGGGAGGGAATGCCAAGTGGCTGAGCCGTGGTCCACCTCTGATTCAGGGATTTCAGTCCCTGCCCTACCCTGGGCACTGAAGTTAGCTGTGTGCCACTGAAGAAAGCCACTGTGCCCTGGGCACTTGGGCTCACTGGCCCAGGGCTCCGCGTGAGTGTGTGTTGAGTATGTGTGTGTGTGTATGTGTGTCTGTGTGTGTGTCCCAGCACGCACGCCCTCCTGGGGACGCCGGGCACAGTTGGCCAGAGCAGCACATGGCCAGCTCTCCGGGGTTGGCGCGTGGCCGAGCCCGGGGGGTTTCAGTCGTTTTGCAGAATTCTCTTATTGTTCGCGAGTCTCGGTGGCCGTCGCCTGCGGCCGGCGGGCTGCAGATCCATTCACC
>NW_026000240.1:28939903-28945325 GCF_001458135.2 Marmota marmota marmota
CATTCACCCGCCTCGCCCGCCGCTGCCGCCGCGCCTCGCGCGCGCCCCCACCCCGCCCGCCCGCCATCTGTCGTCTGAGCGCCATTGTAAGCAGCCGCGCCTGGCGTCCTGGACGACACCCAAGGGGACCCGGAGCTTAGGCCCGACCGGAGGCAAACAAGGAGGGTTTATTCTAGTCCCCACTTGGAGGTGACCTTGAACAAAATAGCCAAGCCTGGAGCATCCGCCCGCTCCCCCGCCCTCCAGCGTTTCTTTAGGACCTTCTCCTGCACGGGGACGCGGGGGTCGGCCATCTGAGCCGGATCCTCCAGTTGAGGACGTCTGGGGTGTTATTCTTTCCGGGAGGAGCCCTGCAGCGGGCAGATCGCGCCACTTGGCTTCCCGAAGAGCCAGCCCCCGGGAGCCCGTTTCGAATGCAGATGTGGGTTTTGTCTCCCGGGAGCCTGATCCTCTGAGTTCATCCCGATTGTCCGCGCCTCTTAGGATGCTGGGCTGAAAGGAGAGCTTCTCTTTCCTGCAGTTGCAAATGCAGCCCTTTCAAGCCCCCCCCTCCCCCAGCCAGTCTGCGGCCTCAGCAGTCTGCATTTTGCCCATATTTGTTTACTCTCACATCCTCCCTGACGATTAGTGGCGCTATGAAGCGCTTGGCCATATTCTGACAAAGCTATGGCTTTGTCGTCGTGAGGTCGTGGTGAGCTTGCCTTTACAGACCATAGCCGTGCGCCTCCAAGATTCTACTCCGACCTCCCTCCCAGGCATCTCCCCCTCCTAGGCATCTCCCATCCCAGTTTAAGACTTGCACGGGTTCCCACTACCCCCTGCCCCCATGCACAACAGGGACATCAACTCTCCTGTGGGAAAACAAAGGGTCAAATACCCCAATACCGGAGTCGCCCAGGGGCAGGTGTGAACCTTATCTCTTTGTGCTTGTAAAACAAAAGCAATCCACACTCAATTTGGATTGCTATCACCCACTAGCATTTCCCTGCTACGACAGGTGTCAGGCGGTCTAGGGGGGGAGATTTGAAGCTGGTCTTTCTGGGGTGACACCCCAATGCAGCTGTAGCTCCCTTCCTATTGTCTCTTGATTGCTGCCCTGAGAGGGGAGGGCGAGACCCCAGAGGTCCAGGAACTGCTAGGCTCTGCCAGGCTGACTGGGGCCCTCTACCTCTTGGACTGGATTCCAGTTTACAATTCTCTGCTGGGGAAAGTCCTGCAAGGGTCGTCATGGCTCTGGAACTCAGAACCAGGAATGCAGGAAACTTGAGTCCCTATTACAGTGCAGATCCCTCTTGGATAGAGTTGGGGAAAACAAGGAAAAAGAGAAGTGCATCTTTGAATCCCTCTTCCCATTGCCTTCAATTCACAAATGGTGTGTTTGTGTGTGCGCGCACACACAGCTGAATTAAAAGGAGCCTAACGATTCAGTGAAAAAGCAAGGAGCCTAGGTGTCATTTTTTTTTTCTTTTCTGTTCCTGGGGCCTTACACTTCCATCTCAGATGCTGTGCTTCTTTATTATTGCCTCCAGCTGTGGGAGGCTCATCAGGACTCACCACTTGCCCTCCACAGTAAAGCAAGGGTAAGAAGAGTCTGCTGCAGAGGCTTTAGGACTGAGAAAGTGTTAAATGTGTTCCAGGCCCACGGAAGTGCGGTTACCACTCTGTGAGCCAAAGTACTCTTATCTGTCCCCTCCTCTTGTCTGGCAGGAATTGAGGAGATAAGATTGGAAGGTCTTGGGTAAAGAGAGGAAAGGTTTGGTAGGTGGCAGGTTCTTAGAAAGTGCCCACTCCTAATCCCAGCTACTCAGGAGGCTGAGGAATGAGGATAGCAAGTTTGAAGCCAGCCTGGTTGGTGATTTAGCAAGATCCTGTCTCAGAATAAAAAGGGGTAAGGATGTGGCTCATTCATTGAGTCCCCCTGAGTTTAATCCCCAGTACCAAAGAAAAAAAAAAAGGAAAGAAGGTGAGTAGAGGTGAACTGGAGTTGAGGGGGGAGATAGAGACGGAGCTCTGGAGGAATGCTGTATAACAAACAGCCGCAAAACAGGCACAGTAACAAGCACTTCTCTCTTGCTCTGCCTTTGCAGGCTGCTGCAGGTTATTGGTCTGTGAGATGGCTGGGGTGGTTCTGTCCCCTGTGTCTTATTTGGGAGCTGGAATAAGAGGCCGAGACCTCTAGGGGATTTTTCTGGCAATGGCAGAACTGTGAGATGCCAAGCCAAGCTGTACAAGTGTAATACTTGCCTAATGTTCTACAGGTCAAATAAGTCATATGACCCAATCTAAAGTCAGAGGGGATCAGTCCATCTGCCATGAAATGGTGGCAAAGTTGTATATTACTAGGGAACAAAGATTTGGAAGCAGTATTTCAGTCTCTCTATATTATTTTCTCAGATGAGGGCATCCATCTCTACATCCTTAAATACTATTGATATAGCTTGGTTCTTGAATGTCCCACAAAGGCCCATATGTTAAAGGCTTGATCGATCTCCAAGGTGGCTCTGTTGGGAGGTAAGACCTATTGAGAGGTATAATTGGGGATGTGCCCTTGAAGGGGACTGTGAGACTTCAACCTCTCCTAGTGCCTTCTTTTGCTTCTGGATAATGAGGCAAGCAGTTTTACTCCACCACATACCTGCCAGGTGGAAAAACAGTGGGTCTGCCCATCATGGACTGGAAAATTCTACAACCATGAGCCCAAAACAGCTTTTGTCTTTTTAAGTTAATTTTCTCAGGTATTTTGTTATAGTGGAGAAAAGCTAACACACCTACTTGCTAAGATTCCCTAATGTACATTCCAGCCTATAGCTAACCTGGAAGTTGCAAATACCCCCACAATTCCCTCTCCCCCCAATAGCTCCATTTGCACATCTCAGACTTCTCCAGATAGAAGTCTCGATTTCCTGTCCCTAACCCAAGTCTGATCTCAGCAGTGGTCCCTCCTTCTACCTTCTTGTTCAAAGTAGAGGCAGAGGGTCACTTCCTCCAAAATGTGCATGTCACACCTGAATAACTGCCGTTTTTCATATCCATGCCCCCTGCTTCTGCCCTACTCCCTTCAGTCTCTTCTCACCCAACCACACTGACTACTCATAAGTTACAGGTCAGATCATGTCCCTCCTCAGCTCCAATCCTCTGACAGCTCCCATCTCAGAGAAGAGCCAGATTCCTTATAATGCAGCTAGAAGACCCTGAATTGCCCCCGACTTGGATGTCATTCCTTAGTTCTCAGTCCTCACACACTCTGTTCCAGTCTTGCTGCCTCCCTTACTGCTCCGCAAACACCATCATGTGCTCCCTGGCCCCAGGGCCTTTGCTTTAACCATTCCTTCTACCTGGAATGCTCTTCCTCAAGTATCTGTAGTGCCAGTGTCCTTGCTTCACTTCCTCAGGAAAATCTTCCAGAGCCACCTTATTATCCAAAACCTCACCCAACCCAAACTTCCAGACCCCCTTTCTTATCACCATCAAACACATGATACAGTTTTGTTAGCTTCTTTTCCTTATTTTCTGTCTCTAGTGTGGATAGAGCCCTTTCCATGTATAGGAGCCATCCGAAATGACCATGTCCTAAGAAAACTGGGATGGCTGGTTATCAAGGAGGCAGAGATTTTTCTGTTTTGGTCACTATTCTACACCTATCCCTGGTGCTTACTGGCACTCAGTAAGTAGTGGTTGAATGAATGAATGAACAGTTAGAATGATCATCTAACCATTGTAAATCAGAACATATCCCTGCTATGCTAAAAATTGTTCAGTGGCTCCAAGTTACTGTTTGGATATGAGGTGTCCCCCAGAAGTTCATGTGGGAGACAATGCAGGTGTGTTCAAAGCGATGGGGTTTATGAGAACTGTAACCAAGTGGATTGATCCACTTGAGTTGATTAACTGGGTGGTGACTGTAAGCAGGTAGGGTGTGGCTGGAGGAAGCCTTTGGCATTTATTTGTGTTTCTGGTCTCTCTCTCTCTCTCTCTCTGTCTCTCTCTCTTTCTCTCTCTCTCTCTCTCTCTCTCTCGCTGATTCATTGCTGTCTGTCGAGAACTGAATAAATAAATTCCTTCCACCATGTCTTTCCACCATGATGGTCTGTCTGCCTTACCTTGGGCCCAGAGCTGTGGAGTCAGCCGACCTTGGATGGAACTTCTGAAACCGTGAGCCAAAATAAACTTCTTCTCCTCTAAGTCTTTCTTGTCAAATCTTTTGGTCTGGGGCTGGGGATGTGACTCAAGCGGTAGCACGCTCGCCTGGCATGCGTGCGGCCCGGGGTTCGATCCTCAGCACCACATAAATATAAAATAAAGATATTGTTTCCACCTATAACTAAAAAAAATAAATATTTTTTTAAAAAAGAGAGATTTGTGCTAGGTGGGAAAAAATAGATAAAAAGGAGTACCTACTGGATTCCACTTATGTAAAGGTTTAGAAAACATAAACTAATTAGGAACAGAAAACATATCAGTGGTTATCTGGATATGAGGGGTTGAGGGTAATGGAAGGACCATAACCAGGCACAAAGAAACTGGGAAGTGATGTATATGTTCACTCCCTTGATTGTTGTTATTAGTCAGCTTTCCTTTACTATAATAAATAGGTGAGCAAATCAACTTATAAAGACAAAAGGTTTGTTTTGGCTCACACTTGGCCCCACTTTCTGAAACTGTGACAAGATGGCACATTGTGGTGGGAGCACAAGAGGGAGAAAAACCACTTACCTCCTGGCCAAGAAGCAAAAGAGATGGAGGAAGAGACTGGGGTCCCACAGTTCCCTTGCAGAACATGAAGGCATCTCATTAGGCTTTACAGTCTCCCAAGAACACCACTGTGGGAACCCAGCCTTTAACACATGAACCTTTGAAGGACATTCAGGATCCAAACTGTACTAATGGCTTCATGGTTGTATGCATTAAATCAAAACCTGAATTGTTTATTGCATGCCAATAGTATCTTAATAAAACCTTTTCTGAAAATACTCAGGAGCACTCAGTGAGAGGGAATGTCAGGACCCTCACCAGATCACCAGGGCTCAAGAGCACAAGCTCTCGCCACCCCGCCACGGGCTGCCTCCCTACCCCCAGATGGCCAGAGTCTGTTGGCAGGAGCTATGTGGATGCAAATTAAGGCTGGAATAGCTGGAATTCTTCATCTAAATTCCAGGAAATCCAGGGGATTCTGGGCACCATATGAAAATATAAGAGGGAAAAAGTGGCTCATTTTCTAAAGAAAAATGAACTGTCTATGATGAAATCCAGGAACCTCTGCAACATCCCCCCCCCCAAGGCCTTTTCCTTGGTGCTCCTGGGCTGGGGTGGGTGTTGGAAAGAGAAAGCTCCAGATCTGCCTGACCTCTCCAGTCAGGGTCGGTGCTCACTGAGGCTGGCAGGAGATTCTCCATGGACATCCAAATAGGTGAGGGACAGGCTG
>NW_026000240.1:28946108-29000967 GCF_001458135.2 Marmota marmota marmota
AAAAAAAAAAAAAATATATATATATATATATATATATATATATATATATATATATATATATCTTATATATTTATATAATATAAAATATTAAAGCCAAGTGCAGTCAGTGGTACATGCCTGTCTTCAGAAGGCTGAGGCAGGAGGATCCCAAGTTCAAAGTTGAAGACCTGGGGACTGGGGTTGTGGTTCAAAGGTAGAGCGCTGACCTACCATGCGTGAGGCACTGGGTTCGATCCTCACACCACATAAAAATTAAAAAAAAAAAAATGAAGATATTGTGTCCACCTTTAACTAAAAAATAAATATTAAAAAAGTTGAAGACCTGAGCAATTTAGCAAGACCCTATCTCAAAATGAAAAGCAAAGCGGGCTGGGGATGTGTAGCTCAGTCGTAAAGTGCCTGCCTAGCACGCATGAGACCCTGGGCTCCAGCCCCAAACTGCAATGCATGTTTGATAAAGGACTTGCATCCAGAATATTCAAAGAACTCTAAAACTCAACAATAAGAAGAGAACCCGATTTAAAAGGGGAGGGGTAAAAAAATTTGAAAGGACACAGCACCAGGAAGATATAAGCTCATCAAACAGGCAAATGAAAAGATACTCAACAACATCAGTCATTAGGGAAATTCAAAACAAAAACGAGATACTACTGCATACCATTTAATATGGCTGAAATGAAAAAGATTGGCCACTCCAAGAACCAGTGAGTGGGTAGAAGTGATGCTCTCGTACATTATGGATGAGCATGCACAACCGCTTTGAAAAATCACTTGGCAATTCCTTTTAAAAGGTTAGCCATGTACTTACCATTAACCTGCTAGTCCTCTCCTAGGTGACTATCCAGGAGGGAAAGAAATATATGTTCAAACAAATACTCATACATGAAGATTTGTGGAAGCTTTACTTGTAATAGTAATGTTCCCAAGAAAAATCTGAATGTCTATCAAAAGATGAATGGATAAAGAAATTGTGGTATGCCCACCTAATGGAAGACAACCTAGCAACAAAAGAAATGAACTATGTGCACAATATGGATGAATCTCAAGAGAATTATAGAGCTGAGGTTGTGGCTCAGCGGTAGAGTGCTCACCTAGCATGCATGGGGCACTGGGTTCGATCCTCAGCACCACATAAATATAAAATAAAGATATTGTTTCCACCTATAACTAAAAAAAATAAATATTTTTTTAAAAAAGAGAGATTTGTGCTAGGTGGGAAAAAATAGATAAAAAGGAGTACCTACTGGATTCCACTTATGTAAAGGTTTAGAAAACATAAACTAATTAGGAACAGAAAACATATCAGTGGTTATCTGGATATGAGGGGTTGAGGGTAATGGAAGGACCATAACCAGGCACAAAGAAACTGGGAAGTGATGTATATGTTCACTCCCTTGATTGTTGTTATTAGTCAGCTTTCCTTTACTATAATAAATAGGTGAGCAAATCAACTTATAAAGACAAAAGGTTTGTTTTGGCTCACACTTGGCCCCACTTTCTGAAACTGTGACAAGATGGCACATTGTGGTGGGAGCACAAGAGGGAGAAAAACCACTTACCTCCTGGCCAAGAAGCAAAAGAGATGGAGGAAGAGACTGGGGTCCCACAGTTCCCTTGCAGAACATGAAGGCATCTCATTAGGCTTTACAGTCTCCCAAGAACACCACTGTGGGAACCCAGCCTTTAACACATGAACCTTTGAAGGACATTCAGGATCCAAACTGTACTAATGGCTTCATGGTTGTATGCATTAAATCAAAACCTGAATTGTTTATTGCATGCCAATAGTATCTTAATAAAACCTTTTCTGAAAATACTCAGGAGCACTCAGTGAGAGGGAATGTCAGGACCCTCACCAGATCACCAGGGCTCAAGAGCACAAGCTCTCGCCACCCCGCCACGGGCTGCCTCCCTACCCCCAGATGGCCAGAGTCTGTTGGCAGGAGCTATGTGGATGCAAATTAAGGCTGGAATAGCTGGAATTCTTCATCTAAATTCCAGGAAATCCAGGGGATTCTGGGCACCATATGAAAATATAAGAGGGAAAAAGTGGCTCATTTTCTAAAGAAAAATGAACTGTCTATGATGAAATCCAGGAACCTCTGCAACATCCCCCCCCCCAAGGCCTTTTCCTTGGTGCTCCTGGGCTGGGGTGGGTGTTGGAAAGAGAAAGCTCCAGATCTGCCTGACCTCTCCAGTCAGGGTCGGTGCTCACTGAGGCTGGCAGGAGATTCTCCATGGACATCCAAATAGGTGAGGGACAGGCTGGCCGAAGCCCCAAACTGAGACATAGGAAATTAGATTGTTGGGGGGCGTTAGAGCTGTGACCCGAAGGAGACCTGTGTCACCTGCAATTTTTCCTGGTGGCCAGACTGAGCTGAGGGCTGTTCCTAGCAAGCTCTGCTCCGCAGGCCACACCCACACCTCACACCCCGACCCTGACACACACTGTCCCTGCTGTCCCTGCTACCCTGGCTGTGGGCACCTCAGCAAATCCATTAGTGTTGTTCTCCTCACCAGATCGAACTCTATCAGCAGAGTTTGTCGATTTGTAACTCGGCCTTGATATTATCTAGTCCTTTTCTGTGTCAGATATTGAGCGCCTACTGTATGCCAGGCACTCTTGTAGTCTCTGGGAATCCTGGCTTTGCATTCCAGAGGGAAAACAGCCCACAAACAGGACCAAAAAAAACAGGACCAATGTGTCAGAGGAGGAGCAGGGGACATGACAGGGGAAGGGGTATGGGCAGAGCTAGGAGGGGGAGGGGATGGCGTCACACCTTTCTAATGAGACCCTGGCTCTTTCATCTCCTAGGATGGTCCACCCACCCCTGATCTTACAGCAGAACGCAGAGAATCAGGGTTAACTTTGTTGCCCCCCCTCCATGCTGTATAGAGACCCCCTCACATTCTCAGTAGCTTCCTAGTCAGGCCCACCCCGGCCCCGTGACTACCCACTGGGACCAAGAAAGAGCTAATTACCCCCAGATTTGAGTCCTTTCCTCATGTCCCTACTAAGAACCCCCTAATCTCACCACCTACACTTAGGAAGTTCCTGCCCCACAGTCTCTCATTATTGCTGCTCCATTACCATGCACCTTCCATTTATTCTGGACTACTTCTCCACCATGAGCACGTGGCACCAATTCCCATTTCCTTCCTGTGCCAATTCTCATGGCCTCTTCCCCTAGACGCTCCTCACCTAGAATGCCTTCCTCCAGTTCCAACATCTTTCAAGCTCAAAGGTGAAGTTCTCACCCACCTATTTCTAAAATCCTTCCCCTGCCCACATTAGACCTAGGAACCCTCCCCTTTTCTCCATCTCCAACAGCAGATGAGGTCTGCACCTCATGACTGAGGGGTGTCTCTGTGTCACTATTGTCTCCTGACTGTTGACCTGGTCCCTCCCATGTCCTTTTTCCTTCTGTACCCTTGAAATCCAAGTTCGCACTGAGCACACAAAAGGTGCACCACAAGATCCAGCTCATTCCACCCCCAAGAACAAAGCCTTGCTTTGTCTAGATTTCTCCCTTTCCATTTGAGACTTGAAAAAGGTTTGGAAAATTCCAGCATGGGAGTATTCAGCCTTATTTGAGTTGTGCAAGTGGGAAAAAAAAAATGTGCTTTTCCAAAAAATTAAAAAAATTCCCCAGCCTTTCCTCCCAAAGCAGTGCACAAACCTCTGAGCCCAGTGTGTGTGCTCGCCAGTTTCTTCACCTCCCTAAGGGAGTGAATTGTCCTCCATTTCTACATGGTGTGCACACATGCGTTTGGGGGTGAAGGAGGAGGATGTGGAAGTTAACCAATCTTGAAAATGAAGCATGTAGCAAGTGGAAAGGAGTAAGCTTTTTCAAGGAGCATGTCCCCTGGCTTTCCAGTGTGTAAAGGAAGCCATGTCTTAACAGTAGAGTGCTCCTCTGTCTCTATTCTTCCTCTCCATTCATCCAAATTCATTCACTCACTCAACAAACACTAACTGAAGGTTAAATGCAGTTGCAGCCTTAATTGCAATTGCAGCCCCTAACGTGGTTCCCAGCACTCCCCATTTCCTGGGACTTCCACCTTGAGTTTGCACTGGACCTACTTAACTGGCTTCTATGAACAGACCTCATATGAAAGTGCTGGAATGCCATGGCCAACATTGAGTCCAGAGACATTCCCTTCCTTCTTGTGCACACTCTCTCTCTCTCTCCTACCGTCTTCTACGCAGTCAGCTGCCATGTTGTGAGCTGCGCTATGAAGAACCCCGAGTGCCAGCCTGCAGTGCAGAATCTGCCAATAGCCAGCAAGGAACCGAGGTGCTCAGTCCAAACAGCCTGCAAGAAACCGAATCCTGCCAACAGCACATGAGCTTGGAAACAGATTGCTAGGGTTTGGATGTGTTGAAAGCTTAATCCCAGAAGCCTTGTGACTTTGGGAGAGGATCCTAATGAGAGGTGCAGAGTCATGAGGGTGCAGACCTGGTGAGTGGATCAATGTCACGATTACAGGATTAGGTTAGTTACCACAAGTGTAGGTTATTATAAAAGTGAGTCCTCCCTCAATGCTTTCTCTTCTGCACACGCTGGCTTGCACCTTCCCCTTCCGCCATTTAACATGAGCACAAAGGCCCTTCCCAGTTGCAGGAGCCATGCCCCTGGGCTTCCCAGCCTCCAGATCTATGAGCTAAATAAACTTATTTTCTTTATAAATTTCCCAGTCCGTGGTCTGCTGTTATAGCAACAGAAAACAGACCGACACACAGATTTTCCTCCATTTGAGTCTTCAGATGAGACAGTAGCCACAGCCACCACTTTGCTGGCAGCCTAGTAGGAGATGCTGAGCCATAGGTCTCGGCTAAACAGCATCCGGATTCTGACCAACTGTAATGTAATGTAGTAAACAACTGCTTTAAGCCATTAAGTTTTGGGCTAGTTTGTTTTGAAGCAATAAACATGATTTATTGGATATATGTCATATGACAATTATGTGTCAGGAGCTCTTTTTGACCCTGGGGACACAGAAAAAGTAAAACATACATATCCCTTCCCTCGTGTAGCTATCTAGTGAGAAGACTTTGGCAGATGATCAATAAAACTTGATGGCCTCAATGTTCTGGGTGAGTCCCTTGGTCTCCCAAATTCACATGTCAGAAACTGAATCTCCATTGCAACAGTATTGGGAGGTGCAGCCTCATGGAAGTTCTTTTAAACTATGAGGGTGGAGTCCTCCTGAATGATGGGAGAGCCTTCTCTCTCTCCTCTGCTCCTGACCACCACATGGGGACACAGTAAGGGAGTCCAGCTCCTTGATTTTGGACTTTCTCGCCTCCAGTACAGTGAGAGAAACCATTTCTATTCTTTATATATTACCCAGTCTCAGTTATTTTGTTATAGCAGCACAAAACAGGTTAAAACAAGGACAGAGGGGGCTGGGGCTGTAGCTCAGTGGTAGAGCACTTGCCTAGCACGTGTGAGGCACTGGGTTCCATCCTTAGTACCATATAAAAATAAATGAATAAAATAAAGGCATGCTGTCTACCTACAACCACAAAAAAAAATAAATAAATAAAATAAGAAACAAGGACAGAGAAAAATGAAGCCTGAAGGGGACTGGGGAATGGATAAGGGCTCCCGGTGAGTGGTGAGGTCAGGTGATAAAGGTTGTGTCTTTAAACAGGAAAGGCCTTCAAGCCGTGATGTCAGAGTGAGCCATATGCGGTTTAGGCAAAGAGTGTCCCACGTGGATGGAACACTCGAGAATAAGCTTTTGTTTTACTTGGCAAAGTAAAATTTAGAGATGGGAGGGCTCTTGGCTTGCCTTTCTATCTTAAAAGAAAGCAACTAAACACTAGCAAAACATCAGAAATGCATTCAAACTTTCCTCCTGTCCCCAGAGAGAGCTCAGAGGCTAGACAGGGTACGTTCCACTGGGTCGGTTTCTACAATTCTCAATATAGGCAGTTAACTCACCTTGGCAGCTGGGATTTCTGTGATTTTAGAAGAGAAAAGAAGCTGCCCTTCTGGTCCTACTGTCTGCCCTGGCATGGCTTTCCTGTCTGACTTGGAATGGGAGACCTGGGGGCTGGAGAGCTGGGACCCCAGCCGGAGGCACACTCTCTGAGGGAGACTTGAACTGTCCCGTTCACTTTTCGATCTTCTGTGTTACCAGTTCACCTTGGGCCAGCACTTCCCCCCCCACCCCCCCACCCCCACCCGGACCCTGGATCTCAGAAAGTGAGTGGCTGTCCAGAGGTGGTCAGAGCCAGGGCCATCGATGACTATCGCTGCTACCCACATGGTCCTTGAGGCTTATCTAAAGAGTACAAGCAGAGAGCTGCTTATAAAATGTTTTTGGTCAATTGTTATATTGTGTGTATAAACGAATATGTAACAACAAATTCTACTCATATGTATGATCATAATATGCACCAAGACAAAATGTGATTGGTGCTGCCCTTTGATAAAAAATAGTTCTGACAAATTATTCTAATATGTGAGAAAACAGAGGTTGGGTTAGACTCAGCAATTCTTCCCCGGGTGGGGTGGCCCATGCTTGTAATTGTCACCCAAGCGATTTGGGAGGATGAGGCAGGAGGATCGCAAGTTTGAAGCCAGCCTCAGCAACTTGGAGAGACAGTGTTTCAAAATAAAAATAAAAAAGGACTGAGGATGTGGCTTAGTGGCAAAGCACCCCTGGGTTCAATCCCCAGTGCCAAAAAATAATGAGACTCAGCAACTCTCCTCCTTCATACCACGGTGCTTTACCACCATGTTGTGAAGGTGGAGATGGAGACCCCAACACCATAGCTGCCCAGCAGAGAATGCTGATTTGTATTAGGAGATGCCAAGAGCAGCTGCCCTTTGAAATCCTATAAGAGCCAGATCCGACCCTTGGGTCACTGCCTGTGACTCCTGCCAAACACTGGCTTTACTAGATGTTTCTCATAGCCAAGAAAGAGGATGTGAGAGTGCTCTACTTTCTGCACACAGGAAGGAAGGATGGGAAAAGACACTTTCTAGCCAATAAAAAGGGAATTTTTTTTTCTACCAACAAACCCACATTGAGGAAACACTTATGGGACAAAATGATCCCAAAGGGCAGCATGAAGATGCCCAAAGGAACAGAGAGCAAGGAAAAGAGAAAGTACAGGAATGGCCGGGTGCAGTGGTGATGCCTGTTCTCCCATCTGCTCAGGATGCTGTGCCTGGAGGATGGTAAGTTCAAAGCCAGCCTCAGCAACTGTGAGGCACTAAGCAACTCAGTGAGATCCTGTCTCTAAATAAAATAGAAAATAGGGCTGGGGATATGGCTCAGTGTTCAAGTGCCCCAGAGTTCAATTCCTGGTACCCCCCCCCCAAAAAACAAAAAACACTTGAACACAAAAGCACTAGATGAGGGAGAGAGTGAGATAAAGTGTTTTAAATCTTTCCCTTGTGGAGAAAGTGTTCATTTACAGTAGTCTTTAACAAGTCAAGCTCTCAGGTGACCACTAAAAAAGTAGGGGAAAGAATAACTCATAAGCTTAGTAGGATGAACAATAAAAACTACCAAGTCCAAAAGAAAGCAAGAAAAGAGGGAAAAGAAACGTAAAACAAGTAAAATTAAAAAAAAAACAGTAAGATAGTAGATTTGACTCCAAATATATTAGTAATTTTATTAAATATAAATGGGCTAAAAGTTCCAATTGAAATCAAAGATTGTCAGCCTGGATTTTTTAAAAGAATACTGATTCAAGGACATTCATTTACCCATTTTCCTGGCTCTCCTTAAGCTTTGCCTTCTTACTCCATGGAAGGCAATTTTGATAGCTGGAGCTGCAGTGTTTATCTTACAACCATGAGACTACTTGAGTGTGAAGCTGTGGCCAGAGAATGGAGAAGCAGGAAGAGAAGAAGAATTTGAGACACTGAAGACTTTATGGTGCTACCACACCAGCCCCAGCCTGCCCACCTACTCGCCCCATGCTTAAAAAAAAAAAAAAAAAAAAAACTTGTTTAAGTTTTAACCACAATTTGTGTAGTATCTGATATTCATGGCCAAACACAATTCCAGATACGCAGGCTCGGGACAATATATCTGCAAAAGCCACTGATTGTCAGATACTAACCTTGCCCAATTAAAGCCAGTGGGTTGTACCACATAAATCCTGTAACGAGCACATTGTCACCTGACCCCAAGAGAAGAGACCATTGGACCGATCAGATCACAAGGAAGTTTTATTTTTGTTAGACTTTTTTCTTTTTGGGGAAAAAAAAAAAAAACCCTAACATGCACAAAATGTTGTAAATCTGATGTCAGCAAAAAATAAAATAAAATTTCTCATATTTCTAGCTGCATTTAGAAAAAAATTATTTTGAGATAATTTTATATTCACATACAATTATAAGAAATACACAAAGATCCTTTGTGCACTCTTTTAAATTTTGCTTTTTATTAGTACATTGTGATTATACATAATAGTGGGATTCATTATGCCGTATTCATACGAGCACATAACAGATCACAAGGAACCACCATTGATTTGGACTAGCCTTGGGCATACACCATTAAGTGACCACTCCTCACACCCACAGAAATACTGCTGAGCTACCTTACAAGGAACAATGCGATTAGCGGTTTCCTCCAGGCAGCCACTAATCATAGAACAGCTTGGATCTATGTAGATGTCCAAGAATTCACTCCATGCACTCAACAAACATTTACAGAACATTTGCCATGTACTAAATACTGTCCCAGCCATCGGGGATACGGTATTGAACAAAATGGGCAAGATTCTTGGGCTACATGAGAAAAACAATTAATAAGAAAAATAATGTGTAGAACAATAATAAGTTGATGTGGGGGGCTGGGGCGAGGAAAGGGATCAAGGACTGGGGCAGGCTGTCGTTTCATTAAAGTGATAAGGGAAGTTCAATGTGATGTTTGATAATGACCTGAATGGAGTCAGTGGAAGACCAAAAACAAGGGGAAAAGTTCGTGCCCAAGCCGAGGACAGAGGCCAAGATGAATAAAACTTAGCATGGCCCTGAAGTCTTTGTCAGGGGAACCTGGCACTGGGGAGGTCCCACTGCAGTGGGGAGAGGTGGGAATTTAAAGAACCTTTCCATAGAAAGGGTAATCATGAAGCATGTTCTGGATGTCACTAGATGGATGGCTCCATCAATGCTCCCAACCTTGTGCCGACCTTGAGGTAGGGACTGTTATGATGCTTCTTTTTTCCTACACAAGCTGCGAGTAAGGTTAATCTTTTTGTCCAAGGTGGCAAAGCCAGGCAGCAAGTGGGAGTCTTTCCCAAGCAGGTGCACTCAGCACCTCACACAACCAGGCCTTCCCGTCTCTCTAGCAACTGCCCACCAGGCCAACACGCAAGAACGGTCAGATCTGAAGGAGTTCCACCCAGCTCAGAAGCAGAGAGAAAGGACCCGAAGAAAGACTTTGCCCTTCTTGGAAGTCTAGGCCGGGTGCTTCCCTCCTCCTCTGACTGTGGTATTGAAAGGGGCATTGTGGGTCCAGGAGACTGCTGGCAGTCACAGGTGTGGGGGACAATGGGCCAGCCAGGTCCCAGCATGAAGGGCTTTGCAGTGGCAGAGGCAGAGGTTGTCCTCTTCGTGTTCCCCATGCCATCCCCTCACCTGCTCTCCATGCACACTCCCCTCTGGACCTGCCTCCTTTAGCCCTTGTCCCTGTGGAAATGCTTTTTGTGCCTCCAAAGGAGAGGGCCTGGAATGTGCTGGGTTAATAGATCTCCCAGGGAACCCCAGCTGGAGCAGGGCCACCAGCTCTGCCAGCTGCTCACCATCAATAAGACCTTTACAGCCACAGGGACAGCAACACGGACTGGACCCCAGCAGATGTGAAGACACATGATTGGGTCCACCCCAGATTTCAGATGCTTCTTTCTGTATGGCAGAGCCAGTGAGTTCCCCAGGAAGTCTGCAGAAGAGAGACCCAAAGTCCTTTTCCTTCCTCCCATTTATTGTGTCTTCAGGGCCAGGCCCCACGAGGGGCGCTTTTCTTCCTCACAACAGCCCCAAGGAAAAATCCAGGAGGAGACTGAGGGGCTAGGAAGTGAGAAATCACAACAAAGGCAAGGCAGGCTACTGACCTGGGGTCTTCGTCTCTCTCTCTCCTCCCTCCATTTTCCCCTTTCTGATCTCTTAGTCCTCCCTCTGTCTCCTTTCTTCCTTCTCTTTCTTCTTTTCCTCTTTTTCTTTCTTCTTTGTATTAAATGATTCAGTAAATATTTATGGCCAGGCGCGGTGGCACGCGCCTATAATCCAAGCCGCTCAGGAGGCTGAGGCAGGAGGATCTCGAGTTCAAAGCCAGCCTCAGCAAAAGTGAGGCACTCAGCAATTCAGTGAGACCCTGTCTCTAAATAAAATACAAAATAGGGCTGGGGATGTGGCTTAGTGGTCCAGTTCAATCTCTGGTACCCAATAAATAAATAAATAAATAAATAAATAAATAAACAAATGTTTATACATCGACTGTTAGATCCCTACCCTGTGACTGGCACCGGGGATCAAGCAGCAAAGACAAAGTCCCTCCCCATCAAGTCCACATTCAACTGGGGATAGACTGACCATAAAGAAATAATCAAAAGCATAGAGTATTAGGTGGCAGTGGAGGAGACGCTGTGTCAGGTATGTTGTTAGCCAGCCATGAGCCATGGGGAAAGGGAAGGGTGGTGAGGGTGAAACTTACAGAAAGGAAACCAGACACATGCTTCAAGGAGAGTCCACAGGTCACAGGACTGGGAATGATAGGAAACGTTATCAAAGCAGGCCAGCATCGGGAGACGGGAGCTGGAATGTCCAACCATTCCCCAGCCACAGAGAATTATAATCCCTTAAGGAAAGTATTACGTAAAATCATGGGAACCTTATCAAAGCAGACAAGCTTCAGGAAAATGGGCCCAGAACTTTCCCCCAGTCATGATTCATTATAATTCCTTAGGGGAATGACTGGTTCCAGACCATATTACCACTATCTCTTGTGACTAGATCACCAGGACTCTTCTTTATCACCAAAACCAGATCACAAGTACTGCCTTGACTGAGTCATCATGATCCTCACATAGAAACTTACTAAGGGAGCTGGGTTTGTGGCTCAGTGGCAGAGCACTTGCCTAGCACGTGTGAGGCACTGGGTTCCATTCTCAGCACCTCATGTAAATAAATAAATAAAATAAAGGTCCATTGATGTGTATATACACACACACACACACACACACACACACACACATATATATATATAAATATGTATATGTATATATGTGAAACTTCACTAAAGACTCTACCAAGGGATAATTTTAATTTTTTTTTTAGAATTTTAATATTTATTTTTTAGTTATCGGTGGACACAACATCTTTGTTTGTATGTGGTGCTGAGGATCAAACCCAGGCTGCACGCATGCCGGGCGAGCGCGCTACCGCTTGAGCCACATCCCCAGCCCATAAAAAATTTTTTTATATATGTATTTCAGTTGTTGATGGACCTTTATTTTATTCATTTATTTATATGTGGTGCTGAGAATTGAACCAGTGCCTCACACATGCTAGGCCAGCGCTCTACCACTGAGCCACAACCCCAACCCCAAGGGATAATTCACCACTGAACAGGGTACCAAAGAATAAAGATAAATTCACTCTCCCACCCACCCCACATCCTGTAAGAACCAGGCCATTGTCTTCAGAGAAGGTCCAAACCGCTCAGCACCTCTGTTAGATGCATCTCTCTGTTATCCTCACTTTCTCAAATAAACTCCTGCCTGCTACTATGGCAACTTGTCTGAAATCCTTCCTGCAACGTTACAGCAATTGGTGGCTGCAGATCCTGCAGCTGCTCAAACTCTTCAGGTCTCCTCCTCTGCATTATTTGCTTTCAAGTAAGAGTGGTGTGCCAGGGAGGGTGGGGGATGTTTTAAGTCAGGAGGTCAGGGAAGGCTTCTCCAAGGAGGTGACATTTGAGATCAGACAGGAAGGAAGAGGAAGAGGTGGAGCCAAAGTTTTCCAGGAGGTGGGAAGTGCAGGGGTAAACACTCTACACTGAGAAGGCTCCTGGTAGGTTTGAGGAGCTAAAAGGCTTTTGTGGGTAGAGCCCAATGACTGAGCAGAAGGGTGTGGGAGGAGCAGCAGGAGAGGTGAGAAGCTCTGGGTGTTATTCCAAAAGCCTTGGGAGGTTTATAGGAAGAGACTCAGTAGTGTTTCTAGAAGATTGTTCAGCTGCACCACATACATCAGGCTGAATGGTGGAAGTGGGGAGTGAGTGAGAATGCTGTTACAGTGGCCAGGAGAGAAAAGGTGGTGATTCAGGCCAGGGCAGAAGACAGAAGAAATGGAAGGAAGTGAGTATTTACTAAGCACCTACTAAGTGCCAATTGCCAGGAGATGAGCAAGTCCCAAGACCCTACCTTTGCAAGGTGTCTGGGTGAAAAGAATGTCAAGGAAACAAGTCTAGTGAAGTGCTGTCCCCTCCGGCAGGACACATCAACGTGGGCAGTGAACCTAGATGGGGAGGAATGAAGGGACAAGAGACACGAAAGGTGACAGCAAGACAAAAATTCTGATCCAGCTGCAAACTTTTATTGTTCACACAGGGGTATTTATATGCTGGGGATGCGGAAGCTCTCTAATCAACAATTGCTGGTTGTGGGTGGTAAAACTGCCAGGTGCAAGATGTCTGATGATCCTGATAACCGCAGGATGTTCCAGGGAGATAGGTAGCTGCAGGATGCCTCCCAGGCAGGATGTCTCCCAGGGGGCTGTCAGGCTAATCTTTGAAGGAGAATTTCCTTCTAGTCCCTGACAAAGTGCTACTCTGGATATGAAGACAGAGCTCTAGAGGAGCACAGGTGACCAGACAGGAGGGGTCCAGTCCCTCTCCATAAGGAGGGGAGGTTGTGGAGAGAGTTGAGGCTCTTCCAAAGCTCCACCTACTGCAAATAGAGATGACACTCCTGCAAAACTATCCACAAGGCCACGGCACCCATGAGACCCGTGGTGCCCCACAGAAGGAAAGCTATTAGCGCATGCCAAAAACTCAGGCATTGCTTAGTGGCATTGAAATTATTTGGGAACTCAGAGAATGAAACACTATGCTGGGCCTAGTGACACATACCTGTCATCCCAGTGACTAGAAGGATGAGGCAGGAGGATCACAAATCTGAGGCCAACCTCAGCAACTTACAGGAGGCCCTAAGCAACTTAGTGAAACCCTGTCCCAAAATAAAAAAAAATAAAAAAAAAAGGGCTGGGGATGTGGCTCAGTGGTAAAGAGACCCTGGCTTCAATCCCCAGTACCATAAAAAAAAAAAGAGAGAGAGAATTAATCACTTCCAGTAAGCGGTGGGCTTTTATGAGTTCAATAGACTTCCCCTATGCTGATTGCCCTGGCCAGTGAGTTTTCATGCAAAGAAAAAGGACACTAACACAGTCCCAGAAAATGCATATTCAAAGTCTGAGAGTAGAAAAATTCAGTCAAGAGCTAGCACCACTGACTTGCTAGTCATGTGAGGGAGCTACCTTAGAAGTGAACTCTGTGGCTCTAGTCAGCCCAACCAACATCTTAACTTCAGGCTCCTGACAAAGTCCATGTGAGAGGCCAAATTGCTGTCAACTTTCTGTCCACAGAGACTGTGAGAAATAATAGCTAGGTATCGTTTTGAAAAGTCACCAAGTTTGGGATAATTTGTTACACAGTAGCAGATAGCCAATACAGCAGGAAGAATGTTAAGATGGCATAGAAGGGAATCCAGAGAGGAAACCAAGGGTCTGCCTGTCCACCTGCGTGTGCCTTCAAGTTAAACATGCAGGGATCTCTCTGCTCATGGATGCTGATCTGTCCAGAGGCACATCCACAACCATCCCTGTTGACTGTTCTGCATGCCTGTTTATATACATGAGGACAGTTCTGAAAGCAATTTCTCTAATTCTCAGGGCCTACTATGTGATGGCACTCAGCTAAATTCTCAGTAGAACTCTTCATTAAATCTCACAACAAACCTTTGAGGTGAGCATTATTATCCCCGAGTCTAAGACTATATCTGGTACACAGTAGATATGTACATTAGCATGGACTAGAATCTGGCAATATATAGACACCCAAATTTCAGGGACTTATTAAAGAACTAGAAGTTTTAGTCCTTTTTCATCAAAATCCTAGAGTTTTGGGCATGTAATGTGAAAACCCAGTGAATATTACCTTGACTGCTGTATTAATCAGAGTTGTCCAGAGAAACAGACCCAATAAGATATATACACATATACATCTTACAGGTGTGTGTGTGTGTATGTGTGTGTGTGTGTGATGTGTGTGTAAAGAAAGAGACGCATTGGTTTTAATGAATTGTCAAATTTGAAATCTGCAGGGGAGGATGACAGGCTGAAAATTCCAGCAAGCACTGATGTTTCAGCTGCACAGGCAAAGGCAGTCTGCAGGTAGAATCCCTCTGCCTCAAAGGACCTCAGTTTCCTCTCTTGAGGTCTTCAGCTGATTCAGTGAGGCCACCCACATTAGGAAGGGTAGTCTGCTCTGCTCAAAGTCTACTTATGTGATTGTTAGTCACATCTAAAAAAATACCTTCACAGGAACATCTTGATCACTGTGTGACCAAACTGGACACCATAGCCTAGCCAAGGACACTTAACCACTGAGACACATCCCCAGCCCTTTTTATTTTTTGATTTTTTTTAGACAGGATCTCGCTAGGTTGCTTACAGCCTCAGTGAGTTGCTGCAACCCTCCTGCCTCAGCCCCTCGAGCTGCTGGGATTATAGGTGTACACCACCATACCTGGCTAGCTTTGGGCTTTCGGTCCTCTTACTTGAGTTAACAGGATTACTGACATACACCACCACGCCCAGAAAAATGCAACTATTTTGAGTTGCATTTTATATCCATGAGGGATTAAATGGATTCTTTTCCTATGGGTAAAAAAGCATAAATATTTCTGGGGAAAAGATTTTGCCATGTGCTTTGCTGAGGAGGAGATATTGCTTAAGTATGTCAAGCATTTTATTCTTTAATATTTATTTATTTATTTATTCTGCTTATATGTTGCTAAGCTATTCACACACACACACAGACACCTGCCTCCACACACTAACCCTGTGCATCAGCTGTGTGAGGGACACAGGAGCCTTGGAAGATCCAGGAAACCAGGCTGGACAATTCTCTCTGTGACCCTGGGGGTACCTATGGGCTTGCCAGTAACTATAAGGCTACAAATTGTTTTAACAGACTCATTTCCTAATCCCTTACCTATACCTGTGGGAATGGAGATAAGATCAGACGTGAGATAAGATCCACCAGGAGATTGTGTGGTTCTCTGCTCTTGTGTCTTTTCATGAGAAGATTTCAAGCAAGACAACAGCCTTAGTGAAAGTATAGCAAAGTTTACTAGAGGAGAAGGAAGGAATGGGAAGCACCCGCAGGGAGAGAGGCAGATCCAGCTTTTACTGGGGCAGAAGGGAGATTGTTAGAAGGTCCCGCCCAAGTATCACCATTCTGGGCTTTGGATTGACAGACTATATTAGCCAACAACCTAAAGGCAATAGTTGGCTATCTTGGCCTGACTGACAGGTCCTCATTAGAGTATTACAGAGAAGCCAGGTGCGGTGGTGCACACCTGTAATCCTAGTGGCTTGGGAGGCTGAGGTAGGGGGATCACGAGTTCAAAGCCAGCCTCAGCAACAGAGAGGCCCTAAGCAACTCAGTGAGACCCTGTCTCTAAATAAAATACAAAATAGGGCCGGAGATGTGGCTCAGTGGTCGAGTGCTCCTGAGTTCGATCCCCAATACCCCCCTCCCTCCCAAAATGAACTAGTATTATAGAATTTATGGTCAGTGGGCTCCAGTCGTAACCATTTTCCAGATCTGGGGCATCTCTGATCTGAGTTGTTTGCAAAAACCTGTCTTAGTAATTAGACCCATTTGAGCAAATAAATCCTTGCCCTTTGGTTCTTATCCCTGCATTTATCTTTGGACCTCCTGTTGTCCTGTTGGCAGAGGAACACTTTATAGGGCTGAAATCAGTCTAGGGTCCCGAAATAGCTCTCCTGTTAGACCTCGAGGTGCCACAGAGGCAGGGCTGCTCATTAACTGATTTGTTCTGTAGTAAACATTTTCTTAAACACCTGGACCCACTGTTCATGTCTTACTGCTACCTATCCATAGAGGTGTCCCCTGCCTCTCACCCTCATCCTCTGTTCTGGGCAAAGAAGTGTCTCCCAGATAACTTGTCAGGACACTTACCACATACCCCATTCACATCAATGAGAAATACATGTCCAATAAAATGTTACCCTGCTTAATAGTTATTTGTCAAAATGTGTTTTGGTCAATTGTATTCTAATGATCATTGTAATAACTGGGAATGAATGTCTCATTCCGAGAACATTTGAAGCATAGAAATTATGTAAATGTATGATTCACTTTTATTTATATTTTTATTTCAGAGAAATATAAGGGATCAGCAAAAGATTTTCTAGAATCAAATTCTTTAGGGGAAGAGAATAGAAATACTGTACTTCACTGAATGATCATTGCCATTGTATTAATATATATTCATAACTATTCCATGCATCCTAATCTTGTACCAAAACCAGTTTAGTGATAAATTATTTTAAGTAATGCTAGCACAACTTAAAAAAAAAAAAAAAAAAACTTCACATAATGGTTGCACCCCACTTTTTTGTGGTGTTGGGGATTGAACCCAGGGACTTTGCATGTGAGGCAAGCACTCTACCAACCGAACTATATTCCCAGCCCTGCACCCCACATTTTTTGTCGAAAAAATTTAAATTGGCATAAAATCTGTGATGATTATGCAATGGAATATGGTACAATGACAATTTTTTAAAATTTTGGATTCTTGGGCTGAGATTGTGGCTCAGCAGTAGAGCACTTGCCTAGCATGTGCAAAGTCCTGGGTTTGATCCTCAGCACCACATAAAAATAAATACATAAGCTACACATGACATTAGAATTATCTTGGCAATTCATACATTTGAATCAATTGGGGTATAATTTCTCATTTTTCTGATTGTACAGATTGCAGAATCACACTGGTCATAGAGTCACCTATATACATACAGCAATCATAATAAAAAAAATTAAAAAATTAAAAATAAATAAATACATAAAACAAAGATACAACTACAACTAAAAAATAAATATTAATATTTATAACCATCATATTTATAAATATTTTTTAAATGTTGGATTCTTTAAAAAAAGGACTTCTCAGCCAACTTGGTGGCTCACATGCCCATAAACTCAGCTACTTGGAAGACTAAAGCAAGGAGGATTACAAATTCAAAGCCAGCCTCAGCAACTTGGTAAGAAAATAAAAAGGCTGTCTCAAAAATAAAAAGGCTGGAGATATAGCTCAGTGGTAGAGCACCATTGGATTCAATCCCCAGTACCAAAAAAAAAAAGGACTCTTCCTCTATGTATTTTTTCCCCAAACATACTCAGCATACTTATGATTATTAAATTGTGATGATATTTAGATTCCACATGATATATTTAGAAGGGCAATTAAGCAGTATCAGTTTGAAATGTTGTTTTTACTGAAAATTGCATGATTTAGAATATTTTAAACTTCAGATATAAAGTTTTAATGATAACTTAAAAACATGTTAGGGAGTCAAAAATATAAGATATATTGTGAAGAAATATTTAAAGGCCACTGGCCTGTCGTATTTGACACATACCAGGTGGAACCCACCCAGCTCTCCCTACACCCACAGCAGCCATATAGCCTGGAACCAGGGACCTGTCAGACCTTACCAGTAGTGACTGTGGCATCTATTCAGTGGCTCAGCCCGTCTTCACTTCCCAGGAAACAATAGCCTTCAACAGCTAGGCAGTATCAGGCACTTCCTAACCAGTTAGAAATTAATTCTTACAACAAATTTATGAGTAGATAGCATTCTTTTTCTTTCATAGTTGAGATATGATTGGTAGGCTTGAAGATCCGTACATAGACATATCCATTATGCACCATTCTCAATATATATATCCTGGGCTCTTCCTTCAGCTAAGGTGACCTTCTTCTTGATGTAGGGAGCATGCCTGTAGCCCCTGCAACACTGATAGCCTGCATGTAGCTCAGCTGCCTGGCTGCTGCCACTCTGACTGCCAAAGATGCTAGGACTGGTAAGTAACGTTTTTTATTATTTTATTTATCCTTGGAGAAGTTAAGGTGCAAGTCACTTGCTTAAGGTTGCCCAGAGAGTAAGTGGACCGTCTCCATTTAATAGAGAGGGGAGAGGGCTGGGGATATAGCTCAGTTGGTAGAGTGCTTACCTCGAATACACAAGGCCCTGGGTTTAATTCCCAACACCACCAAAAAAAAAAAAAAAAATGAGAGGGAGAGATGATGGAGGGGGATAGACAAGTCACAGACTGGGAGAAAATATTTGCATAAAGAGCTTATATCCCAAATATATAAAGAGCTCTTGCAATTCATTAAAAGGAAAGCAATTCACTGGGGTGGAAGCTCAGTGGTAGAGTGCTTGCCTTGCACGTGTGAGGCACTGGGTTCTATCCTCAGCACTGCATAAAAGTAAATAAAATAAAGGTATTATGTCCATCCACAACTAAAAATATTTTTTTTAAAAAAGGAAAGCAATTCAAGTTTTTAAGTGGGCACATTTAGACAGATATTTTATTAAAAATGATATGGTGCTGGGAATGTAGCTCAGTGGTAGAGTGCTTGCCTAGCATGGATAAGGCCCTGGGTTCAATTCCCAGCACTGGAAAAAAAAAAAAAAAGGATGTCCAATATCACTAGTCGTTAAAACCTTAATGAGATACCATTACACACTAGACTGGGTAAAATTAAGAAGACTGGCAAATACCAAGTATTGGCAGATGTGGAGTATTGGGAACCCCCACCACCCATGGCAGGGATCCAAAATGGCACAGCACTTTGGAACACAGTGTACTAGTATGTTATAGGGTGAAGCATATATTTCCCACATACCTATCTGTTCTAATCCTGGCTATTGACCAAAGAGAAATGAAAATGTATGTCTCCACAAAGCCTTGGATGTGAATGTGTATAGCAGCTTTATTTGTAGTTACCTCAAACTGAACACAACCCAAGTATTCATCTCCTGTTGAAAGGGCAAACAGTCCACACTATGGAATACTACTCAGCAATAAAAAGCAATGAAATAGTAATATTCTTCCCGCACCAGCCACTTCAGATTTGCCAAAAGGGTCTGGGAAAGCAGGCTGGAGAGTCAGGACCCAACAGACCGTCTTCCTGACAGAATTAGCCGAGGATCAGTCAAAACAGGTGCTGCACTATTTGCTGTCTCCAACTCTGGGGCCATCTTGGATTCTCCACTAGAGTATTAGGCTCTCTACTCCCATTTGTCCGCTGCCTGATATCTTTTGAGGTCAGTCTAATTTCTTTCCACCTATCCTCACTTACTAGGGTGCCTTGAGCCAAATATTTGGCTTCTTTCCTACAGGCATTTTCAGTCCCTTCACCTAGATAGATGCCACCATGACACTGATTGTGGGTTCCCTTGGCATGCTGAATCAGTGCCCATGGAGCACACCCTGAGAGCCTCTGCACAAAACAAGGAGATCTTATCATGTTTCTCAAGAGACTCTCCAGGCTTCAACCCTACCCTGCCAAACAGAACCTTTCCAAAGAGACTCAGAGCTCAGCCTGCAGGAAGCAGCAGAAGGCTGAGGGAGGTGAAGCCCTCTTCCCCGCCCTCTCCTACGAATACCCAAAAGAACAGGGGGGATCTGGGTGCAGAAGCCTTTGGCCAGCCTGCTCCTGTAGCACCACCAGCTGTCCTGAAGGCAAAGGGTACCCAAAGGGAGCACCAAGAGCCTCCTGAATTGCAGCTCAGCCCCCAGTCTTGAGTGTTTCTGTCCAAGGTCATGGCTTTAAGCCCTGGAGTACCAGAGTGAGTACCTGTGCCTCTGTGGTCCAGAGTACTAACAGAAGGCCCCACACCCCAGGCTTATCCTTGGCAGATGGATGGGAACCCAGCCCACAACTTGGAAAGCAAGTCCTGAAGTGGTAGAACCAGCCAGACAACCCAGAGCTTGCCAGCTTCCTGTCCTAGGTGCCCACACCAGTCCTGAAGAGGCCGGGAATGAGCTCCTGCAGTGGGAAAAGAAAAAGAGGAGGCTGAATGGGTGGAGCCTCTTCACCCTGGCTCCGCCCCAAGCTACAAGGAGGAAAGAGCCTGAGCAAAAAGTCCAAGCTGTCAGCAAAAGAAATCAGGAGTGGAGATGGGAAGAGGGTGTCAACAACATTCCAGAATGTGGAAAAACAGATCGATGAGATTTTCACTTTCTCCCCATTGCGGAATGTTTAGGGAAAGAGAAGTAGCCAGCTCAGCACAGCCTCAGACAATCTCAGGAAATGGAGGCACCAGCACCTCAAGGAAGGTGGGGGTGGGTGTAGTTGGAAACAGGAAGTCTGGTTGGAACTCTCCAAAATGCCCTCCCTCCCCATGTAGAGGCAAGATCCGCACCTCAGCTTTTGGCCAAACTTCAGAGTTGTCCTCTGGAGAGACCAAGCAGGTGAGGCCAGCTGTGGGGTCCTGGTGTGGCTCAATACCCCGACCACCTTGGGCATCTTGCTGCTGTAAAACCTAGAAGCCCCGCTTCCAGCAAGAAGAGGCACCTTCACTAATAAACTGACTGGCCCAAGGCAATGACCTATGTATGCTGCTGTTTGGGGGGGGGGCGGGGGTCACCAGTATTAATCAGGGCCACAACCTTATCCCCTCCTTTTCCTGTGAGCCCCACCAAAAGACCAACTCAGCCCCACACACAGGTCTTCCACTGGCTGCTAAATGCCTGAATCTTAAGTAGGACCCAACAGCCAAGAATTAAAGTCGTTTTGGGAAAGCTGTAACTATGAGAAACAGAGACCAAAACAAACAGAAAAAAAAGGAACTCTAAGGAAATGGAGATAATGTGGAGATTGGAACAAGAATATAATTTTCATTAGAATTACTACTGCCAGGGGAATAAGAGAAGAGATTAATTCATGAACCAAGAAGCCAATGTTAGAAAAAGGAACCCTGCACCAGAAACAGCTCTTGAAAATTAAAAATAGTGAGAAAAAAAAAAGAGAGAGAGAGAGAAAGAAAGAAAGAAAGCTGCAAACAAAAAGGAGGAGGAATTTTCTAGAAAAGAAAAGAATACTAATGTATAAGAGTAGAATAAAGACACTGACACACGAACAGGTTTGTTGTTGTTGTTGTTTTGTTTTTCTAATTTGTTCCTATAGATTCATTCTTAGGAAGCTATAACCCAGAAACAGGAGGACAGGAATTCAGGAAACAAGGGACCAGAGTGAAATGAATTGAGGGGACTCCACAGCAAGATGAAGAGAGGTCTCAAAATGCAAGTTGTTTGCCGGGACCAAAAAAGGTGACCTACTGTCTGACTCTGCAGAAGGGAGGCCACCTACACAGAGATGGACCCAATGGAACAGCAGTGGGTCCACATTTATAGAGGGGATTTATAGAGTTCTCTTTGGGCACAAATTAATGCCACATAGAAAGAACTCCAAGCAAATGGAGTCCAGGTAAGGTGGGGCATGTTTGTAATCCCAGCTACTTGGGAGGCTTGAACTTGATCTCAAGTTCCAGGCCAGCCTCAGCAATTTAGCAAGATCCTATCTCAAAAAAAAAAAAAAATAATAATAATAAAATAAAAAGGGCAGGGTGTAGTGGCACATGCCTGTAATCCCAGTGGTTCAGGAGGCTAAGGCAAGAGGATCAGGAGTTCAAAGCCAGCCTTAGCAACAGCGAGACACTAAGCAACTCAGTGAGACCCTGTCTCTAAATAAAATACAAAATATTGCTGGGGACCTGGCTCATGGTCAGGTGCCCCTAAGTTAAATTCCTGGTACCCTCCCCCCATAATAAATAAGTAAATAAGGCTGGGAATGTAGGTCAGTGGTAGAACACCCCTTGGTTCAATTCCCAGTACAAAAAAAAAAGATAGTAAACATATCAATTTTCTTATGTCCTTTGGAATCCCTCTGTTCTTGGGACTCCTGGAGAGGGACATGTGGGTGGCCATGTGGGTGGGTGAAGTTCAGTTGCCATTGAGGAATGGCTCAAGGCTTCCTACTTCTGTTTTAGTGGGACAGGGGGTCTGTAAGTATTGTTAGTGCACATTCTGCAGATAGGGGGGGGCTGGGGGGGGTGACACCTCACAGTCCAAGTTGACCTTCAGAATTCTGTTTGAGAAGCACCTCCTCCTGGATGCCTGCTATGATTGCCTCCCTGAATCCTGCTGGCTTCCTTCAATGCGGGACTCTACTCTGCAGAGCACTTCCCGCTTTCTCTCCTGTATTCAGAGCCCCACAAGGATGAAGAGAGGCTGGTTCTGAGTGGGGACCCAGGAAGTATTTGTTAAATGAACGTGTGAAATACAGGACAGTATAGATGCACAGAGGGTGAATGGGTGAGTGAATGCAAAGTACTTTACCAGTGTCAATGACATAAAGTTGTTTGTATGAAAGCTGGTGTGTCTTTAAAGACCATGTGAAAGCCCAGGAGAAGCTGAAATGGGAGGAAAACTAAGAAACAATAACAACTGAACCCAGTGTCCATTTTTTAGAGGGATCTGGGAGACATCTGTACCAGAATGAAATCTTATCCCATCCCAAACATCTCATCTCTCCCTCCTCCAATCCTTCCCATCCCCACTTCCAAAACCAGACCCCAAGGCCCACCTGGGGAGCCCTGGGCTGGGCTGAGCTGACCCAAGCAGCTGGGAATGCAGCTCACTAGGGGGCACTCTTTGGTCATACTGGCCCTTCCCTAGTAGACACAAAACCTTACCCTGGGCCCTTTCCTACAAGGCGTGCAAACCCAGAGGCTTCCTGCATTCTCTGAAGCCTTCTATCAAGAGCAGAGGATTTTTCTAGACAGCAATGGCATGCCTACCAAATCAGTACCCACAGTCCAAGGTAGCTTTGCAGAAAAGGCAGGTGACTGGGACTAAGCTAATATTTCTAAAAGATCTTCCTTTAGCTGGAGTGGCACATGCCTGTAATCCCAGCAGCTCTGGAGGTTGAGGCAGGAGGATGGCAAGTTCAAAGCCAGCCTCAGCAACTTAGCAAGGCCCTAAGCAATTTAGTGAGACCCTGTCTCAAAATAAAATATAAAAAGGGTGGCGAACAGAGGAAGTGGTTAAGCACCCTTGGGTTCAATCCCCAGTACAAATATATATATTATTTATAGGCCTGAAGTTGCCAGTTCCAATCCCTTCCCTTTCTGATTGATGACTCAGACTTAGACCGAAGGGTGCACTCCCACAATTTCTCCTCTTATTCGCCTATATCCATTAGACACATCTTTCAGGCAGGACTGGGAGTGATGGAGGTCCTGGAGAAGAGGAAATGGCAGCAATGGTCAGAGGTCTCTTCCCATTCTGTGGTCTCACCATTTGCAAAAATCTCCCCAGCCCTTGACCTTCAGGGGCAAAGGACCACAGAAAAAAAGCTAAGAACTCAAGGGGTGCATGCAATTTGGAAAGACAAGGATCCTTCATTTTTTTTTTAGGAAACCATCCTCTGACCTCAACCATTATGGAGTTTTAATTCACAAAGGCTTCAAAGTTGGATTTAATTCCCAGAGACACAGATAGGGGGAGGGCGGGGGGGCAACCTGTGAGAGATTCCAGGGCCTAGAGTGCAAGAGAGCTGAGGCCTCAAGGAGCAGAAAGCAAGGGCTTGGGGAGAAAATTTAGAGGGAGGGGTGGTGAAGGGGGTGAAGAGGGACAGGACTTTGCATAAGGACAAAGAGAAGAAGGCTCTGACTTGGATCCTCTTGTCTTGGAAGTAGCACTGGAATTTCCATCTCAATGTCCAGGATCTTCCTGTAGTTTGCTTCCTGCCCCAGATTCTGGTAGGCTTCCGGTTCCCGGTTCCCATAACCTGTCAAACGGAGTGTTCAGGGGAGGCTGGAAAGGGGAATTTCACAACTAGCCGTCTTCTTTTGATGTTGCCATCCAGGCCCTGAAGCCCCTCCCCCACCAATCAACCATTTGAAAAGTGAGAGGGACCCTGTTCCTTCTCAGCTCCATGGAAGCAGGCTGCTAAGGGAATGGGGTCCCCCCTAAGAACCCTTTAATATTTCTGTCAGGTGCAGTGAGATGCAGCTGCAGGGCCAGACTGAATTTCTATCACAGGCACAGACCCAGGCTAAGGAAGAATGAGGGTGTGATTGCCTGGATCTCTTGCAAAGCCCCATACACACCTATGATACACCACGCCCCTGCGGACCGCCCTCTGCAGGGCAGAGGCCTGAAGCCTGTCTTGGTCTGAGAACTGGGTCACTTCTGCATCTTTCCTGGGCAGGATTCCAGACAAAGCCAGCCATACAGTCACCTGGGAAGAATCATTACCCGCGGGTTGGGAAGGGGGAGGTGGGGGGAGGGGCAAGGCAGGCCTAGAGATGTGGATGAGGAAGAAAACCCTTGTCTCTCTTCTCCTGTCAGCAAAGATTTATATGCAAGCAGCCTGGCCAGCCAGTGCCCACCTATGAGTATCTGCTTCAGGCACATTTGAGCACACACATACTTCAGGCGCGCGCGCGCGCGCACACACACACACACACACACACACACACACTTTTTAGAAGGGCGTTATTAAAAATTAACAATGTCCTTGGCTATTGAGCTTGCAAAATTTCCTTGTCCCTGGTTCCCTCCAGCAAAGTCTGGGAATTGGAAACTCCATGCTGAGGGGAGGAAGGGAGGGCCCAGCCAGTGGTTGTGATCAGCGCAGACTTTCCTGGGGATCTGGGACTGTCATCCCTTCACCCAACCACTCTGAAGAGCCAGGCATAGCTGCCAGCTCAGGCAGGTTCCACTGAGGCCCCTGGCCCTGCCCTGCTTGAGAGACCCTTCCCTCCATTCTTCTTGCAGAAAGGAGAAAAAAAAAAGAAAATGTTTTTCTTCTTTTAGAAAGTTTACAAATTTGTAAAGAAAGTTTACAAATTTATCCATTCAAGTGTTGGGATCCCCCTACTCCTCCTGTCTCTCCGGGTCCATCTTGGTCTGCAGCAAGCTTGCCCCCCACTCTAAGAGGTACCTCCTTAACCCCAGCTGCCCTGAACTGACCCCTTTCTGCAACCATTTGAGGAACATTTGTTAAGCATTTTGTTAAGTGCCCCCCCAAAAGCCCCGGAATGACAGGACTGTCCCATGTGGCCTTTGTCCTGGTTTTGCAACCCCAGAGTGCACATACCCACACCCACTCTCATTCATACCTCCACCAAGTGTTTCCAAGAAGAATGCTATCCACAAGGCGAGGCCTCCTGGGAACCCCTTGTCTCTTCCCTCTCCTTTATAAAATTCCCATCTACTGTGTCTAGTTAAGAGAGCCATATAGTGGCCATAGCTTCTCTTTGTTAGCTTGCCATAAATGACCCATTTTCTCATTTGTCTCAGATCCAATCACTATCTGAAAGGCAATATTTGGCTTCCAAATAAACCACACACACACACACACACACACACACACACACTTTTTTTAAGGAGGGCTTTATTAAAAATTAAGAATGTCCTTGGCTTTCCTATCCTTTACTATCCCCCCACACACCACTNGCTCACAGCTGAGCGGCCCTCCCCTCCCCTCCCCTCTCCCATCTTCTCTCCCTACCCCATCTACTGTGATTCATTTCTCTCTCTTGTTTTTTTTTTCCCTTTCCCCTCACTTCCTCTTATATGTAATACAACATACACTAGTATGGCAGTAGGTAAAAAAGTGGATGTGTAACTGATGTGAATCTGCAATATGTACATAGGGTAAAAATGGGAGTTCATAATCCGCTTGAATCAAATGTATGAAATATGATATGTCAAGAACTTTGTAATGTTTTGAACAACTAATAATAAAAAAATTAAAAAAATTCTCTCTCTCTCTAAAAAAAAAAAAGTAAATAAAGTATCTTGAAATTAAAAAAAAAAAAAAGAATGTCCTTGGCTATTGAGCTTGCAAAGTTTCCTTGTCCCTGGTTCCCTCCAGAAAAGTCTAGGAATTACAAACCCCATGCTGAGGGGAGGAGGGGAGGGCCCAGCCAGAGATAGTGATCAGCCCAGACCCTTCTGGTGTTCTGAGACTGTCATCTCTCCACCCCACCCTCATCTCAGGAACCTATGGAGAGGCCCAGTGTGGTCAGGACTCAGGAATGGCCCGAGGAGCTGTGGAGGTAGGGAGGAAGGTGCATGTGACCCTATCAGAATACGTTTTGGGAAGAAGGTGTTCTCCACCTCACAGCCTGGTGGCTATATAGGGGAGGAAGGGGCTGGGGGCAAAGAAGTTTCCAAGTAGATGAGAAAGAGCAGGAGTCAAAGAAGTAGGCACAAGGGAAAGTCCCTGGCCAGCAGGGGTGTGGAAAGAGGTGAAAGAAGAAAGAAGAGACTGGAACAGGGAGAGGGCAGGTGGAGAGAGGAGAAGTCTCAGGGCTTGCCCTGTTCATCTAGTGAATCCTGATTCAGGTGGGTGAAGAAGGGAGATGGCTTCATCAATGACTCTCTGTGGGACCCTAGGTAAGATGTTTAACCTCTCTGGGCCTTAGTTTCCTCATTTATGACAAGAATGATGAACTTGCATGGTGACATGGGAGGGCAGAATGATGACAGTGAAAAGCCGGTGGCGGCATGCTTAAAGGGGCGCCGATTACTACCTTAGAAGAGTTGGACAGAATGCTCAACAGAGGGTGATTCATTTGGGTAGGTGGCTCGAATTCACCGGATTTCTCAACCCAGATTCACACTTCCTGGGGAGACTGGTCTGAAGAACTGGCGAAGGTGTTTGTAAACAATAAAAGTGCAATTCAAAGGTTGCCGCTGGGGGTGAAAACAGAGGGGGTGAGGGGAGAGGCTCGCCACTGGAAACAGAATCATCTCTTTGCCCCGGTACGGTCCAAATGGACTGGATGTGGACGTCTTTGTAGCCTAACCCAAAAAAAACAACGCTCGGAGCACCCCTCCCTCAGCATCCCCGAGATTCGGGGTGCACATCCTAGCGTGGCTTCCAGTCGAAGGCTTTAGGGATGACGGCTAAGCAGGGCGGGGAAGAAGTGGGGGCGTGATGGGCCGAGTTGGATTAAATCGACCCCAGCAGCTCAGACTGCGGAGCAGGGGGAGAGGACCGAGCGCGGCGGCGGGGGCCCGGGGNGAGCTGCTGATAAAATTAATCTTGGACTCTTTGTCACAGAAGACCTTGGCAGTCTGTTGGTAGTTCTACAAGAGGGAGAACCTGTATCTAGGCCAGAGAAGAAGCCGAGCCCCAGGGCTCCGCTGTGCAGCTGAGCGGAGTCGGGCTGGGACGTCTGTTCTGACCGCGGCGGGCACCAGCGGGTCTCAGCGGTAAGGAAGGCCGCTGGGTGCTTCCAGGGACTGCGTGGGGCCGGCCGATCGAGCCTGAGTCCGGGTGCAGCCCGGCCTTTTCCGGGACCCGGCGTCCTCAGGGCGCTCTTTTGAGGCAGCCGCAAAGCCCAAGTACACCTGGAGAGCGCTGCGCCGTGCGCTTTCGGCGGATGGGAGGTCTCTTGAAGATGCGTGGATCCCTGGAGGCTGGAAAAAGGGGGCAGACTCTGGGGAGCCGCGGGGTCGGTATTTTGGTTGGGGGTCCAGTGAGGGGGGGGCGCAGAAGGGGTTGCAAGGTCCTCTTGCAAATCAAGGTCCTTGGAAATCAAGGTTGCAGGGCCTTGGCAGCCGATTTGGTTAGGTGAGGGGGTACAGGTGTCTGCCCCCAACTAGCCCAAGAATTCCTCTTTGTCTTCCTTGGAAAATCCTCTTTGGAGCCACGAACTGGCTCTCACTTAGAAAGAATGCAGTCTGCTGTCCAGCCCGGTGACGTCAGCGCTGGAGTATTTGGAAAACAAAGAGGGCTGGGGAGGGAGGAAGGGAGGCGGACCCGCGACGCTTAAAGACCTCTCCTGGCTGCGGACTGCCCTCGCCCGCTCGCCCTAGGCTCTCGGGGCGGCTACCGGTGCTTGTGGTCCGCCTAGGGTCGGGGTAGGTTGGGAGCCCTGGTCGGGTGCGATCTGATTTAGAGACTGGCTTTGGTTCCTTTGGCGAGAGTGAAGCCGCGTGCTTGCTTTCAAAGGAGGCTTGCCGAGAGCACAGCGCTCTAGCACCTCAGGGGTGCAGGGTTCGGGTAAGGGAAGCAGGTTTTAATAACGGTTGAGCTTTTAGGTATCTGAAAGGTTGTGCATCTCCGAGACAAATTGGCGATAAGAGGCCTCGGAGATTTTCCTTGCGTCCAGTTCAGGCACATTGTTGGCGCGTCTGGAATCTGTGGGGAAGGTTCTGCATTCCTTCTAGCCGCTCCCCGATCCTTCTCAGCAGGAGTCAGCTCAGATAGTGATTAACTTAGGAAATGCCTCACAGGCGAAACTCCATGTGAACTGACTCCTGTTGGCTTGTTTTTCCTCTGGTAACTCTCTGTAGTCTTAAACATCCGGGGAGGAGGGTTGGGTGCCAGGAAGCATGGGTACCTAGGTGTCCTACAGACTGGTCTCCCACTGCCAGCTCTGGGCAGCTGGAATCCTGGGAGTTGGGGAGTGAATTGGGAATGGCTGTTCTGCCAAGCCCAGACAAGGCACTGGAGCTAGTTTTGTGCGGGAGGAGAGGCTACATTCCCTGGTTGCCCTTCCACAGTACCTGTGGCAGTGCAGTTTGTTTGGTTTTCTCTGAATCCCAGTTTAGAGGTTTGTGTTGGAGGAGTCTGTGGAAAGGAAGCTGGGTGAGGGAGGCAGGCAGCCTTCCAGGCTATGAGCCACTAGGAAGGAGCCCAGGCTTAGAAGGGAACACTTTCCTTGGATATGATCTCCCTAGATTTTGGGCTCAGTCTCCAGCCCCAGGTCTCTGTAACAAAGACCTTCCCCTCTCCCTCTCCAATTGGCTCAAGTAATTGTTACTGATGTCAACAAAGATATTGAGTGATCATCCCCTATGTCCCTAGAGGACCAATGGGGGCTTTTCCAAGGAGCAAATTGGGAAAAAAATCAAAGACACCATACCATTCTTTCTTAACACTGACTCCCTTGCAGTAACTGTGAGCAGGTGACCAACCTGCTGGGTAGCACCTTTTGGCTTTATCTCACCAAACCATTGTCCTATTGTTCTGTAGCCTCCCCCACCCCCATCCCTTATTCTCTGGCCTAGATACAGGTTCTCCCTCTTGTAGAACTACCAACAGACTGCCAAGGTCTTCTGTGACAAAGAGTCCAAGATTAATTTTATCAGCAGCTCTTGATGAAGTAGAGCCTAGAGTCTATCCTAAGAGCTCTCTGATTCAGGAACAATGAGGGCAGAGGGAAGATGGCTGGGGGGAGGATAGAGTGTAGTAGATTGTGACAAAGCTGGACTTAGAGGGTCCTGGCGGCTGTTTGCCTAAGGCTTCTACTGAGCTATGTGGATTTTTTTTTTTTAAATCATGTGTCAAAAACTAGGGCCCCTGTTTACTCCTAGTAACAGCTCAGTGGTTGGATCCGTCTGTAGTTGTCCTTCAGACTATTTGACGGGACCCTGACTGCAGGAGCTGAGGTTCCTGCTAGATTACCCTGTGGGTTTCTGTTGTATTCTCTAGGCTTAGTAGGTCTTCATGAATATCATTACAATGATGACCTTGCCAAGGATTTACAGTGTTCTGGAAACTCAGTAGTCAGTGCCTCTATTCATTCTCAACTCCTTGAGCAAGCAGTATTTGCTTTTTCAAATAATTTTTAGTTGTTGTTGGACCCAATACCTTTATTTTATTTATTTAAATGTGATGCTGAGGATCGAACCTTGCACATGCTGCTGGGGAGCACTTTACCGCTGAGCCACATCCCCAGCCCCTCCCCCCCCCTTTTAAAGGAAGAAACTGAGGCTCAGGGGTTAAGTGACTTGCTTTAATCCATAGGTGGCAGCGTTAGCACTTGGACCCAGGCTTGCATGCAACCTTCCCATCCCAGCCTTATTCTTTACCATTGTGCTTTCAACCTGCTATAATGAAAAGCCCTCCCCTTTCTCACATGCTCCCACTGAATGCTCTTCTGTCTCTCTTGCCAGGTGCTCTGGGGCCAGGTGCCTGCTGGCCATTGTCTAGGCAGGTGTGTGCAAGCCAAAGAAACATGAGGACGCTGGAAGATTCCTCAGGGACAGTCCTGCACCGCCTCATCCAGGAGCAGCTGCGCTACGGCAACCTGGCGGAGACACGCACACTGCTGGCCATCCAACAGCAGGCCCTGCGGGGTGGGGCTGCAGCTGGGGGCTCCCTGGAGATCTTGGCACCTGAGGACAATCAGGGGCTCCAACAGGCCACTAGGCAAGAGCCCCAGGGCCAGGAGCACCAGGGTGGTGAAACCCACCTGGCAGAGAACACCTTCTACCGGCTGTGCTCACAGCCCAGCAAGGGCGAAGAGCTGCCCACCTATGAGGAGGCCAAAGCCCACTCTCAGTACTATGCCGCCCAGCAGGCGGGGTCTCGCCCGCAGGTCGGGGACCGGGATCCTCGCGGGGCCCCAGGAGGCACCCGGCGGCAGGATGAAGCTCTGCGGGAGCTGCGGCATGGGCACGTGCGCTCCCTGAGTGAAAGGCTCCTGCAGCTGTCCCTGGAGAGAAACGGAGCCCGGGCCCCCAGCCACATGAGCTCCTCCCACAGCTTCCCACAGCTGGCGCGCAGCCAACAGGGTCCCCCACCCAGGGGCTCCCCTGCTGAGGGCCCAGAGCCCCGTGGGCCCCCACCTCAGTACCCGCATGTTGTGCTGGCCCACGAGACCACTGCTGTCACTGACCCGAGGTATCGCGCCCGCAACAGCCCACACTTTCAGCATGCGGAAGTCAGGTAACAACCCCCATCATGCTCTTTCAAATCTTGGCATTCTTCCAGGGTACTCTCCAAGGCTGGAGAGTCTCAAGATCACACCTTGGGTCTGAGCTTCCCCCCCACCCCAGCTCCTGATCTAATCCCTCCTTCTTGAGAAGGGAGAGCCAGTGGCTGAAGGAAAAGGGAACTTAGCCAAGGTCACATAAGAAGTTCAGAGGAGCATTGCCTAGACTCAGACACCTGCTTAGCTGTAATCTTCAAGTAAGTAGGGTTCCCAGAGGATTTGAATTGTAGCAGAAGTTAAAGGTGAGATTTCAGAATTTCCCAGAGACAGAGAATGGCAATCATCGCTGAACTCTCCCCAAGTTAAACAGAAAGGTGAGACCTCCCCTGAAGTTGTTTTATATACATATTTTTGGTAGTGCTGGGGAATAGAACCTAGGGCCTTGTGCATGCAAGGCAAGCGCTGTTACCAACTGAACTATATCCCCAGCCCCTAGAAGGTGTTTTAAAAACATGCTTGCTGTGATTATTGGGAGGGGCTCCTAATGAGATTGTAAGAACCAGGTGGCCACCTTGACAGCTGTCTTGTCTCTGCTTTTTCATTTCTTTTTTTTTTTTTTTTTGTTCCCTGTGCAAGCAGCCCCCAATGGGAGAGGATGCTGGGTCCAGGCGAGCTCCTTTGTGTGGTGATGGCTCAGGAGAGGAGCCAGGTCAGGGTAGCAACTTAAGAGTTTGATTTTGAGAAACCATTAGAGGATGTGATTTATCTTAAAAAGGCACATACATGGGTAATAAATGGCTGTGCGGAGAGTGGAGGCAGGAAGCCAGATGATTGCAGAAATACAGGTTTTAGATAGAAGGCTCTGCCTTGGTCATCTCACCTGGTCCTGAGAAGCCAGCCCTCACTCCTGCATCTCTACCCAGGAGGGTCCAGGAACCCCCACCAGAGATGCCCCATGGATTAGTAACTTTCTTCCTCCCGGTGGCTGAAGGTCAAAGTCTGGTTCTCTTCATTCTTGCTGAGTCTTCATTTAGTCACCCCCTTTCCCACCATTTGGCCTTTCCTTGCTCTCGAGAAATGAGTGACGTGATGTTGCTGGTATGGAGGAACCAGAGGATGGAGTCTCTTGGTTTCTCTCCAGCCTCCACCCCATCCAGACTCCCACCTTATCTCCCTTCTCAGGACCGATCAGGAAGAGTATCGGAAGCTGAGTCCTGTGGTTTCTTCTTTTGGACCAGCCCTATTGAACCCCTGTCAGGAAAAGATAATATCTCGGGCAAGGAAATTGACTATTTTCAGGAGAACAAAAAGACATGGGGTGGGGAGGTGGGACAAGGGGCAGGGAATGCAAGTGTGAAGGCTATTCTTTCTTGGAGCTAAGTCATCTCCAAAGAATGTGTCTACCCTGCCTGGTGCGGAGGGCAGCAAGCTCTGAAGCCACCTTGAGAACTAGCCACATGTAGCAGAGAGAGTTTGGACTTCACAGTGGAGACCTTCTGGCCAGTTCTCACTGGAAGCCCCACTTTAAGTAGTAAGAGAAACATGCCCACTGCCCTCTCTTTTGTAGCTGATCAGATGAAGACTATTTGTTGGGAGCTGGGTCAGGAATTTTAGCCGCGGGAGGAGTCACAGGCTGGAGGGCTGGGCATGAGGGCTGAGGAGATGGACCTGGAGTAGATTTCAGGGCTTCTGGAATTTGGAAAAGTCTTTGTGAAACTGAAGTAGTTGTGACAGTGGGAACCCTAAAGCTCTAGAAAGACCCTCTGGCTTTTTGTTCCTCCCCTCAACATGCAGCCCTGAGGTTGATGTTATACCAGTGCCAGAGGCCAGTAGAGCATTGTCCCTGAACTCACCCACCATACTAGTCCAGAGATGGCCCCTCATTCTTTAAATTGAGTGAGCTGAGTCCCCATTAGGAGAGGTGGGAATGAACTTCCATTATGGGAGTACCAGCACCCTGCTAGGCCTTACCTGTGGGTCTGGAGACCTTGGTGATTAGCAGAGGAATGGCAATGCCATGGGGTAGAGGCACTTGCCAAGGGTCAAATGGCAGGAGCTGTGATTTGAACATCTATTCATCAGACTCTTATCCTGCAATCTGTCTTGTCTAACCATTAACTGGAGTCTTCTAAAAATGTTTTCAGTGTTTGCGGGGGTGGTATTACAGGCCCTGAAATAGAAAACTTGAATGTGCTGCTTTGGCAGTCCTGAAAGGGGCAGCTTATAACAAACACAGAGTAGCTGCTAGGACCCACCACCAAGTGGCCCCAGGATCTGAAAGGCTACGTACTCAGTCATGATCACGGTGGCCTCCAGACCTCAAAAGAACCTTGTATAGATTAGGAGGATCTAGGCTGCATTTTTTAATGGTGCCTCACTTAAGCACTGGTTGCTTAGGAGGCCCGGGATTGCTTAGGCTGATTCCCAAAGCCCTGACCTCAGTGAGGAAAGACACAAAGCACCATCCTGCATTAATCCCTCCAGCCCTCTTCTTTGGCTCTTGAGAGTTCAGGCAGACATCATTTGGAAAAAGCCTTCCCCACTGGTTTCTGCTAACACTGAGAGGCTGTGTAACAATCAGCAGTCGTATTGGTCACTTATTAATATAGGTATAGTCTCTGAGCATCGTCTCTTCTGTTTCTCCAGGATCCTGCAGGCCCAGGTACCTCCCGTGTTCCTCCAGCAGCAGCAACAGCAGTACCAGTACCTGCAGCAGCCCCAGGAGCACTCCCCGCCCCCACCCCCTCATCCAGCCGCCCTTGGTCATGGACCCTTGGGCTCTGCCAATCCACCTGGGGTGGGAGGACCAGCGAGTGCCCAAGCCTCGTCAGCCACCTCGGGCAGTGCCCACCTTGCCCAGATGGAGGCCGTGCTGAGGGAGAATGCCAGGTTACAGAGGGATAACGAGAGGCTGCAGAGGGAGCTGGAGAGCTCAGCAGAGAAGGCAGGCCGCATTGAGAAGGTAGGCCCTGCCAGGGACCCTGGGGGTCTGGCTGGGGAGTGGGCAGTGCAAAGGGAGATGGGATCCTGAAAGCCTGGGTCTGGTTGGATTTCTCTACATCCTTCCATTCCCCCACCCCCTTTCACTCCTCATGCACCCTCCCAAGCTGACTCCAGACAGCTGGGCAACAGCCGAGAGGCCTACAGGCCTGGAGCATGAGCAGTTGCTGGCCAGTGGCAGTTAGAAAGAGCTCATTCACCAGCCCCCTGCACCCTTGCCCTGCACACACCCCTCCCGCAGACACCTCCCACAGAGAGCCCTTTGTGTCCCCCACACAACAGCCAGTCTGTTCTAGGCCAAAGAGAAAACCCCTCCTCTTGGGAAAAAAAAGCCACTTGTTGGCATGGCAAGCCAGCTAGGAACACGTGCGGGACCTGTGGCAGCCAAGTGGGAGGGGCAGCCGGGCCCAGGCTAGCCCTTGGCTTGGATGGGGCCACTTCAGGGGCAGATATTCCAGACAGAGGCAGCTCAGGCTCTGGTCTTTAGTGGAAGTTTACCACTGTGCACCAAAGTTCAGTTTTAACAGATAGCCTCAGGCTCCCATGACTGCCCTTTGGTGTCCTGTTGATCCACCCAGAACATGCCCACTCCTGAGCCTTTGCTCAGAAAAATGCTTCTTACTGAATGATGGGCACAGAAAAGTTGGGTTCATTCAGCCTCTGGTCCTTGGGGCAGCAGATGGGAACCTACTGCGGTCCCAGTAGTCTGGTCCACCTCGGGAGGCTGCAGGCTTCTGACCATCCCACCGGAGCCATCTGGAGCTCCTGTTCTTTGCCCTCTCATCTCTCCCCTTTTCTAATGGAAAGTGCTGCCAATCTCCAGCCTGGGATGGCTCCTGGGATCCCTCCCCTTCCTTCAGCTTGCTGTCTGTCCCTTGCAGCTGGAGAGTGAGATCCAGCAGCTCTCAGAAGCTCATGAGAGTCTGACAAGGGCCTCTTCCAAGCGTGAGGCCCTGGAGAAGACCATGAGGAACAAGATGGATAGTGAAATGAGGCGGCTACAGGATTTCAACCGCGATCTTAGAGGTGAGGGCTGGGGAGAGTCTTTGGGCCCTCTGCGCCAGGGGAGTCTTCATAATCTGTATTCTCTGCAAACATAAGTGTCAGGGTGAGACTCTTGGGGGGCCACCCTTATGGAGAGATTCTTGTCTCTGTGTTCTGGGTTTTGGAATTCCTTATGGAGTTCTCACCATATGGCCCAGATCATGACCTCTGAGAGGGTGCTCCCTTCTTATTGGGACCTGAGCTGAGCTGGAACTGTGAACAGTGAGCCACAGCAGGTCCTTATGAGCCCATTCCCAGCCCAGAGGATGCAGCCTCACAGAGAAAAGAACCCCAGGGAAAACCCAAAGCAAGCAGCATCACCTAATACCGAAACATCTTTCCTTCGCTTAAAACAGAGAGATTGGAGTCTGCAAACCGCCGCCTGGCGAGCAAGACACAGGAGGCCCAAGCCGGCAGTCAGGACATGGTGGCCAAGCTGCTTGCTCAGAGTAAGTAGTGGTCTCCCTAAGAAGCCTAACCAATATGCAGGCAATAGCACCATTGATCTCTTGGATGGAGAGAGAGGGTTGGTCCTTTCCCTTGCAAAGCAGTACTTTGGGCACAAGTTTATTAAATGGCTACTTTTTGCCCAACGCTAAACGAATGGGAGAGAGGGTGGCTTCCATAGAAGAATAAGATCTGGATCTCTGTTTATTGGGAAGGACAAGAGGGAAGTTGCGGTTTGCTGAGCTATGGTACTGACCATCATTGCAGTGTTGGTCAGCATTTGCGGGTGCATTGGGCAGTAGGGGATACAGGATTGCTCTGGTCACAGTAGGATGAAGGAAAATGAACAGTCTGAGGTTTTCAGGGAGTGCCAGGCAGCAGAAAGTTTGGGAGTGCTTGATGGGAATGAGAAGCTGGGGAGGATGGTGGAGAGCATCCATAGCAAGGGAGCCAACAGTCTAAAGGGGTTCTGGAGGCTTCTCTGTAAAGGAGGAAGGCCGTGCATCCTTGAATGATGAGTTCATTGACTACCCCATCCATCCCTTCATTCATTCATTTGTTCATTAGCAGAAGTGGGCTAAGCACCTGACAGGTGTTTAGCAGAGGGTGTGAGCAGGCCCAGGAATTGGCATGGGAGGTCCGGAGAGAAGCCATGAGCTTAACAGAGGAACAGATTCCCATACATTCAGAAGTGTTTATGATTCAGGAGACTGATCAGGAGATCCCTGGATCAGGAGGCCTAACTGGGGGGGCTTCTGGGGATCTCAGGGGTGGAATAGAGAGCCAGAGGTGAAGAAGCCATTAGATGGCTCCCCTGGAGGTGCATGGAGAAGCCACTGAAGGCATCAAGGGTTTGGGGAGCTTGAGGCAGGCCAGGCTACACCTGCCCTTATAGGCAGGCAAAGTGAGGTGGCGGTGGCTACCTCTCTCTAGAGAGGAGTGGAGGGAGAAAAGGAAGGGGGGGGGGGTTGCCCTTGGGAGAGTGTCCGTGACAGGGCCAGGCAGATGAGGAGTGCCCTGTAGGGAAGGGAGGGCTGACTTTTGGGGCCTGGCTCAGCCAAAGAAAGGCCAGTTTCTGGAAGCCTGTAAAGGAGGAGGGTGGGGGGAGGCAGGCAGGAGGCGTTTCCGCTCCCCGGGGAGCTAGGGAGCCAGGCTGTTCTTGGCTTCTCACTGGAGCCATTAATCTCACAGCAGCGGGTGACCTGGATGCCTGGCATTCCAGAGCCACTGGGCTGTTCCGCTCCTGGCTGCCCCCACCCCCTGCATGGCCCTTGGAGGCAGGGCCGATCACAAAGGGAGAAAAAGGAGACTGGAAAGTGGGGGTGGGGGTACCGAGCAGGCACTTCTACATCTCCTGGCCTCCAAGGTCCAGCCTTCCACCTCCATCAGGAACCTTAAAGATTGTGATGGGCTGAAGGACACAGGCAGCTTTTCTTGGCCCACAATAGGCATTTCCTAGGGCCGCAGGGCCAGCGGAGTTCTCAGGGAAGATGGCTCTGGTTGACCTTTTTGGCAGTCAGACAGCACTAGTACAAAAAATGTGGCCATTGCCATTTCCAATGGCTTTTACCCACAAGCAAGCCATAGAACTGGCAGCTCTGTCCCTCTGACCCCTCTGATCAGGCCCTGCCCTCCTGCCAGCTCTGCCTCTTGGGCATCTGCCTCTCACTCTTACAGGTTTTCAGACTGTAAGGTGGGATGGACTTCTACCTCCTAGTCAAACTAAGGCAGGTCTTGTGTGAACCCTAAGTAACAGGGCTCTGTGGACCCAAACAGAAAGAGGTACTGTCCCAGTCTGCCGTGCCTGACCCCACTCACCCCACTCAGTGGGTGTTAAGAGTATGGATAGTTCAATTTCAGTTTTTTTCTTTCTAAGCCAAAGAATGAGACCAGTCAGCCTGGGCCCAGTCTTCAAAATTCTATAGTGAACCAGGAGCTGACCTGGGTTGACTCTGTCACCTTCCTGTCCTCCTACAGGCCCTGAGTCAATGGATCTTCCCTTCTGCTTGACAGGGGTAGTGAGGATCTGATATGACAAGTCCTTAGTCACACAGGTCTAAAATTTAAAATGGGTTAAAATCAAACCTTCAGTTCTTCCATCTTACTAGCTCCATTTCAAGTGCTCGATAGCCACATGTGGCCTAGTGGTCATTGCTTTGGACAGCACAATATAGAATAATTCCATGATAGCAGAAAATTTCATTATTCCAGAGATAGTAGTGCCTTTGGGTTCATTAGGCAGGCCCCATCCACCTCCTGCTCTTCAGTAAAGTAAGAAGAGCCCATTTCTTGGGGACCAGCCTGAGACTCCCAAGCAGCAGGTGCACAGAAGTGGATTTAAGCCCAGAACAATGGCTAGAGGACTCTGATCTGGCCCAGGCTTCAGTCAGCATTAAAAGTCAGGATAGCTGGAACCACAGACACCAATCTTTCAACCAGAGACATTTGCAGTGTGCTGCAAGAGTTTGTGTTCCTTGGCCAAAATCTAGGTCCCCAAAACATGGAAGGAAATGTGGTACTAAACAGGAGAGACCTGGATCTGCAGAAGGACATGTAGGGGCCCATTGTAGGGGCAAATGCCTCACATCACAGCCTGGGCTTTTGGAGTCAGACCAGCCTGGATTCCCATCTGGCAGCCCCAGTCCCCCTCCTCTGTTTCTCCCCCTCTAGGTTGGGGGACAAAACGTGTCCTGCTCAGAGAATTTAGTGAAATGAGATGCCTGTGTGCTGGCTCATGGGGTGGCAGATAGTGGTTTTCTTGTCTTTTTTTTCATTCTCCTTCTTGAACGATGACGATGTCACCGTCCCCCAGAGCCTTCATTTTCTCACCTATAAAAGGACATCATAGGCATCCCAGTTCCTACCACCAGTCCGCAAGTTATCGTGAGGCTCAAGGGAAATTGTGAATTATGGCACCTGGCACAGGTGCAGTGTTTAGGGCTGTCCCAGTAGAAAGGTGACTCCTGCAGGGGTCCCGGAGCCAGACTCTGTCATTTACTCCTGACTTCATCTGAGCCTCAGTTTCCTCCTGTGAAATGGGTTCATCACAGGACCTACCTCCTTGGGACTGTCAAGAGAGTGGGGCCTGCCAGGGTGGTTGCCATCACTGACCAAGCCCCCTCTTTCTCCCCGCAGGCTACGAGCAGCAACAGGAGCAAGAGAAGCTGGAGAGGGAGATGGCGCTGCTGCGCGGTGCCATCGAGGACCAGCGGCGGCGTGCGGAGCTGCTGGAACAGGCTCTGGGCAATGCTCAGGGTCGTGCAGCGCGTGCTGAGGAGGAGCTGCGCAAGAAGCAGGCCTATGTGGAGAAGGTGGAGCGGCTGCAGCAGGCGCTTGGGCAGCTGCAAGCGGCCTGCGAGAAGCGGGAGCAACTGGAACTACGTCTACGGACGCGCCTAGAGCAGGAACTCAAGGCCCTGCGCGCACAGCAGGTGAGCGGCGAAGCCATGCAGGGGGCAGAGTTAAGGCAGCATCTGAGGAAGCCTCAGCCTCCTGGGAATGCACCTGTGTCTGATCCTTGTACCCTCTTTACCCAGTGGCCACTCACTCAAGTAGCAGAGGCTCTGCTACGTGGCCTGAGTCCAAGCATGGGCGACTCTTCTTTTTTTAGTACTGGGGATTGAACTTGGGTAGTTCACCTTTGAGCCCCATCCCCAGCCCTTTTTTGTATTTTATTTAGAGACAGGGTCTCACTGAGTTGCTTAGGACCTTGCTAAGAGTTTGGCTTGGAAATCCTGATCCTCCTGCCTCAGCCTCCCAACCTGTTGGGATTACTGTCCTGTGCCACCATGCCTGGCTAGGGGGAATTTTTTATGTTTTATTTTGAGACAGGGTCTAAGCTGCTTAGGGTCTCACTAAGTGGCCAAGGTTGGTTTTGAATTATAACCCTCCTGCCTCAGCCTCCCTAGCCGATGGGATTACACCCATGGGCCACCACATCTGGCCAGTATGATTATTGATAGCCGTCCTGTTCCTACTAGTTTAGAGAATCATTTATATGGTCCTTGGCCACAGGATTCAGGGGTAGGATTTGGGGATCTGTGCTGCCTCTCTCTGGGCACAGCAGCATGGAGAGTCTGTGTTGCACGTGGCATCTGTGTGAGGATGAGGAGCTACTGTACCACAACTCCCATCCTTGACCGCAGTGCATCTTTCTCTGCAGAGACAGACGGGCACCCACAGTAGTGGTGGCAGCCGTGGTGGTTCCCCAGAGCTCAGTGCCCTGCGACTCTCAGAACAGCTGCGAGAGAAGGAGGAACAGATCCTGGCGCTGGAGGCCGACATGACCAAGTGGGAGCAGAAGTATTTGGAGGAACGTGCCATGAGGCAGTTTGCCATGGATGCTGCCGCCACCGCAGCTGCCCAGCGGGACACTACTCTCATCCGACACTCCCCCCAGCCCTCGCCCAGCAGTAGCTTCAATGAGGGCCTGCTTGCAGGTGGCCACAGACATCAGGAGATGGAAAGCAGGTTCGGCAATGGCAGGCCAGGCTCGGGCCCTGTGGTGTGGGTGGGGTGGCTGAATCTGCCCTGTCCTTGATCCCTGGTAAATAAGCCTCTGTCCCCACTCAGCTCAGTGGGCCCTCCTGTTTCTAAGCTGACTCCATATTAGACCAAGTTCTTGGCCTTGGAGATGGTAGCTACCATCCAGGCTCTAAGCTTCTCCACCTTCTCTGGGGCTTTGCCCTTCAGGACAAGAGAGGGTCATATCATTGCTGCCTTCAGTGAGTCCAGACCCACCCACCCCCACCCCCATGACATGCTTTTTCCATGTGAAAAGCACTCAGAGCCTCACAAGCCTGGGCTTAGAGCGTCAAAATGCAGAGCTGTGCTGGCATCTGCAGCCTCACACCAGGTCCCTGATGCAAATGAGAGGGTCCCCCGTGGCTGTAGGGAGGGAGGCGCTGGGGCTGTGGATCTGATGAGGGTGCTTGGCCTTTCCCCGCTCAGGTTAAAGGTGCTCCATGCCCAGATCCTGGAGAAAGATGCAGTGATAAAGGTCCTTCAGCAGCGGTCCAGGAAAGACCCTGGCAAGGCCCCCCAGGGCTCCCTGCGGCCCGCCAAGTCAGTGCCATCTATCTTTGTGGCTGCAGCAGCAGGGACCCAGGGCTGGCAAGGACTTTCATCAAGTGAGCGGCAAGCAGATGCCCCCACCCAGCTGACTATAGGTAAGAGGAGGCTCTTGGGGGTGGGGGGTAGATGAAGGTTTCTCAGGTCCCAACACAAATTACCAGACCTTTCCTCCCTGCACCAAGGATGAAAGGAGTCAGGATAATAGAGTTTTCTGTGCAGATATATCTTCTATACAAACCCTTTCCACTCTTCCTAATCAGATACCACAGAAATTCTAGATTTATTCTACAAAGGAAGGTTCTACCCTTCAAAACCATCTGTAGCCAACTCAGCCTGATGGTTACTCCCATTCACATTTATTTAGTCTTATCAGAGTTATTGCAAATCATGAGCAATCCGTACAGCCTCCAGTGTGTCGTAGGTCCTGTTCACTTGGGGTGTTTTTCATAGAGGCTACCTCTTATAAGCCAGGTAGTAACCATCCATCTCCTTCCTTTCCCCTAGACAGGGCACCGTCGGAGGAGACAGCAGCTGCAGCTCCTCTCCCTGCCCATACCAAACATGGGAGCAGAGATGGGAGCACCCAGACGGATGGCCTGCCAGACAGCACCTCTACCTGCCTGGCACCAGAGCCCGATGGCCTGCTAGGGTTCAGCAGTGGCCAAAAGGCAACCTCTCTGGGTGAGCTGCGCATTTCTCCTTGGCTTTTGTGCTGGGTGGGGCTGAGGGTGCACTGGGTGTGAAGTAGAACACCAAGGCCGTCTCTCCAGACCCTTCCTGGTCATTACCTGTCCTCCATGGGGAGCCCTTCATAGTGAGAGGTGAGGAGGCATCTGGCCCACCTCAGTGTGAACACCAGGACTGTTGGCTATGTGAGTAGAGGGATCGGAAGCCCTGATTCGAGACAGATCCAAAATCAGAAAGAAAGCTGAAGAACAGAAAGCACTTTATCTCCTCCTTCATGGTTTTCCTGACATATCTCATTGCCAGTCTAAATAGCTAAGATAATGAAGCCTGGCAAGTTATCCTGAGGGCACTCTCAAGTTAGGAGACTGTTTAAAAAGAGTCCAGGAAGGAGAAACTTGAGAACATGCCTTTTTTTTTTTTTTTTTGGCTCCCCTTCTACATTAGCCTTTGCATATTTGCCTGTGCCTCATGATCTCAAAAAAACCACAGGCATGGAAAGAATGCAGCAGCCTCCCTCCCGCAGGGCCCTCCATGACTCCCTCCAAGCCCTTCAACCAGTTCAAAGTTAGAAACAAAGGCAACTTCCCCATTGGAGGCTGGGGGTCTGGGCCAAGAGCTGAGAAACAGCAGAGTGTTGTTCTAGGTTGGCCTGGTTATGGGCTGAAGGGCTGGAGGATCACAAGTTCAAAGCCAGCCTCAGCAACTTTGCAAGACCCTGACTCAAAAATTAAAAATAGAAAAGGGCTGGAGATGTGGTATTTGCCTAGCATACATATGGCTCTGGTTAGATCCCCAGTGTTGCAAAAGGAGAAAAAAAAAAAAGTACCAGGAATTTAAAAGAGCAATCTGGTAACATGTGCCTATGTTCTTGTCTCTCCCCAGACTCCATAGCAACATCCCGAGTCCAGGATTTGTCGGACATGGTGGAGATACTGATCTGAAGGAGGTGGGGCCTTGAGGACCCTCATCGCCCTCTCCTCCCCCTGCCCTTGGCCATTCCAGCAGCTCCTTCTTCAACTGCTGCTTCCCCGCTTTCCCCATCCAATGACCATCTGGTCCTGAGAGCTCAGGAAGGAGTGCTGTAGGGGAGAAGGGAGCTGAGAGAGACCAGCTCCCTAGAAGACTGCTTCTTCGTCCATACTCCTTCCCTGCCCATGAAGAATAAGGATTCACCCTCTGCCTGCTGCCCAGGGCTAGCAGTTGGGGTAGCAACTAAGAGCCCAGAAAGGAACTGAGCCCACTCTGACCTGCCACCTGCCACTTGGCACTCAGGCAGGGAAGGAGAGGGGATGTGTTGGTTTTGGGGGCTGATTGCCCAGGGTAGCTGCCCATGGGCATCAGTGGGGCTGGTTCATGAATCCAGCCAGCCATGTTCTTTGGCTAAGTGTGGTCCCAGCCAACCTCGTCTGCTCTCCAGTTCTTCACTGTCATCTTGGGATCGCTGCACCTTGAGTCTTTGGGGGACTGTTGAGGATGTGAGTCCTGTGGAAGCCACAGTCTCATCCCTCCTCAGTTAAGAGTGGGTTGGGGCCATTTGAGTGGCCTGGGAGACAGTTTCCAGTTTGTAAATAATTCCCTTTCTTGTGGAACAGAAAATCGAGGCATGCTGGTTCTGATTTGTCTTCAGGGGTGGTGTTTCCCTGTCCCTGCTGCCACAGTTCCTGAAAACTTCTGACTGGCTTCCCAATTGTTATTCCTTCTCAAGTTCTTGGTCCATGGATTTTGATGCTGGTTGTTTCATGGGACATTGGCTGCCTGTCCTTCCATCTGGAGCCCTGTATCAAATGCCCATGGGATCCCCACCATCAACCTGTTGAAATGGCTCCACAACTCCCGTCCCTGGGACATCCTGTCAGTTTGATTATAAATTGAGCCAGAGGAAATGAGCCACCACACATAGACAACTGCCATGCCACTTGTAGATGAAGGTGGCCCCACCCAGCACCAGTTCTCTGAGGAAGCTGGAGTTATCTTGTTCTCATACTGTTGTCTGTTCTCACCTGGAGGGATTGGGAGAGGATGCTGTGCTGTTGAAGACTAGTCAGTGAGCTACAAGATGTGACTTGACATGGAGCCTCCATCACAAAATGGCGCCCACGAGGCTGGCTCCTCACGTGACCCATGCACAGCCCCCAGGCAGGGCCAGATACTTTGAAACTAGAGTGAAACGTCCCGCATGGCAGCCTGCAGCAGCAGAGATTTTTGACTTTGGTCTTAAAAGTCCTCCAATTCAGTTCAGTAGTGATTGGTGGGTTTTAGCAGTTGTCTTTACTGTTTTCAGTTCTTGAATATTTGTCTTTTTTTTTTTCCTTTCTTGTTTTTTAGTTCTGTATGTGTTTGTTTCATTTCCATGTTCCCCAAGTTATCTTTTTAAACATTTGCATTTGCTGGACAATTGCATATTTTTTTAATTTCCTAACCCCTGAAAAATACATTTGGTTCATGTGCATTGTTTACAAAGCAAAAAAAGAAAAAGAGGAAAAAAAAAACAACAACAAAAATATCATGAAAGGAAAAAAAAAACAACTTAATATATTTTGGATTAATATTTGGTATTTCTTTTAAAGTATTTTTTGTGCTGTGAACATTTTCTGCCAAAGACCGTGATGTGTGTCTGTATGTTTAAGTTATCATAAATATTTAAATGTAAACATGGCTGTTTTGTTATGCCACCCTGTACCAGGATTGCTGCTGCATTCCACTGGGTGTAACAGTATTTTAATAAAAAAATTTATGAAGAGTGATGTGTTTGAACTGAGGGAAGGAAATGGGGTAAGGATTTTATAGGGCCACCCATGTCAGGGTCCTATCTCTTCAAGAACCCAAGAGAAATCCTAGGAATTCTGTGAAGTTGCTTTAAGAAGAGTTGGAATGAGGATGTGGTTGACTTTTCCAGAGGAAGTTCTTAGAGTGTTGGGAGGGGCTGAGCACAATGGCTCAGGCCTGTAATCCCAGCAGCTCTGGAGGCTGAGGCTAGAGAATCAAAGTCGATCAAAGCCATCCTCAGCAATTTACCGAGGCCTTAAGCAACTCACTGAGACCCTGTATTTAAATAAAATTTTAAAAAGGACTGAGGATGGGGTTCAGTGATCGTGTTCACGAGTCGAGTCCTCCATACAAAAAGAAAAAATATGTTGGAAGGGAAAGGAGACTGTGTCAGATAGTAGCTTCCCTGGGTAGCTTTGACCATACTATATAGTAGGAGTAGTACTCCACTGTGTCCAAAATTACCATTCTTAACCCCACTCCTACCTTCCTTCCCATCCAAGTAACCAGGCACCATGCCTATTGTCTGCCTGGACACGTGCAGAGGATGTTCATGTGTGTGGCATGTTCTTGGGCACCTCTTTCTTACGTTATATCATCACTCACTTCCAATGCCCGGGAAAGTGTATTGCTTTGATTCAAAAAAAGAAAACCATTCTCAATCTTTGGATTTCTTCCCAATGGTAGCAGACAGAAAGCTGACCATCAGGCAGCCAGACAGGCTCTGGGGCATGTATCAGCACCAGTTACCCCATGGCCATGGGTGAGGTATCCTCAGACAGGTATGAAGACTTTGTAGCCATGTTGATGAGTAACCAAACTGCGATCCTAGAGAAGGTGTCCCTATGCCAACCTTCCTGCCCACGGGAATGGAGTTAAGCAGGTGGAAGAATTCAGAACCTCCCAAATTTTTCTAGGAACTTTGCAAATGACAATGGACCCTACCAAATGAGGTGATCACCCAGCCCTCCAGCCTGCTTCCTGCCATCAACATGGGCAACATGGAGGGCTGCATTGCTCTCTTCAAGCCCTGGACTGGGGTTTTGGCTGTGCAAATAGGTTTCTCACCTTAAAGGCAGGCTGTCCCTGAAGGCAGCCTGAATGATTGGCTCCTGCACTGGTCCTCTGCTAACATTCTGTGTTCAAAACAAAATGGCAGGTCCTATGGCAGGGAGTTCCCACTCAACTCTACCTGCCACATGCACCCCCCAAAAGCTCTGGACGGTGGGGGTTGCAGCTCAGACCCAGAGCAGTAAGCCCAGAGCACCGCCCCAACCCAGTACCTTTAGCCAGTGGCTTTTGAAGAGTTTGTGCCTTTTGTAGAATCTAGTCTGCTAGGAGCCACCTTCCTAGTTCCTTGGGTTATGATGAAATCCATTCCAAGGTACCCATACATGTGTAGGCATGTATGCTATGTGTGCATACATTTGTCTGGCCACGTATCCCAGAAGAAGATGCAAGGAGCACCATTCTTTTTGGCTAGTGCCCTTACAAGGCACTGGAGCTCTTCATTCAGTTTGGATTGATCAGCTTGGAGAGGGGGCTGCTTGATGCACTTTGAAATGTAGCCCAGTCAAATGCCAGAAGTGACAGAGCAATGGAGCAGCAGGCTGTGGTGGATTTGAACAGACCCTGGGGAAAAAGGTGTTTGCCCCAGGTGTCTGGATATCTGTGGAGGGGTGGGGCCTTGGCCAGAGCCTGGGTGGCTCTACTGGGCCCCTTGGAGGCCAAGCTCCTCTTTGAAGAGGCTCTGTCCCTACCCAGTGCCAGGACCAACAGAGCTTGGGGGTGGGGGTGACTCAGGGGGGCAGCACACTGCCCCAGAACAGGAGAGCAGCCCAGGAGTCATGAGAGGCTGCCCCAGCCTCTTGTCTCTCACCTCCTAGTTAATTGTTAACTCTTCCTCTGGCTCAAGAATGTGCCAGGCTCAGAGAGGTTGATAAAAATGTGCCAAGATGGGGGCAGCCAATCGTGACCCAATCACCCCTGGATAACTAAAGCCACTTCACTGTCCCCAAGGACCCCACTGGATAGGAAACTTGTATGCAGTGTCACTGTCTTGTCTCCTAGCCCAAGTGGGGAGTTTGTTGGAATGCAGTCTCCCCCAACAGCTCTTGCAGTGTGTAACAGAGCCCTCAGGAGGTAGACCAGAAACCCCAGCGACAAGCAGCGTGTTCATGGACACTCCATGCTTGAATCCAGTTTGTGTGCTGAGTGCCACAGCAACTGAGCTCTCAGCGTCCTTTTTAAAAACAAGATAGAAATCACATACCATGAAATTCTCCCTTTTGATGTGTGCAAGTCTGGTATAGTATGTCACGGCAACCACTTTGAGCTAGTGGTCAACCATGGGTCAACATCAAATGCCCACCAGTGCGCCATATGGACACCATTAGCAGTGTTATTTGATCTGGTATGTTCACACTTGTCGGGCTGCTATTTCCCACACTTTGAACTTTCTGTAGCTGACCACTGCCTCCTTCCACCCCACTGGGCCCGGCAGCTTGGCTGCATCTCCACAGGGCTGTAGTGGGGGAACTGTGTGCTCTGAGTTGGAATCCACTACCCTCTGTCCCCTGTGCCAGGGCATGGGTTCTAGTTGAGGCTTGGGAAGGACGCCCAGGAACCCTGAGCCCCAAAGCACCCAATGTCTGCTGACTGTTTTCCAGAGTCAAAGAGGATCACCAGGGGTGGATCCAGGTCTGTGAGGCCTGAAGCTTATTCTTGGGGGTAGATGAGGGGTCTTTGAGAAAAAGAGTACAAGCCAGATATGGTGGTACGCGCCTGTAATCTCAGCAACTCGGGAGACTGAAGTAAGAGGATCACAAATTCAAGACCAGCCTCAGCAACTTTCTGAGGCCTTATAAGCAGCTTAGCAAGACCTTGTATCAAAATTAAAAATAAATAAATAAAAATGGCTGGGGATGTGGCTCAGTGGTTAAGCACCCCTGGGTTCAATCCCTGGTACCAAAAAAAAAGAATAAGCATGCAAAATGGTGAATATGAAATTAGATCAAAGTCAGGCACAGTAGCATGTGCCTATAATCTCAGCAACTGGGAGGCTGAGGCAGGAGGATCCTGCATTAGAGGCTACCCTCAGCAACCTAAGCAAGATCCTCAGCAACTTAAGGAGACCCAGTCTCAAGATAAAAAAAAAAAATAACAAGGACAGAGGGTGTAGCTCAGTAATAGAGCTCCCCTGGCTTTAACCCCCAATACTGGGGGGAAAAAAATGGGTCTAGAGTCAGTTCAACAGAACACTCTAAGATCTAGCTTCATTAGCTTGGCAGTTTCATTAGCTTCACATTAACTTCATCTGCATCTGGGCACAGGGCATCCTGTCTCCCCAAGGGAATGAAGATCGGGAGGTGTCCACAGTGGTTGGCTTCTTCCTTATCTCTCCCCAGGAAGCCCTGGTGCTGAAACTCCATGAAACTACAGTTTTTTCTCCTTGGGGCAAAAATACCTACAAAGGGGGCCCAAGGGCCTGATGGGGAGTATGTCACCCTGGAGCCTGGATAGCAGGACTAACCAGCTCACCAAGACGCAGGCCTAAGACTGGCCCACATCAGCACTGAGCCCTCACCCACCAAGCAAACCTCCAGCCCTGGGGTGGGCACACAGGACAGCCAGTTTCCACTCAATTGTAGTTCAAATACGTTTTGCTCTACTCTGAGGGTCTGTCAGCCTTTGATTCTGATCCAGCCAAATGACAAGATCTGTCCAAAGGCTGCTACCTGGGGACACATTCCAGATGTGTTGGGCAACAATGTGGCCACTTCCCTGCTCTGGTTTCCCTCCTTTGCATCATTTTGGCCTTCTCTTCTAGCTCTGGAGGCCCCGCCCAGACTCTCCTCTGTGGCCTTGGCTTGCTCAACGAGAAACACTGTGGAAATCCTCCTAGCCTATTGCATCAGCAGCAAAAACACCAAACACCCTACCGTAGACTGATTAACTGCACAACCCACAGCAAAGCCTTGCCCTGAAAACTTTTTAAATTTTAAAAGAAAGAAAAACAGCCTTCCTTCCCCCAAGACTTTTCTGGCAGGTTCAAGTCTTGGGTCACAGCACAGTTGAATTCTTTCCTTCATTCTATTTCTCTATCAGTGGCCGTGCCCTCTTTAAATTCATTCATTCATTCATTCATTTTATACATGTTTATTGAGAACCTGCCATTTGCCCAGCACTGTGGCAAGACAGCAGGGTACAGAAAAAGGCAAAGTGTGTGTCCCAACACCTTTATGTCCCTGATGTTTGATCTTTATACCCCATCTCAAGCCAAGCACAGGGGTGTTCAGAAGAGTTGGATAAACTCTGGCTCCAAATAACCATCAGCCTTCTGCACATGCTCAGCCATACAAATAGCAGGTAGATGCGGCTCTGGGTGCCCCATGGTCCTCACTTCTAGGCCTCTGTGCATGCCATCCCTGTGCCCTGGAATGACTTTCTCCTCTCATTGCTTCTCCAGCCTGAGCATTTCTTCTTCCTGACACCCTCTGCATTCAGCTTCCTCTGTGCGCCCACAGGATCATGAGAGGGAGAAGTGGCACTTGCAGTGTGTGGTGCTGGGGATTGAAGCCAGGGCCTTGTGCATGGGAGGCAAGCACTCTGCCAACTGAGCTACAACCCCAGCCCCTGACCTTTTCAATTAGACTGAGGTTTACTTCCTATGCAGGGCCAGAGTCACAGGTGGCCCTGAACACTATATTAGCCCAGAGGATATTTTGACCAGAGGTCCCAGGCCCCTCCTCCTGGGCCAGACCCCCGCCCCTTGCTATTCCCTGGAGGTGGAATAGGATGAAAGGGACTCTGTGAGTGGAGTCTTCAGGCCAGAGAAGAAGCCGAGCCCCAGGGCTCCGCTGTGCTGAAAAGGAGTGAATGTGCAGGTGGCCATGGGCGTGTGAGCTCCAAACCAGCCCTGTCGCATGGCTGGCCCCTGAGTCAGGCCCAGGCGCTGACAGCCACGTGGGCCTGGGCCAGCCCAGCCGTGGGAATGGCAGGCAGAACCAGATCTCCCTCCACCCCCTAGAAAGCTGCTCCTGCCTGGTCCTGCCAGCCCTGCGCTCCCCTGGGCTGGGGTGGGGTGGAGACAGAATACTTTTGATCAGGGTGGCCATTCCCTGCATGGTGCTTCAGTCCTGAGAACAACTCACAGGGGTTCAGACCAAGAGCACAGATCAGAGCCGGTCAGGGACAAGGTCCCTGCAGAGTTTCCAGGTAATCCTTGGTTGCCAATCTCCTTCCCCCTCCTCCCCGGAAGCAGAAATCCCACAGGCAAGGCAGGGGGAGAGGCTGGTGATGCTTTCCAGGGAATGGAGAGTGCTGCTTGGCTCAGAGCCCCTATCCCTTTTGTTTCCAAGTCTGTAGGAAAGAAGGACCCCTTCTGGGCCACAGGAAAGAACCTGGCCTCCACACCTGTGATCCTGTGATCCAAGTTGGGCAACCTGGTCCAAGGTGTGTTCCCAAGGCCTGCTCGCTTCCAGCTGCCCCCACGCTGGTACCTCTAGGCCTGGACCCAGGAACAATGAAGCCAGGACAGTGCCATGTGATTGAGCCTTTATTGACCTCCCACCCTGTGTGCCATTGACCACGTCTTCAGTACACACTCATTCAAATAGCCTTAGCCGGTGCAGTGGCACATGCCTGTAATCCCAATAGCTTGGGGTGGGGCTTATGCAGGAGGATCTTGAGTTCAAAGCCAGCTTCAGCAGAAGCGAGGTACTAAGCAACTCAGTGAGACCCTGTCTCTAAATAAAATACAAAATAGGGCGGGGATGTGGCTCAGTGGTCAAGGGCCCCTGAGTTCAACACCTGGTACCCGCCCCCCCTAAAAAAAAAAATAGCCTTTAAATACCTACTGTGTGCCAGACACTATTCTAGGTGCTGGAGAGATGGTGGAGTAGAAGGCAGACAAAAATCCCTGTGCTACGAATTGACATTACAGCAGGGGTGGGGCGAGGAGCAAATAAACAGGAAACTAAATAAACTCTAAAAATTGTGTTAGAACAATGATCCTGGGCTGGGGATGTGGCTCAACTGGTAGCGCGCTCGCCTCGCGTGCATGCGGCCCGGGTTCGATCCTCAGCACCACATACCAACAAAGATGTTGTGTCTGCCGAGAACTAAAAAATAAATATTAAAAAAAAAATTATCTCTCTCTCTCTCTCTCTCTCTCTTTTAAAAAAAAATGCATATAGAACAATGATCCTTAAACGCCTTGTGGTGAAAAGCTAGTAGATTGTCTTCACCCAATCTGCATTTGGATTTCTGGGCAAGGTCAAATTGCTAAGGAAGATTCACAGTATCTAGCCAGGTGTGGCATTCCACACCTTTAATCCCAGCGATTTGGGAGGCTGGGGCAAGAGGATCCAAAGTTTAAGGCTAGCCTCAGCAACTTAATGAGACCTTCTTTCAAAATAAAAGATAAAAAGGGCTGGGGATATAGCTCAGTGGTAAGAAGGTCCCTGGGTTCAATACTCAGTACTAAAAGAAAAAAAAAAAGAAAAAGATTCTTCATAGTATCTATAGATGCTACAGTATGGACATTTTCAAATACCCACTCTGAATTTCTGTATTTGTGTGCTCTTGTGCTGGTCCACACTATAAGACAGGGTTTGGGGAAAAGAGAAGAGAGCTCAGGTGTTTAAAGCTAGCAGTCCTGGGGGGCCAGCTGCAGTTTTAAAAGGCTGTTGACACAAAAAATATTGAAAGAGGTGAGGGAGTGAGCCTCATGTGTATGTCTCATTTCTGTGTCTGCACGGCTGTCGGGCCATGACACAGGTTCCATCTGTCTGTTTCTACATCTATATCCTGCCCCTGTGGCACAGGAGACTCATGGCAAGATGGAGATCCCTTCGTCCACTGAATGCACTCCTCACCTGCATGTGTCCCAACGCGAGACGGACAGATAACTTCATGGTTTTGGCCACATGCACACCAACATTCATCATAAACACAATGTGAGTGTGCATGCTGTGCACACACACTACGTGTACATGTACACACATGTTCTTGCAGACCTGCAACCACACCCCTCCCAGACACACACGTGTGCCCCTCCCCTGCTTGAACACAGGCTCATCTCCCTGAAGGAGAGTTTCTCCTCTGTGCAAACAGGTGAAGGGGACAAATTTCACCCACATGATCAGGTGGCCCTAACCAACACAGCCCTGGAGGGGCAAGTAGAAGGCCCATCACCTCTCTCCTGACCTTCCCTTCTGGAGGGCAAGGTCGGGGTGGGGTCGGGTTGGGCAGGAGGAGACTCGGAGCTCCTAGGTGCTGACTCAGCCCAGGAGCAGATAGCCTGGCATTCCTGACAAGTAGGTCACCAGGACTGGCCCACATGTTGGGACCGAAGGTCGACTGGGAAAGACTTGGGGAAAACCCAGCTGTCTTGAGCAGCAGGTGTTAAATGGGTAAAGCGCTCCCATTCCTGCCTGAGCGGGGTTCTGTCTGGGCAGCGCTAGGGCTGGGACCTGGGTGTCAGCATCAGGGTTGTTGCTGGATGCATCATAGACAGCTTGGGAGGGGCCCAGCACTGGGAAGGATGAGAGAGGAGAGAGGATGCATCACCAATGTTGTGATTTTTAAAACTTTATTTTTTCATACCGGTGTGCTTTACCACTGAGCCACATCCTCAGTTCTTTTTCTTATCTTTTTTTTTTTTCTTAGTGAGACAGGATCTCACTAAGTTGCTTAGGACCTAAGTTGCTGAGACTGGCTTTGAATTTACAATCCTCCTGCCTCAGACTCCTGAGTTGCTGGGATCATAAGCATGCACCACCACACCAGACATATTGTGATTTGTGTGTGTGTGTGGTGTGTGTGTGTGTGTGTGTGTGTGTGTATCTGTGTGCTAGGCATGCATTCTTTGTGCATTATCTTGCAGGATACAGCAAGTTAGTTTTTATTGATTCCATCAGGGAGCTGAAGGTCAGAAGCCTTTGATAAATTAATCTAGATCCTCAGCTAACAAAAGCAAAGCTGGGATCTGAGTCCAGACTCTGGATCTCAGACCCTACATCATCATGTTGAAGCTGGAACTCACAACTCTGTGTGTGTGTGTGTGTGTGTGTGAGAGAGAGAGACACAGGGAATTAAACCTAGAGCAACTCTGCCCTTGAACTTCATTCCCAGGCCTTTTTATTTTTTATTCTGAGACAGGAGTCTTGTTAAGTTGCCCAAGCTGGCCCAGAACTTGCAATCCTCCTGTCTCAGCCTCCCAAATTAATGAGATTAAAGGCCTGCACCACCACACACAGTTAGAACTTGCCTTTAAACTGTCACAAACAAGAGGAGCTTTGTGATTCAGGCGAGAAAACTGAATGTGATATTCTGGATGGGCTCCTTGAACAGGCAGAGAATAATAGGGAAAGCCAGGGACATCTGAATAAAGTATGGACTTTAGTTAATGATTATGTATCGCTATTTGTTCATTAATTTGTGACAAAGGTATCATACCAATGCAAAATGTTAATAAGAGGGGAAACTGGGTGTGAAGCATGTAGTACTGATAAGCTTAACCTTGATACAACTTCTAAGCAGGTTCCTTGACTAATTTTGAAAACAGAGCTCTTAAGCTCCACCCTGGAGGCTGAGTGTTAAATGAGATAATAGATGAAGACCCCCAAGGTATGATGTCTGGCATAGAATACGTGTTTAAGAAATGAGGACATTATTATTTTATGCTAAATTCTTTGTTACTTTTACAATTATTCTAGAAGGAAGTCAACTCCCTCATTAGCTTCCTTTTACTTATAACTTTAAAAATCAGACTGGATGTAGGGGGCACATGCCTATAATCCCAGCAGCTCAGGAGGCTGAGGCAGGAGGGTTGCAAGTTCGAGGCCAGTCTGGGCAATTTAGTGAGATCCTGTCCCCAAATAAAATGGGCTGCAGATATAGCTCAGGGGTAGAGCCATCCCCAGCACTACACCCACATACAGAGTCTGTCAGTCTCCCTCAGTAGGTACCACTCGAACAACCCAAGACCCAAAGAGTATGAGGTCTGCCCTAGAGCATCTCATAAGACACCACCCCTCTCTCCTACCTGGATAAGCAAGAGAGACAGCTTCCCATTGTTTCCTTCCCTCCTGAACCACCTGCCCCCATGTCAGGCCGGCAATAAGGACAGTCCAATTGCAAAGCCTTGCCCTTCAGCTCTGGGAGTGGACCCTAGTTCTTCTCTCCCCCTTTGGAGGGACTTCCTCTCTGCATTCTGGCATGGGCCCCGGCCCCTTAACTCTTCCATACCAGCCTTATCAGGGTAAGGCAGAGTCCCCCAGGAATACATTGGCTGCCCTGCTAACAATGAGGGTACATTTAGAGATGGCCTTGGCCCTTCCCTCCCAGGAAGTAGATCAGCAGAACCAGCAAGGCCAGAGTTTTGGCCTGAAATGCCCTGGAGACCAGGACCAGGGACAACATCCTGGCCCACCTCACAGTCCTTTCAACACAGCCACAGTTAGAGTTGACCATGACCTTGAAGGAAATTGATCTTTGTTTGTTTGTTTGTTGTTTGTTTTATGGCACTGGGGGAAAGGGGACAGAACCCACAGATGCTCCACCACTGAGAGCTATGTCTTGACACTTTTTAATTTTTCATTTTGAGACAGGGTCTTGCTAAATTGCCGATGCTGGCCTCAAACTTGCAATCCTCCTGCCTCAGCCTCCCGAGTCGCCCCAGCTACTCAGAGGCATGCACCACTGAGCCTGGCTTGAAGAAAACTGAAAAAGAAAAGTTGGACAGGCAGAAGGAGAACTAGGGAAGGACTATGGAAGGTAAAGGAGGGTGGGGTCTGGAAAGTGCATAGGACCTGGCAGTTGAGAGGTCAGAAGAGGCCATCGGGAGCAAACTTTTACAACTAAGTGTTGAGATTGCTCTACAAGAATGTTTGTTTCAGCATTGCTCATAATAGTGAACAGTCAAAAATAACTTCAAAGTGACAGGAGACAGAAAAATAAATTCTGATTTAGCCATGCACAGGTGGAAAAACTGAGAGCTCACAGGTTTCATATAGCTTTTAACAAGAATGGGATTTTTGCTAAGATTAAAAAGATTGAGCCAGGTGTGGTGGCACATGTCTGCAATCCTAGCAGCTCAGGAGGCTGAGGCAGGAGGATCTCGAGTTCAAAGCCAGCCTCAGCAACTTAGCAAGACCCTGCTTCTAAATAAGATGTTAAAAAAAAAAAAAAGAGCTAGGGATGTGGTTCAGTGGTTAAGTGCCCCTGGGTGTAAGTTCTGGTACAAAAAAAAAAAAATTGAGAAGTTTTATGAAATATATAAACAAAACTCCAGATGTCCAGATTCTCTTGATCACCAGAAACTGGGAATACGGGACCCTCATTTCTATGTGGCATAGGAATCACTAGAGCAAGAAGCAGCTTGTCTCCTTCAAATGAGGATGTCTGTCCAGGTGGCCAGGGTTTCTACCTCACCGAAGTCACACCTGCAGTGTTCTTTTGGTCTTCATCAGCTTTAGGTGGAGTTATTTGTGCATGGTGTTCCCCGTGCCAGGAACGTTCCCTCCGTCATTGGATCCTCCAGGGGTTAGCATAAGTCTCCTCTTCAGAGATGATTTCCCTGACTAGCCCATACTGAGGAAGGTCATCCATTGTATGTTCTCACTGCAGCCTCATAAAACTCTTCACTGTTGTCACTAAGGAAGTATTTGTGACAATTCTCCCTTACAGAAGAATTCCATTTAATAAACACAAGAGGAATGAGGAAATACAAAGTCACCGTAAGGACACCAGATCTCTGAAGGCAAGATCCACCCATGGATATTCAACCTCCTGGGTGAAAGTTTAAGAAACATGGTATTTGAGCTGGGTGTGGTTGTGGTGGACTACGCCTGCTGTCCCAGTGACTGGGGAGGCTGAGACAAGAGGATCACAGTTTGAGGCCAGCCTCAGCAACTTAGCAAGACCTTGTTTCAAAATGAAAAATATGGTAGAGTGCCCCTGGGTTTAATCTCCAGTTCCACAAAAAAAAAAAAAAAAAAAAAAAAAAAAAAAAAAAAAAAAAA
>NW_026000240.1:29000992-29008464 GCF_001458135.2 Marmota marmota marmota
TTTAATCTCCAGTTCCAGCCCAAAAAAAAAAAAAAAAAAAAAGAAAGAAAGAAAAAAAGATGGTATTTGAATAGTATTTGGTATAGTCTCAAAATATTCTCCCCAGATAATCATGTGTTTGTGTGTGTGTATGTGTGTGTGTGTGCCAGGGATTGAAGTCAGGGGTGTTTAACCACTGAGCCACATTCCCAGCCCTTTTTCTTTAGGGTCTCAGTAAGTTGCATAGGGCCTTGCTAAATTGCTGAGGTTGGCTTTGAACTTGTAATCCTCCTGCCTCAGCCTCCAAAACTGCTGAGATTACAGGCGTGCTTGCTCTCCCCAAATAAATTTTTAACTATAAAGAAGAAAAATACTGATCTTAGAGAAACTCAGTCGATTTTACCGTGACAAAGTTAACATCACCAATAAGATATCTGAATATCTTGGACCCCAGATACGACGCTCTGAGAAGAGTAGATCACTCTCACTGCATCTTTCCCAATAAAGGTTAACGTTGGTCTCATCATGAGAAAACCTCAGACAAGCCCAAATTGAGGGACATTCTACAAAACAACTACCCAGGACTCTTGAAAAGTCTTAAGGTCATGAGAGCCAAAGAAGGACTGAGGACCTGTCACAGATTGGAGGACACAAAGGAAATGTGACAACCAAACGCACCATGAGACATGGGATCGGATCCTAGAACAGAAACCAAAAAGTGGGCAAGCAAATTCATACTGAACAGGTTTATGCCAATGTTAACTTCTCCGCTTTTACAAGTATAATGTGCATGAGATGCTCATCTCAGGGAAGCTGGGTGAAGTCAGATGAGAATTCTCCGCATCATTTTTGCAATCCATCTGTAAGTCTAAAGTGATCCCCAAAATTTAAAAGGCAAAAAGCAATTGGTGGGTGGGCATGGTGGTGCACATCTGTAGTCCCTGAAATTTGGGAGGCTGAGACTGGAGGATGGTAAGCAACTTAGCGAGATCGTGTCTCAAAATAAAAAAATAAAAAGGGCTGGGGATGAGGCTCAGTGGTAAAGTACCCCTGGGTTCAATCCCTAGTGCAAAAAAAAAAAAAAAAAAGCCATTGATGTCATTGCTTGCTAGATACCTGAGTCTTTTTTAGACTATGGATTTCATGAGGATGGAACTGCAGATGCACTGTCCTTTCATCATTGACATTGGCATTATATAAAGTGGCCTGCACACTGTGGGTATTCAATTAATACATGCTGAATAAACAGGTGCATCCTTATTGATATTGAAAACTGTCTGTGAGTATTATTAAATGAAAAACAGAGAACACAAAACAGCACATGTGGTAGGTCCCACTTTCAGCTTTGAAAAATTATACGTCAATATTTACATAAATGAGGGCTGGGGTTTGGCTCAGTGGTAGAGCGCTTGCCTAGCATGTGTGAGGTACTGGGTTTGATTCTCAGCACCGCATACAAATAAATGAATAAAGGTCCGTCAACAACTAAAAAAATTTTTTGCATAAATGAGACTCTAAGGATTTAAAAACAAAATGTTAGCAGTGACTCTTGCTGGAAGATAATATCATGGGTAGTTTTTCTTTTCTTCTTTTGCTAAAGTTTCATAAACTTTTTGTGTAGAAAAGAGTGTGTACACACACACACTCACTTTCATTTCAGTGAAGGCCCTGAGCACTGTCTCTGGTTCCTGAGTGCAGAGGTGGGTTCCAGCACATGTGTAGACCTGGGGCCTGTCCTTGTGAACTGGGAGGAGGCTGCAGGGCTCCGAGTCCTGGGAACTCGTGACCCAGATGCAGTGGGGGCTGTAGATAGCACAGGGGTGGGTTGCTGAACAGGTGTGCTGATTCTCCTCTGCTTCTCAGCTCCTCTATTCAGGTCACCAACTTTTTTCTGCCTTTCTGTCTTTTTTTTGTGTGTGAAATTGCACATTGAACCCAGTAGTGCTCCACAACTGAGCTACATCTCCAGCCCTTTTTATTTTTGAGACAGGGTCTCACCAAGTTGAGGAGGCTGGTCTTGAACTTGTGATCCTCCTGCCTCAGCATCCCAGATAGCTAAGATTAGAGGTGTGCCCGCTGCCATCACGAGTTCAAGACCTATATCCAAATAAGGCCACATTTACAGGTACCAGGGTTTTAGACTTGAACTCTCTTTTTGGGAAACACAATCTAACCTACTATAGCTGGGAACTGTCCTGTACCCATTTCCTATTCCTGAACACACCACTTCAAAACTTAGCTGATTTTATTTGCTCACATTTCCATGAATCCGTAATTAGGACTGGTCTCACCTGGGATCATTAGTCATTAGTGTGGCTACAGCCTTCTGGTGGCCCCACTGGGCTTGGAAAGCCTCAGATGGCTTTTATTCAAATGTCTGACCTTTTTTTTTTTTTTTTTTTTTTGATACTGGGGATTGAATCCAGGGGCCCTCTACCACAGAGCTACATCCTCAACCCATTTTGTTTTTATTTTCAGATAGGGTCTTGTCTCACTAAATTGCTTAGGGCCTGGTTAAATTGCTCAGGCTGGCCTAGAATATTTGGGATCCTCCTGCCTTAGCCTCCTGAACTGCTGGGATTACAGCCGTGCACCACCATGCCTGACATATGTCTGAGTCTTGATGCTGGCTGCAGTCAGTCAGTCTGGTGATTCTCAACTGGAATGGCCCTTGCCCACTCCGCAGGGCCTCTCTGGCTCTAGCAGGCTAGCTCAGACATGTTCACAGGCAGTTCAGCAGGTTCAAAGAGAGCCAAAGCTATGAGGCCTCTTGAGGACAGGGCTGCTGCATTCTGGTAATCAAAGCAAGTCACAGGCAAGCTCAAGTTCAGGAGGTGGAGAAATACACTTGAACTCTTTATAGGGGAAGAGCAGTCAGGTGGCCGGAAGGCATGCACACAGGAATGGAAGGAATCCCTGACGCCATCTTCGCCAATAGTCTCCCTCAGATCTCAAGTTCGTGAGATAAAATGGAAAGATCCAGACCCTGCTGTGGCGAAGCTAGTGTAGCAGCAGCTGACAGGATGCACAGGGGCAAGTGCCATGAGGTAGAGTACAGGGACAGGAGAAGCAGGGGATTTCTTGGTGTGTAGAGTTAGAAGGGGGGCTGAACACTGACCTGACTTTGCCCTCTGAGTCCCAAGTCAAGGGCTCTCTTTTGTGTGTCTGGATCTGAATGACATGATCCCCGTGTCCTGGGCTCTTACGGGGCCCACTCATAGGCACAGATAGTCATTACTGGGATCATAGTTTAATCTTAAAGCATTGGTGGAATGATTTCAAATCCTAAAAGAAGCAGCTAGGTTCTCATGAACAGTGCAGACTCGGGCAAGAGAAGATCGTTGGACATGAATTGCTGCAGAAATGGGTTTGGAGTTAACCTTTGGGAGAGTCCCCTCTCTGTCTCAGGCGAACACTTGCCCTTTCTTCCAGTGACTGCTCAGGAGAGGTCAGGCTGCCGACACTCACCCCTCACGTGGGAGGAAAACCTCTGAGGCAGGCATCCAGCACCATAGGAGGTGAAATCCTGTCTGTGTTATTCATGGTGTGACTTTGAGCGTGTTTCCTCATCTGTGAAATGTGGGCTTCCTGGAGCTTTTGTAAGAAGCCATGAGAATGATTTGTGAACCTCTAGAAGCTGTATCATCATGTGCAAGTGCCCAGGCAGCCCTTGGCTCACCCATTCATTCAGGCCTGCACTCACGCAATGGCCAACGTGGTGTCATTCTTCTAGGATCTTTCTTCATCATTCTCCAACCATCTCCAACCAAGTGCTTTGAATGGGAGCTGCCATCTTAGTTACCCCGCCTCCTAGTGGGCCGAGTCTGGACCACTGGCTCCAGTTGGGCCAATTAATATTCTTCCTTGAGATTTTTCTTTTCTTTTTCTTTTTTCCCTGGCAGTGTTGGGGATTGAACCCAGGGCATCAGGCATGATAGATAAGAGCTATATCACTGAGTTACACTCCCAGTTCTTTACTGGGATATTTCAATGTGAGATGGTAAAGAAATAGATTAGTTCCCTGGGGATTTGGAGTCAGAAAGCTCTGGAGTCATTGATGGTTCTGTCCCTCACCTCAGGAAGGAGGCGGAGCAGAGACAGAAGATGCAAATGAATTCTCGTCAGCACCTCAGTTCAGCTGTCTCGGAGGCCCCCCACACCCTCCCTTTCCTGCAGTTATAAGACTTTCCCAAAGACTCTTCCTTTTGCCCAAACTTGTAACCAGAGGAGTTTCAATTAAGACAGTGAGTGTGTCTAATGTTTATTGAGTAATTCCATCTGCCAAGTCCTGGAGATACAGCCGAGAAGCTCTGAATCCTTTCTTTTGAAGGGTTGTGATGGCAGAGAAGGTAACAGGCAGAGTGAAGCTGCCCCCACTGTCGTGGCTCCCAGCAGGCCCACGCACCTTTGCTCAGGCGCATCCACAAAGGTCTCATGGGAAGCGGTGCTTACCCTGCACCTGAGGTCTGTTGGTGAGTCTCCTTGGGAATAGGAAACTGAGAGGGATCACAATGGAAACATTGTAGACAAAGCCTTAATAGCTTGAATCAAGGTGCAGTACGTGGAGGGACACAGTTTTTCTTGGACTGGGGCTCAGGTGGAAAAGGAGGCAGGGTGAGACAGAGGGCCTCTTCCACCAGGGTTGAGAGCAGGACCGTGATGGGCAGTTGCTGGGGAGCTGGGTACAGTGAGGGGCGTGTGCACCTGGAGGGGAGTGGCACCAGGTGAAACATGGGGGCAGGCAGGGCTTCACCCTGCACTTGGGGACATTCACCTGGAGGTGGCCAGCCAACAAAAATGGAGTTCAGCCATGCAGACAAACTCAGCTCCTCAAGCTGCCTCATGCCTGGCACCTGTCACTAAGATAATGGGGTAGGCCAGTCCCTCTGCACATCCCAACCATGGTGGGTGGCCTCGAGATGGGTACCATGCCCTCTGCTCCCATGAGAACCTAGAGCGGACTGTCCTGGCCACCCACATAACTACTCACAATTTTAAAGGCAACAACAAATGAACCCTTCAGATCATGTGGGAAATAGGCAGAGAATTTAGAGGAAAGGTCCTCTGTGGAGGCCTCTTCAGCTGAGGATGACAGAGGTGGCTTCCTTCTTAGGGCTAGAACCCTTCTTTTCTCAAGCATCTCTGAGTAAGAGGCACCAGGCTGCGGCTTAATGCACCACACAGAAGGACCCACCATCCAGGGGCAGTCAACATGTCAGCCCAAGTAGAATCCATGATGGGGACACAAGAGCAGGTGGTCAGCTCAAGGCTAAGGGGCTGCCTGGACATGTATAGCCAAAAAAAGTGGTCAGAGGTCAATGGACATCACAGAGGCCTTCGGGAAATAACAGGAGCCAGTAAAAGCAGAGGTCAAATACCCAGAGAGTCTGCGGAAACTCACATATGTCTTCCAGAGCCCCATGTGCTCACTCAGCTCCCAGAGTACCTCGCTCAGCCTCCTGTAATAATGGGCAGCAGGATTTTGTAACTGGTTTCCCACTGGCTGTGAGGACCCTGAGGGTGGGGACTGGCTTCTTCCCACTGCAGCTCCAGCTCCTACCTAGGCCTGGGGTGGGGAAAAGACTGGGAGAAGGAGTTGTTAGTGAATAAGTGACCACTTGGTAAGCCTTCACGAGGACTTTAGGGAGAGCTGGCAGTGGGTGTGGGGAACAAGACAGCCGCAGAGAAACTAGGGGACAGGAGGGCAGAAAAGCATCCCAAGATACACACCAAGTTCATATCAAGATGACCTGATCTGAGACAAATTCAGAGACAGAGAAAGGAAACTGCTAGAGAATCCCAGCAGAGGAGGCCAGAGCAGGGAGGACAGAGATGCAGGGAGGGGATGGCCCTGCAGGATGGAGAACCCACCGTAAGGGGGATAGAACAAAGCATGAGTACCCCAAATCTTCATCCCCAGGGAACAGCTCTGGTGACAACAATATGAAAGATCTCAGATCTGTCTCTGCAATGCCCATAATGATCAAATCCTCACATCCAGGCTCAGGAAATCCTCGGGAGCAGAGCAGCCAGGACCCACCCTCAGGATGCTGGGCAAGATGGCACCTAGCAGAGCAGGTAACCCCATCAACTGGGTGAGCATGAAACTGGGGGACAGGGACAATGGCCATAAGCGTCTCTGCAACTGCAACTTCTCAGCGTTGCTCCTGGACCCTGCCAGCGGGTTGGTGGCAGGAGCTTCAGGATTGCCTGCAAGGAGGAACTTGAAGCCTGGATGAGAGTCAGGGCCTCTCCTTTCCTGAACAGCAAATGGAGGTTGAGCAGGACTCAAGTTCTTGGGATGGAGGGAAACAGAGTGAGAGGCATGACTAGAAAGGGGGTTGAGACCATTATGGAGGGCCAAGTAGGTTAAGGCCAGAGTTGAGTGCTGTCCAGTTGTCTGCAGGGTACCAGGGAAGGGCCACAAGCAAGGAATGGCAAGGTCAGGTTTGCATTTTTGGAGAGCTGTCGACTCACTCTGCCTGCCGTGCCGTCCTCCACTCTGGCAGCTCTGGTCTCCAGATGTCAACAATGACTACAGGAGGGATAGGAAAGGCAGCCAGGGATGGGAGCTGGGAAGTTGCCCACGCATAGCCCCACCTTCAAGGGAACCCACTCCAGCAGATTCTGTGTTGGGCAGTGACCCTGGGAGAAATTAGACTGGTCCAGACCCAGAATGCCAGGGCCTGGGAGGATGCACAGCTACAAGCCTTGGCTTCTACCAGAATGCCATCCTTTTGAGAAGTGGCTTCTCAAGGTGCTGAGCCTCGCCTGCAATCCTTCCCCACCCTGCCTGGTCCTCCCAGCCTGGTTTCCTGTTGGGCTGCTCTGGCCAAGCTAGAAGGCCCCAAGGCTACATTTTAGGCCTTCCCTCCCTTGTGTCTGCGTCAATACTTCTGCCCTCCTCCCCCTTCGGGTTTAAGGAGGATGCTCATCCTGGGCTTGGCTCCTCATCAGCTCCCCGTCACCTGTCAGGCAGTCTGGGTTGGGCTATATACTTCTGAGCCACGTTCTGCCCCATTTCTGCCACGACCTAGTTCAGTATCTGCCAACAATATTCGTGTTCCCAGGACCCACCTTAGTTGAGTGACACAGGTCTGTCCCTCTGTACTGGCAGAGTCCCCAAATATGCACAGGGCAGGGAGTGGGGGGAGCCTCCCCCCCCCATTGCACAGGCTCCCTGCCACCCATAACATGCTTCCCAGGACAAGGCTGAGCTACAATCTCTAGTACTTTCTCTGTGCTCCTAGGAGGGAGAGTTGTATAATGTGGAGACTTGGGGACCAATGATTCATCCTTTTCAGCAGCAGAAGGATGACACAGTGTACAGTTCCCCACAGGAAGGAAGAGACAGGTCCAGAGAGGCAAGAGGGAACAGGGAATCATATGTCCTAACAATTTTTCAGTCCAATGCTGTGCTAGGCAGGTGGTCAGCAGCACTGCATTGGAGGAGCTAATTAGCTAGAGGTGGATGATAAAAAAAAAAAAAAAAC
>NW_026000240.1:29009117-29032220 GCF_001458135.2 Marmota marmota marmota
AAAAATAAAATGAAGATATTGTGTCCACCTAAAAGTAAATAAATAAATGTTAAAAAAAAAAAAAAAAAACTGACAATATGGGCTGGGGTTGTGGCTCAGCAGTAGAGCACTTGCCTAGCACATGTGAGGCCCTTTGTTGGAGCCTCAGCACCACATAAAAATAAATAAATAAAACAAAGGTATTATGTCCAACTACAACTAAAAAAATAAATAAATATTTTAAAAAACTGACAATAGGTGCAACAGGTGTTTATGACTTAGGAAGCAGAGGTTCTACAGGAACACAGAGCTGAGACTGGGCATCTGGGGGCAGCCAGGGAATCTCAAGGTAGAAGAGCATTCAGCTGAGGCTGCAGGTTGTTGGCCAGGTAAGGAAGGGGACGCCCTAGGAGAAGAGCAAAGGTCCAACGGAAGGAGCTAGAGTTACGGGCATCACAGGGCTCTGGGGGCCAAGGCCTGGGAGATGCCAGGAAAGGAACTGCTATGCATGACAGAGATCTTGGAGACAATAAGGGATCCGGAATGTGCCATGTGAGTTATTCCGTCCTTCGGGGACTCAGCCCACCAGCACCCTCTGGAGCACATAAAAAACTTACTTTGCAAAACAGCATCTGAGGATGAGAGTGGACAAGAACTGGACCAAAGTCACATGGCACATCAGACGCAGAGGAAATTCAAGTCTGTCCAATGCCCAAACTCCAGGCAATGCTGATAGTTGTTATCTGCATGTCACACATATACACAACAGATTACTGGGTCACATAAATTTGGGAAGTGCTGGATTTCATGGACACAAACAGGCACTTTTCTGTAGGACTTGTCAGAGCCTTTACATGCTAATAGGTAATGTAACGCCAGATTCGTGGGACTCCAATAGACCTCCAGGAGCCGAATCCGATGCAATCACACAAGAGTCTTTATTGCAAGCTCTAGCCTGGACTCACAACCGTTTCTGACGCAGCGATCCCAGGGAGTGAGTCCTAGCCCTTAGTTCAGTGAGGATTTATAGGTTTTGGGGGATACTTTGCGTCACAACATCACACAGCAAATCATTTCACACTGCAGGAAAGCCAAACAGCAACTCTTAACATTGATTAGCACATTCACTTGCGGGAACAAGTTGGGTAGGGGTGATTGCTTAGTACAAGAGGGGGATTCGTTTGAACTGATTGGTTTAGGCCATGAGGGGTGTACGTGCTGAACTACATGGTTTCCCAACATGCTATCAACCGCCATAAACTACTGGGGGGTCATCTGGCATCCCAGGTATTTTCTCTGTCTCATGCTGATTGGTGGTTGCTAGGGGATTGCTATGGGTCCTCACCTAGCCTGAGTCAGGGACACTTGGCACCAAGATGTCTTCTGTTATTTGCAGACAAACAACTCAGCAGGGTGGGTATGTGCCTAGGGTTTCTCCAAGGACTCACGCCCCCTTCCTTGAACAGGCTTTGCTCTGAGGTAGAGGCTGTTTTTTTAAAAATGGAGTCACATCAGTTTCTCAGTAAAAGGTCTGCATGGCATGAGAGATGATTACAGATTCCTTTTGTCCCATCGGACTGTGGTCTCTGAAGAGCTCACTCTGGGACCTTCTGATCTGAACTGCAGAGTGAGAGACAGGATTTTGGCTTCGTGCTATTTGTAAGTTCACTTTAGAATTGTCTCTCTCTCTTTTTTTTTAAACATTTTTTATTTTTTGGAAGTAGTTGGAAACAATACCTTTATTTTATTTATTTATTTTTATGTGGTGCTGAGGATCGAATTCAGGACCTCACATGTGCTAGAGGAGCCCTCTACCACTGAGCCACAATCCCAAGCCTCCTGGAGGGCTGGTTCTTACTGGGAGGTTTTGCAGGAGCTCAAGTAGAGAATGGGAGAGCCGAGCCCCTTGACCTTCATCCTATGCACTTTGCCTGGGGCCTTGCTCACCCATGGGTGGGAGTCAAAAAGGGACACTCCTAGATGAAAGACTCATTCCAGGGACCAAAGGCATCTGCACGTTGCGGGAAGGCTTCCAGGAGGTGGTGGCATTGTATCCTGAGGCACAAATGGGAGAAGTGCAAAGGTCCAAAGGCAGAAGCCATAGTTACGGGAGTGGCAGGGCTCTGGGGCCTAGGCCTGGGAGAAACCAGGAAAAGAGCGGCTACGAGTGGCAGAGATCTTGGAGGCAATAAGGGATTGGACTTGTATCTCCTGGGGCCAGAATCCCAGAAGGTGCTTGACACAGGGTTGATTTGATGAAATCCACAAGCAGTTCCAGCCTGGGGTCACTCTCAGCACAAGGGATTCCCAACATTCCTTCCTCCCATGAGCTCCTTCTCCATCACTTGACCTTCGGTCTCATTCCTATGCAATGTGACAGCTTTGACCCTGTCCAAGATACTTCCTGCCTTGACCTCCCCCCCTGCAGCCTCCTTGGCTTGATGTCTCTGTCACAATGGCTCCTTCTGGATCCCTGCAGATTACCCCCCCATCATCCTCAGAAACTTGCACCCGGCCAATCCCAGAGCTGCTGTCCTTGTGCAGACTCCTGGGCTCAGTTACCGGGATGCACCATCTCTGCTCACTGGGGACTGCCCCCCCCACACACACACTGCATTTAAAGAAGGTGGTAGCTCTGGGGCACCAAGCAATGGCTGGGACCTCAGGAAAATGCCAGCAGATGCCCCTCCTACTCAAGGAACATAGATGGCACACTCTCTCCTTGGCCCTGTTTTCTCTCCATACCAGCTTTCCTGGAACCCAACCCTGGCATGTCAATCAGTCCAAAGACTGGCCCCAAGGCACACCCTGCCCAGGATACTGGACAATTATGTCACTCCCAGTGGGCACATACCAAAAACTGCCTGGGGAGAGGGGATGGAGGGAGAAGAAAGGGGTTGCCAGGTGTGGTGGCCCATACGTGTAATCCCAGCAACTTGGAGGCTGAGGCAGGAGGATTGGGAGTTCAACCCCAGCCTTATAGAGGCCCTAAGCAACTCAGGGAGACCTTATCTTTAAAGAAAATATAAAAAAGGGCTGTGGCTGTGGCTCAGTGGTTAAATGCCCCGGGTTTAATTCCCACTACCAAGAAAAAAAGGAAAGAAAGGGGTTGACTGAGGCCATCCGACCTCCATGACCTGTGCCCCTACCCTATTCTTGGCTGGGCTAAGGCTGATGGTGCCCTCTGCCTTCTGGGTAGGGCTGGGATAGGATGGCTGCCTCCAGAGTTCTGACCAACACATCCTTTCTTCTTCAGTGAATTAATCCTTTTTTTTTTTAAAGATGTTGATGGACCTTTATTTTATTAATTTATTTATATGCAGTGCTAAGGATCAAACCCAGTGCCTCACACATGCTAGGCAAGCACTCTACCATTGAGCCACAACCCCAGCCCCTTCAATGGATTAATTCTTTTGTCATTATTTTTTAGTTGTAGTTGGACACAATACCTTTTTAAATTTTATTTATTTATTTTTATGTGGTGCTGAGGATCGAACTCTGGGCCTCGCACGTGCTAGGCAAGCGCTCTACTACTGAGCCACAATCCCAGGCCCGATTAATTCTTTAATGTGGTCATCCTTTGGCTTCGGAGAGGTGGCTTTTCTCATTTCCACTGGGATCTTGGAGATGGAGTTGCTTGGCTAGCTCATGACGGCCTCAAGAACTATCCCCACAGCATGGAGATTCCTCAAAAAGCTTGGAATAAAGTCACCATTTGACCTTGTTATCCCTCTTCTCAGCATATACCCAAAGGATTTAAAATTAGCACATTCATCAATGTTCATAGCAGCTCAATTCCCAATAGCTAAGCTATAGATGCCCTTCAACAGATGAACGGATAAAGAAAATATGGTACATATACACAGTAGAATATTACTCAGCTGTAAAGAAAAATGAAATTATGGCATTTGCCTGTAAATAGATGGAACTGGAGACCATCCTGATAGGTGAAATAAGCCAAACCCCAAAACCAAAGGCTGAATGTTCTCTCTGATATGCAGATGCTAACACACAATAAGGGGGAGGGGGTGAGAATAGAAGTTCCTTGGATTAGAAATATGGGAATGAAGGGAGGGAGAGGGGAGGGGGATGGGAAAGACAGTCGAATGAATCAGAAATAACTTTCCTACGTTCGTATATGAATATATGACCCGTGAAACTCCACATCATGTACAACCACAAGAGTGGGAAGTTATACTCCAATATGTCAAAATACACTCTACTGTCATAGATAACTAAAAACAAACAAATAAACAAGAAACCCTGCTCTCCAAGGTCGCCAGGCCCTCTTCATTCCCAAGTACCGCCTGCCTGCCTCGCATACCTGGCATTCTGTGACCCTCTCTCTCCCCTGGCTTCCAGGAAGGACCAGAGGCCTCAGAACCTCGTGAATCTGCTCTCTGAATCCGGGATGGCATGTTAGGTATTTTTACAATTGTTCTAAACTCCATTATCTCAGCTTTCTGAACTGGCTCCTGCTGACTGGATACGTGACTGGCCACCAACTGTCCCCACTGCCTTCCCTCCAGGGAATGCCAGAGAGACAGCCTGGCCCCGCCAGCCCCACCACCATCCATACACTACCCTCTCTGAGGCCCCAGCCATGGGAAGAACAAGATGTTAACAACCATGGAAGAGGATGGTCTCCGCTGCCCAGGATAATTGTAAACACTGAACAATGTTGCAAAGAAAAAAAAAAACAAGAGTAAAGTTGTCAAGTCCTGAGCTGGGAGGGGCTGAGGGAATTTTACTCCTCTCAGGCCCGAACTTACCAGGGGAGTAATTTTTCCCTTATCTTTGTTATTATTTGCTCAGTTCATTCAACGAATATTTACTGAACACAGGACAAGCTGGGCACTCTTCAGTGTGCGTGGGCTACATCCGGGGAAGTTGGCAGCAAATGATTTGCCCCAGAAACAGGGAAATGATGTTACTGGCATGCTAGCTAGGCCCTGACTCCTGAGGTCCCAGCAAACCAGATCCAGCCCCCTTGCCCCCCAGAATGAATGGTGAGAATTAGGAAAGGAAGACTTAATTGATATTGGGAAGGAAGAGTGAGGACCAGCATCTCAGCCCTCTCTGCTGGGTGTTAGATTTAAATAGAGGAAGAATTGGGGCAGGAGTGAGAGGATGCATAATTGGACTGTGGTCTGGTTGATCATTCAGGTCTGGTTCCCCGTGAGATGGCTCCAGAGACATCTTGGGAGGCGTCCTTATCTCTTGAGGGGCCAATTTCCACTTGTTGCTCAGGATGTTTATCCATCAGGCCTGTGATGGGAGGGGGCAGTTCAGTTCCCAGTCTCCCGCTGTTTTTGGAAGGTGTGGTGGGGTACTGAAGACTCCTAGGGCCACCCCAGGGTTCTGGAACAGGACGCTATAAATCTGGCCTCAGTCTTGAAGGTAGACAAGATGGGTTAGGTAAATTTAGGGTTAATAAACCTTGTATTGCTAGATTTTAGAGGAACATTCTCTAAATGATTAACATGTCTATGTGCTGAGCTCAGCAGGGGCCTGACCTAGAGTTTTAGGAGGCAGATACCAAATGAAGGCAGAGGTGCCCAGAGCTTTCTCCTGCTCTCAGTCACCCCTTGCGCATGTGCAGGCCTAAGTGAGAAGTCACTGCTTTCAGCAAAGGCAGCCTCTCTAAGTCCTTGTTACAATGACAGACAATGTCCTTAATTAAGTGCTGGGGAAAACAGAGGCAGGAGAGAGAGCAGGGTGAACCGGAGCTGAGGGTGGAGCTGGTTGTAGCCTCCAACAGAGTGAGGGGGGGAACCTCTGGGGAGGAACATTCCAGAAGGAGCTGTAAGCGTGGAGACCTGTGGGAATAGGCAGGAACTGGAGCAGGGCACAGGGGAGGCTAGTGGGAGAGGAGATGAGGGAGGTCAGGGGCATGTCATGGGCTCGCTATAAGGACTTTGGATTATAAGAGAATGAAACAGGGAACCTTGCCAGGGAGGGAGGGGCATGATTGTCCATCATGTCCCTGGGAGGCCCAGGAGGGCAGATCAGCCTGCAATGCCACTCCTACCACAGGGATGGGCAAGAGCTCAAAAATTCCAGTGGAATGAATGAGTTAATTAATGAATGAACAAATGAACAGATGAGTGAGCACAGGGGGGTCACTATACCCACTCCTTCCCAGAGAGAGAGGACTGTGGGTACATTTGGACAAACATACTTCCCATCTGGATCAGACGTTCATATTCATGTTGCCTGGGAAGCTTTTCAAAGTCCTCATACCTCGATGTCTTTTCCCCCAAATCCTGATCCTCAGGGTGGGAGTGTCCCAGATGGGACCCAGCCTTGAGTAAAATGATTCTCATGCATAGCCATTTCCTCATGAGAAACATCCATCTAGATATTTCTGGGATGCTTCCAAATACTTAGCACCTGGCATCCCATCCAGCCCCAGGGCGCTGATTTAATAAATGAACAGATGTTTGTTGACTGAACTCATCCCATGTGTAAATGCATAAGTAGAACGAATTAATTGCTCTTTTCCATTTTCAACGCAGATATTTGGAATTGCATAAATAAATGGCTTTCCAGAGAATAAGCATCTTCCAGCTGTTATCTCCTGTCCCTCATGCCTGTCCCATGACCCCTTATCTGGTTCTCTTCTGTTTTATTGGCTCTGACCTGATCTGCCCTGAGCAAGGGGGAGCATTAGGATTTCAGGAATTCCGGAAACAGGTTGCCTTGTGTAGCTCGATGTGTTTCTGCAGAGCTCTGAGCTGCGGGGCCTCTCCTCAAAGAAGAGGGTTGTTGAAGAATGAGGTTTTGCTAGGTTGCCCAGTTCCCCTAAAACAAAAGAGTGCCAGCCTCAGCTATGAAGGTGGGGCGCCAGAGGGGTGGAGGCAGCCACTCAGTCCCCTTCCCTTTCCACCCAGGAGGGGCCCGCCCCACATTCCAGGGGCAGAGACCTAATGCTGCCTGCAGGAAATGCTGGGGCTGCTAGGACCGGAAGGTCCCACCCCTTTCCTTCTCACTTTGTCCATCTCAGTCCAGCTGGCCCACTCCAGAGCCTGAGGCTCCAGCTCAGGGTAGCTGGGTCTCACAGACTGCCCCTTGCTTGCAGGTGTTGGTGGCCAGAGATTATTGCATGTAAACAGAAAAGAGCCCCTGATTATCTTGACATACTTGAAATAAGCAAGGCCATTTTTTTTTTCTCTCTCTTCCCAGAATTCAAGAAAGGCCAGAGATTCCGCAAGGCATCTGACTCAACTCTTATTTTCTCCTTCCTCTTCCTTTTCCACCATTGTGACCTTGAAAAGACAGCTCAGAATCCCTGGCTCTGCAGCCAGGCCTGATGCTGCTGCCACACCTGGCGGCCTGAGTGGAGGCAGGGACCCACCTGGTGCACCCCATTCAGGGGGCAACTCTGTGCTGCAGCAGAGTAAGCAGCCTGAGTCATTAAAAGCCCAGCACAGAGGTCAGGTGTCCAGGGTTCAAGTCTTGATTCCTCCAACTATCAATGTGCCGCAAATGGGTTATCTTCTCTGAGCCTCAGTTTTCTCATGTGTAAATGGGTGTGTCAATTATTTCTCCTAGGGAAGCTGAGAAGATTACATGAATAAAGCACAGAGAGCACTTCATAAAGAAGAACTATAATTATTGTATTTTTATTAGTATTGAGCGTTTCTCATAGCCCCACCATAGTACCAGTTTACAGGATCCTGAATCAAATCAGATGCATTCCAGGCATGGAGACATATGCAAACAGGAAGCTCTAGGCTGTGGGTGATAGAATATGGGATTGAATTAAATGTGTGATTCAACATAGGAAGTGAAGGTGGGGGCTAGCTTTTGCAAAGAACTACATATAAGGAAAAGACCCATGGAAAGGTTTTGAAGATTGCATAGGAGTCCTTTAGACAGACAAGGGAGAAAGGATGAGAAAAGTAAGCGGCCACATCTCAAGACCCCGAGGCTCAGCCAGTAAGCTGGGTTTGGAAGCCCAGAGTGTAAAAATCTAAAATGGAAAGAGGACAGGGAACAAGATGGGCAGAGCCATCCTTGAGGGCCTTGAAAGCTTTGCCAAGAAGATATCCAAGGGCTGGAGGGCTCAGTGGTAGTGTGCTTAGCTAGAATGTGCAGGGTTCTGGGTTCAATACCCAACACCACCAAAAAAAAAAAAGAAAGAAAAATTTATTTTCAGCCATCCCTGATGTTTGACCTGCTCAGCTATAAGGACCATTGGAACAATTATGTATGTAACATTTCTCTCTGTGCCAGTTCATTTTAACAGTTGATGTCATTTCTGGGGTACCATTATAGCTACTCTGTCATCTTTGCCTAAAATCCATGAAAATGCTACATATTTTCATGTCCAGTTGTCACTGGAAATCACTTCTCTGCCCACCGGTGGCATCTGACTTGCGCTTGGGGAGCCATGGATCCTACTTGTGATAAAATGGCCCCATTGAGCAGAGGTCAGGGGGGCAGAAGAGATGTTGGTCAAAGGACACTACATTTCAGTTAGACAGGAGGAATATGTTCAAGAGATCTCTCGTATAACATGGTGACTGTGGCTAATTGCTAGGTATTACATACTTGAAAATTGCTGACAGGAGATAAAGTGTTCTCACCACAAAATAATGCTAAGTATGTGAGGTAACGTGTATGCTAATTAGCTCAACTTAGCTATTCCACAATGTTTACTTGTCTCCAGATACGTTGTAGCCCATAACTGTGCATGATTTTAATTCATTGATAGATAAATACATAGAGGGCAGCGGGGACAGAGGGTCTGCTCTGTGTAGGGTGTGGCTAGGCTGGCTCCCAAACCCAACCCGGACCCTGAACCATGAAGGTCTTTATGATTTTGCTTGGAGATTGGAGGTCACATCATTGCCACTGCTCCCAAGCGAGGACAAGAGGAGTCTCCCCTGACCATGAGGCCTAGGCTGCAGCCATCAGCACCCCTGGACTTCCACAGCGTCTAGGTTCCAGCCACTTGGGGCACAATCAGGCAAAAGAGCTTCCTGTAGAGTGAAAGAGCTTTTAGCAGACTCAAGGATGATTCAGTTGTAGGATCCTCTGTGGGTAACTGGGATTGTACCCTATTAATGAAAAATATGCAGAACAAGGGAGGGAGAGGAGGAAGAAAAGAAGGTGAGAAGGGAGGATACACACCATCTGATTTGTGGGCACAAGAATCTCATAAAACAGGAATTACTGTACCCATTTTATAGATGAGGAACCAATCTCATTAACCTACCTTCAAGGTCATTTCTAGTAAGATATAGAACTATGCTACTAGTCCAGATCTGTCTTACTTTGAAGTTGCCACTTTTTTTTTTTTTAAAGAACAAGTTCTCAAATCACATCACCGTAGCATAGCAACTATTGTATATATGTGTGTGTGTGTGTGTGTGTGTGTATTTTTTAATTCTTTTTACTACTGGGAATTGAACCTAGGGGTGCTTTACTACTGAACTACATCCCCAATCTTTTCTACTTTTAATTATTTTTAAATTTTGAGTTAGGGTCTCACTAAGTTTCTGAAGGCTTCACTAAGTTCACTAAGGCTTCAACTAAAGTTGTTGAGGCTGGCCTAGAACTTGCCATTCTCTGCTTCAGTCCCTCAAGTCACTATGATTACAGACGTGCACCACCATGCTCGGTTTATTTTATATATTTACATTTATTTATTTATTTGATTTATTTTGCAGTGCTGGGGAGCAAACCCAGAGCCTCATGCCTGCTAAGCAAACACTCTATCACAGAGCTACACCCTTAACCCAACTCTTATGTTTGTAAATTCCTTTCCAGATTTCTCTTGTTCGGGTACAAAGAAAATAAAGAAAGAAATCATGTATCTTCCTTTTGTTCACTTAACATTATATCATACGCTCTCATAATGTTGCCAAATAGTTTTTATAATAATCACTTTTACATAATATTCTACCCTGCGAACATATGGTGACTCACTCAGTCATCATTGAACATTTAGGTGGTTTCAATGTCTCAGGATTAAAAATCCTCTCCACCCCCAGCCTTCCCCAGACAGCTCCCCAATATGAGCCAGCGCTCCTACCTGCCCAGGATTGGGAAAGTTATGTAGGTCACTGGGACCCGGTCGGGCCTGGTGTGGTAAAGAAGACCTTCTAGTGTTTTTAGTCACCCCTAGAAGGGGGGCTTCACAGAATTATATTCTCTCCCTCCCCTGTCCCTTCCTCTGTAGATAGTAGCCCCTTGCTACTGTTCACACTCTCACCACAAAATCAGGGTGGGCAAAGGCTTTTGAGGGGGATTTGGGCTGCTGAGGAAGCCAGCCCTATGTCCAGACATCTCAGGAGCCCAAGGGCACCAGCAGACCCCAAGGGCTGGTCAGTGAAGGCTGCAGTTCTGGGATGGGAGCTGGATTCCTGCAAGGGGCCCAGGGCATTGCTTGATCCACATTCCCTGAAGAAGCCCCTTCCAGAAAGTTCTGTTTTCTGCCCCCCCTCAGGAAATTCAGCTGCATCCCAAGCTGGCTCCCTAATAGTTCCAAGATGGACTCTGGAAGCCAAAACACTCAAGGCAGGCAGGCAGGCACAGCCGCCTAAGGTGACCGGCCGAAGATCACATTTTCAGGATGCTTCTCTGCTTTATGTGTTTGCAAAGCAGATATTTGGGGAGGTTGGGCTCAGAATTGCTTCATGGTTGCCAGCCCCATGGGAAATGGTTTGCATTCTTAGCATAGTTGGAGGGCTGTGAAGCAACAGAGAGGATAGCTCTGAGGCCTCTCTGGGACCAAGGACGATGAGCCACCGCCTCGGCATCTTCTCTTCTTGGATGGGTTCCGGGATAGGACATGCTGGACATTCTTTCCAAGAAAGCAGGGTGGTGGGAAGTCTCTAGAGGGGCCATTGTAAGCGTCACTGAATCGCTTATGCAAGCCCAGGACTGAGCATTGCCAAGTGATCCAGGACCCTGCCCAGAGATGGGCACCCTGTGCCAGCAGGAAGGGGCTTCAAAGATGCAGAGTGTTTACAAGAGCAGCTTTCTCGAGCCTTCTGTAGCTGGGCATTTCAAGTTCTGCTGGTTACATTGCTTTCTTCCTTTTGATAAAGAATATGTATCATTTTAAGTCAAAATCAAGCCAGGCATGGTGGTACATGACTAATCCCAGCAACTTGGAAGGCTGAGACAGAAGGATCACAAGTTCAAGGCCAGCCTCAGCAATTTAGCCAGACCCTGCCTCAAAATAACAAAGGGCCAAAAATGTAGCTGAGGGTTGGAAAGCCCCTGGGTTCAATCCCCAGTACCATACACACACACATACACACACACACACACCCACAGCAACCTAAATCAACAATCAATAAATTGTTGTTAAATAAATAACCAATTTAAAAGCAGGAGCCAAGGCATTTTTTCCCTCCTGCCTCTATGGTAAACCTCAGGATGCAGCAACCTTCCTGGGCCTGCTGAAGAGGAGGGTGGGGTCACACCTGGTGCAGGTTCACCATTGCACACACTGGCCAGTGGCCAAAAGCCACAGCTATTAGAATTCCCTGAAATGAGGAACAGCATTCTTGAGACCCCTCCACACAGAGAGCTTCCAAAGGCCCGTTGGACTTTAGTCTGGCCCTGCTCAATGCCAGGAAATACAGGGAGAGAAAATTGCCTCCTGGCACCGCCTCTGTGGCCAGCTCTCAGGTCCCCTGCCCAGCTAGTGTGTGTAGCTCTGTCCTCAGGAAGCTCAGCCTGAGACCCTCTGGCTGTGATGTGTGATGACCACAGCTGGGCAAGAAGGGGCTTTCCTCCCTCAGAGCTTCAGGAAAGTTCCAGAAGAGAAACACTGACATGGCACAGAGAAAGCAAAGACTATTTGCCTGAATGTAAAATAGACAAAGAAATCCTCCTGGGAGCCTGAGACCAGGTGTGCGAGTGGGATTTAAGAGAGACCAAGGCCCTGGGGTGGCTGTTGTGGTCCAGGGAGGAATGAGAGGCACGCCACAGAAGTGTCAGGGCCAACAGGTGTGTGTGCTGGAGGGCTGACGGGAGACAGCTCCCGGTAACAGGGGTTCTCAGCCCTGGCTACACATCAGATATCAGTCTAGAGAGCTTTTGAAAATCCCAGTGCACCTATCCCTGTGCTGCACCCCAGACAAATTCAACGGAGATCCTCAAAATGCGGGGATCTGTTGTTTTTATTTTTCATTTTTTTTTAACTTCCCTGGTAATTAAAATATTCAGCCAGGCTTGAGAACCAGTGCTTTGAAGAGTTATCTGATGCATTTCAGGCTCATCAAAATAAGTAGGGCTCCTCCTAAGTGATTCATTAAGTACCTTCTCTCTAGAGGACTCCTCATTTCTCTAGTCTTTTCAATTTCTTGGCATCCTTCAAAAGCCATCTCAACGGGCACTTTCTGATGGAAACCTCTCCAGTTGCCTCAGCTACAATCAGTATTTTCCTCTGGGGTCTCCTGTCACTTAAGACTGGGCTACTGACCACGCACAGCCATCAGTTGACAGGTATTTTCCTGTCCAGTTGGGCAATCTGTTCCAGTGAAGACAGGTATACTGGTGCGTCTCACGATTTCTTGTAACCTGCTGACCTACATCCTACGTGAGGCTTTGCCCACAATATGTGCTTAGTAAATGTCTTTTGGTTGACTTATGCCCTAGTGCGTCTCACCATTTCAAGCAAACACGATGAGAAAATCAAAAGACTATCTGATACGAGTAAGTAGGTTTACTGCTGATCAGTGATTATCGTCATGGAGATATACATGGTGGGAATGGGGTGGACAACAGATGGCTAGAGGAAGAATGGTCAAGAAATGCCTCTGAGGCTGGGTGTGGAGGTGCACACCTGTAATCCCAGCGGCTCTGGAGGCTGAGACAGGAGGATGGAGAGTTGAAAGCCAGCCTCAGCAATTTAATGAGGCCCTAAGCAACTCAGTGAGAACCTGTCTCTAGATAAAATACAAATAGGGCTGGGGATGTGGCTCAGTGGTCGAGTGCCCCTGAGTTCAATCCCCAGTACCAAATAAATAAATAGATAAACAAAAGGAATGCCTGTGAGGCTGTCTCTAGGGAGGGTACGTGTCACCCGTATAACCCAGCCCTCATGTGATCCAGTCTCTGCGCTGAACATCTTCAAAGACATGGCGGTGCCACACAGTGGTAGGTGATGAAGGCTATTTTCTTTTAAAAGCACTTCAGATATTTACTGCCGTCTCCAGAGGAAACTTGAACGTGGCACACCAAACACATACATGTATATGTCTTCTCTTTCCTTTTTCAAAAAGCACACCTAAGGGGCTGCTCCATTGACTGGGTCTTGAGGCGGGAAGAGAAACAGGGTGCTCAGGTCCCAGAAACCAGCTGGGAAGGTTCAGAGAGGCTCAGAACACCCACGGTGTTCAGAATACAAGTGGTTCTGTGAGTGTGGAGTGTCGGAAGAAAGGATGGGTGGGTAGAAAGGACCTGAGAAGAGCCAGGTGCAGTGGTACACGCCTGTAATCCTAGCGGGGCAGGGGGATCACGAGTTCAAAGCCAGCCTCAGCAACTTCGAGGCACTTAGCAACTCAGTGAGACCCTGTCTCTAAATAAAATACGAAATAGGGCTGGGGATGGGGCTCAGTGGTCCAGTGCCCCTGAGTTCAATCCCCGGTACCAAGAAAAAAAGGAAGGACCTGAAAAAGAAGAGCCAGGCCCAATAGGTGAAGGCCTTTGAATCACAGGCTTAGGAGGTAGATTATAGAATTTTTTTTCAACTGAAGCCTAAGACTGAGAAGCTCTGTGATGGGATCACTCTGACGACATACCAAGGACAGAAGGCCAGTCAAGACACCACAGCAAGACCCAGGAGAGATGGCTGGGCAGACAGAAGCTGGGACATGGGAATTGGCACCATCAGGTCCACCTGTACCTCCAAAGCCGATGCTTCTGGTAGCTTCTGAGTCCTGTTCCTGAGGAGGTCTGTTCTTGGGCACTGAAGATGGCTCCACCTCCCATACCCAAGACACACTTCCCCAAAGTGCCAGGCCTGCCTGGCCAGTTACCCCCCTCCAGGCTACTGCGCCTCTGAGCTATCTGTGATGGGAGGGGCCCCCTCAGCTGCTTTTTTACAACAGCCAAGATTTTTGCTAAATCAGGGGGCATTAAGAGTCACTGCCAAATAGAAAACAAGCAAAAGAATCTTTAGACCCAGACAATATGAAATGTTTTGTTTTTTTTTTTTACTAAACAATTTCAGAAGTCTAAACTGCTTGGGGTTTCCAGGAAACCGAGATAGAGTCAGAAATACAAAGTGAGTTTTCGGAGAGGAGTAGGGACAGCTGTGAAGGAAAGAGGTACCAACAGAATGGGAGTCTTCCAGTCCTCAAAGACCTGACGGTCTCTGCTAGTCTCCAGGGAGCTTGAAGATCACTGGCTAGAAGACTCGCAGGATAAGTGGAAGCGTGGTAGTGGCTGGGCCCTTGTGCCACTATATCAATTAGTCATCAGCCCAGGGTCACCCAAAGAAGGGCATCCACTTGGACCAAAAGCTGAGTGGACCCTGGAGGAGCCAAGAGCTGCAGACGGATAGCTAGCTGATCACAACCTTTCTGCTGGGCAGCCCTTCGTGGTGGGAGCCAGGCATCCGAGACAAACATCTGTGTCTGTGGTAGAGCCCTTTCTCCTGGGCTCCAGCCTAAGTGGCCCACACCTGGTGTACTGAATGTTGTGACCTGCTTCCCTAAGGGACCCTCTTCACACACGCCATCACTTTCCTCCTCCCACTTCACCAGGCAGAGGGAGCCCCTCTCTGCAGATCTCTTCTGACCTCTCCCTCCCTCCCTTTCCCAACACGGACACCCTTCCCTTTGTTTTTCTCCGCAAAATGCTCTGCCTAAAATACACCCGAGCAAAAACACAACCTGGGCGAGGATCCGTATCTTGAATCACTAAGGAAAAATCTTCCCGGAACAAAAGCAGCTCAATACAAGTCACAGACACTACCAAACAGAAAAATGAGCAAAAGACACCAACACACAGTTTATAGAAATAAAAGTGCAGATGACCCTTAGATCAAAAGATGCTCATCTTCACCTGTGGTAAAAGAAATGCAAGGTAAAACTACCATACACCAAGATACCATTTTTACCTATCAGATTGGCAAAGATCAAAAAGCATGTGATTCATCCCAGTGATGGTTGGGAAACAAGTTTGGTCAAAGGATGCCGATGGGAATGTGAACTGGTAAAGTTATGTGGAGGACAATTTGGCAACATCAGATGAATTACAAATTCCCACGATCTTCAAAAAGCAGAAGAATGTAGCCGGACAGGGTGGCGCATGCCTGTAATCCCAGGAACTCAGGAGGCACAGGCAGGAGGACTGCAAGTTTGAGGCCAGCCTCAGCAACTTAATGAGAACGTAGGCAACTTAGACCCTGTCTTCTGTTTCAAAATTTAAAAAAATAAAAACAATGGTGGTGTGGGGTTGTGATGTGGCTCTGTTTCAATCATCAGTACCAAAAAGAAGAAGAAGAAGAAGAATGTAATAGTTAAGATCACAGGCTGAAATCAGAATACCCTGATTTGAATCCCAACTCTGCAAGCCATTTAATTTCTCTGGGACTCCATTTTTGTCATCTGCAAACGGGATAGTAATCATACCTGGCCCTGGGGATTACTGTGAAGATTGAAATGCATTAATGATTATAAAACACTTACAACAGTTCCCAGCTCTTAGTAAATACCATGCAAATGTTAAATATCATTATTATTAATTGGCCAAGTAATTTCTACTGCTATGAATTTATCCCACAGATATTCTTACACATGTGCAAAGTGTTTAGTACTGTTTGCTGAAGCATTTATGTAATTGAGAAAACTGGAAATAATCCAAACGTCCATAAACAGGCTAAACTAATTATGGTGCACATGTATAATGTAATATATTATGCAAATGCAAAAAAAATAAGGAAGAAGTTCTGAATGTTGTACATTTTTTTTAACTTTAACACTGACCCAGTGTGTACAGAATGCTGCTATAAATTTATTTTTGCAATCCTGAGGATAGAGCACTCCTCCCCTGAGTTTCATCGTCAGATCTTTTTCTTTTCTATTTTTGAGACAGGGTCTTGCTAAATTTCCCAGGCTGGCCTTGAGTTTGCAATCTTCCTGCCTCAGCCTCCCGAGTCACTGGAATTACAGGCATGCACCACTGTGCCTGGCCATAAATTTTAAAATAAGAACAAAAATATAAACACAATGCCAGGCATGGTGGCCCATGCCTGTAATCCCAGTGACTTGGGAGGCTGAGACAGTAGAATCACAGTTTAAAGCGAGCCTCAGCAAAAGCAAGGCTCTAAGCAACTCAGTGAGACCCTGTCTCTAAATAAAATACAAAACATAGGGCTGGGGATGTGGCTTGGTGGCTGAGTGACCCTGAGGTCAATCCCTGGTACCAAAAAATATATATAAACACACACACACACACACACACACAAATCCACATTGCTTTTACCCATAATTATGAAATTCAAAAACAAATTTTTAAAAATGTATGTATATATGACACAAATACATTTTGTAACAAAACCTGAGCTGGGCTGACTTAAGGCTGATCACGGCTGTATTTACCCTCCTTGTTGCAGAAATATTAGCGTATTTTACCACAGACTTGCTGGGAGTGATAAAGTGGCATAAACTACTCACACACCCCTGCTGCACTCCTTGGATTCCAAAATTCCAAACCTGTCCCTAAAGGTTCCAGATAAGGGACTGTGTGCCTGGAAGATTATTTACTTTTTTTTTTTGCAGGGTGGAGGTATACATAAGAAACTAGCACCAACTTCCTCTAAAGGAGTGCATAGCTATGCGACAGGATTGGGAAGGAGAATTTTTACTGTATCTCAATCCAAGAATTTAAAGAGTATTCGGATGTTTTCTTTATCCATTTAAGGCCTCCTTGGCCACTGGGCCCTCTTAAAGCCTGCCACCCTCTCACTGGCCATGGTGCATGGCAGGCTGCCTGGCAACTTGGACCTGGGAAGTAGGGCTCGAGGGTGGGAGCAGGTGGGACCGGAGCCTCATCTCTGAGTCACTGTGCTGCCCTGGGCACGGTGGCGAGGCCTCCTCCCTAGAAAAGTGCAGATAATGAGAATGACTCAGTGACAAGCACTCCGATGGGCTGAGTGGCAGGGAGCCAGGTCCCCCCATCAACTTCCTCTAGCACAAGCCACCCCTCCAGACACCTCCTGGGCCCACATCCCCCCAGCAGGGACTGGGAATAAGGACATCAGAACCCAGTACCAAGGACATGCGTGAAGGCCTATCAAATACCCAGTACAAAAAATCTATAAGTGCCAGCAAGACAGGTGGGGTGAGAATTCAGACCTCTGGTACAAAGGAAGGACGCTCAACACCAGCACAAAAAAATCAGGTCATTTAAGGGAAACAAACCAGACAGGGGAGGCTTCAGTGTTGATCAGTAGAGGACAGCAAACATTTTTTTTTCTTTTCTTTTTTTAAGAGACGGTCTCACTAGGTTGCCCAGGCTGGTCTTGAACTCATAATCCTTCTGCCTCAGCCTCTTGAATAGCTGCGATTAGAGTTGTACCCACCATGCTGGGCTAGGAATTAAAATTAAATTAAACTTAAATGTATTAAAATTAAGATGCTTTTTTAGATGTTGGCTATTCAGTTGAATAAAGGAGTCTGGAATTTTAGGGGATATTAATATACACATACACATACCCACACACACACATACACAGATACACACACACACCTATGTACACAAACACATGGACACAAACACGTACACTTAGTGTTTTTGCTTGTTTGTTTTTGTGATATAGGAGATTGAACTCAGGGGCCTTCTACCACTGAGCTATATAACCCCAGCCCTTTTTATTTAATTTTGAGATAGGGTTTTGCTAAGTTGTCCAGACTGCACTTTCAAACTTGCAATCCTCCTGCCTCATTCTCTGAAGTAACTGGGATTGCAGGCATATGCCACTGTGCCTAGTTCATGAAGTTCTTAAATATGGATGCACTATAATGTATCCGGCCATTCACCTAGGAATGGACATTTGTTTTGATTCCAGTTTTTGGACATCATGAATGATATTGCAATAATCAATATCTTACACAGATACTTGAGGACAGATATGCAGAATGGATTTTTAACAACTGTACATGAAATTTATGTAAGTTATGTAACATTGTTAATTATATGATAATTTTAATTGAATAATTTTTAGAAGGCTATAAAAATGCACATTTCCATTAACCCTGCATGTTGTATTGGCAATTTTTAAGCTGTCCTAACCATTTCACTAAATTCTAGTGATTTTTCATAATTTTGACTCTTTTAAGATTTCTCTTCTGATTCTGCAATCTGTACAATCAGAAAAATGAGAAATTATACCCCAATTGATTCAAATGTATGAATTGCCAAGATCATTGTAATGTCATGTGTAGCTAATAAAAAAAAAAGAATTCTCTTCTATAAATTTCCAGAATTTCTATTAGCCATTTATCTTTTGCTTGTCAATTTGTAGGTGTTCTTTGTACCCTTCATCCTCAGATTTACAGATACAGTTTCCAAATCTTTTCGTTTATTGTCTTTCTGCTATCTTTTGCAGTCAAATGTTTTTTTTTTTTTTCCTTTTTCTTTCATGGCTTCTGGGTCTCTGGTATTTGTTAAGGCTTCTTCCTACTCCAAGTGTTCATGGTCCAAGAAGGCTGCTAGAATTCTAGCCATCATATCTGCGTTGCAGGCAGCAGGATGGAGAAATGAAGAAGAACACTCTAACTTCCTTTGAAGGCATCTTTCCAGAAATTTCCACATAATCATTCCATTTACTGGCATAATTTAGTTATACAGGCATAGTTAGCTGCAATACGGTCACAGCCATGTTAGAGAAAGGCAATCTGCTACACCCACCGTGAGAGCCGAGAACTCCTGCCTGTTGGCATTCAGTTGACAAACTGAACCTGGGAACCCGCCTCTAAGGACAGAAAGAGTCTCTCTTCTGGTCCCACAGGCATCAGGCTGAAGACAGGGGGCCTATGGAGTCACAGAGAGGCCACTGGGGAGGACCTCAGCTCTGAGGTTTGTGTGGACAAAATTCCAGAGCCGCTGCAGGGTCCGGAGGGGTGGCACCCCTCAGTGTCCTCCCTGGGGACGGGCAGGTTTGTGGCTGGGCGGGGAATAGCTCAGCCTGCTGGCATGCTGGGCTGATGGCTTCTGAGCTGCGGGAAATACCACTAGGCATTTCCAGGCAGATGGGGGCTTCAGGGAATTACTTATGATTCATGCCAGTCTGTGGGTGTGTCTCTGCCAGAGAGAAAAACACAACATTGGAAATACTTTCTAACCAGACTCACCCATTCCTTCACTCAAGCATTCACAAGGCCATTTGTCATTTGCTGAGGTCCCAGAGAGGGGCCAAACCCATCGCCCACAGTGTGCTCTGAGTGAAAACAAGCACCTGCAGAAGAGGTAGGCCCCTGGTCAGCAGCAGGGCCACCAAGAGGAGACCCAAGAAGACTTGGCTTCAACCAGGAGCAAGAGGCCCAGCTTGCTGTGCTGTGGAGCAACAGGGATTCTGAGGACAGGCCTGGGCTCTGGGGCCAGGCTCTACCATGTCCCAAATGGTGCTTTTCTCAGAGTCCCTTAGCAAGCATTTGTTTTCTCACAGGCTAAGTGGAAGTGGCATCCCAGGCCTGCCCCCTGACTAGACAGTGCCCAGGGCACCAACCTGCATGGTCCTTCAATCTTGGGTCTGAACCATGACCAGCTTTGTCCCACAGGTCAGCACACTCACCTACAGTTCTTTTCTTTTTCTTAACATATCTTTAAGAAGTTACAGGTTAAAACTGTTAAAATAATCAGGAAACACAGAGAAACAGAAAAAAAAAAAGGCAATAAAATAATCATTCATTGCAGAGGAAAGAGCTGTTCATAACGAGACATGTGCTCTTAATGGATTCCAGTATCTACACAGATTTCTAATAGAACCACTCTTGTTTCACTCAATTATATACCATGAATCAGTTCCTTTCTTTATTCCTTTCCCTTCCTTCCTTTCTTCCTTCCTTCCTTCCTTCCTTTCTTTCTTTCTTTCTTCGCTTTCTGTTGTACTTGGGATTGAGATCAAGGACACTTTACCACTGAGTTACATAGCCAGTCCTTCTTTATCTTTTTTTTTTCTTTTGAGACAGGGTATTGCCAGATTGCCAAAGCTGGCTTTGAACCTGCGATTCTCCTGCCTCATCCTCCCGAGTCACTGAGATTACAGGAGTGTGCCACCACGCCCAGCTATGCTGTATGCCATGCGCTTCTATGTCAGTAAGCGAACGTCTACAACTTAACTTTAATGCTTGCACGATATTGTATCGATGCTGTATTTCCCATCCTGACATAGGATCAGTATTATTGATTCTCTTTCCCTTTAGGTCCCAACATAGCCCAGCACAGGCTGGCTGATGATCCCATCCTTACTTAAAATTTTGTTCATCGTGGATTATTTCTTTTCCCCTAAACATATCATGTATTTGTCTCAACATGGAGTTGTTTGGTACTTCTACTTTTGCTTCCTTCTCCATCATCCCAGAATCCTGCGTCACGTGGGTATTCCAGACTCCATGCCACATATTGTTGGGATCCTTAGGTGGCTTCTGGTCTTTCCCATTTATTTGTCTCTGTATTTCTAGCACCTTAGAACCATGCCTGGCACCTGGTAGGCACTCCATACCTACTGATCAAATGAGAGAATGAATGAATGCATTGGTGAAGGAAAGAAATATTATAATGATCATTTTGTGCCTAAATCTTTGTACATGCCCTGGGAAGAAGGAACCACGTCAGGGCACAAGGAAGAGAATCAGAAGCCACCATGGACAGCTGAGCACACCTCCATGGGTCCAGAAGAGGTAGCAGCCTGAGTCTGGTGGGTGTGATGGAGACAGGTCCCAGGTGGGCTGGGGGTGTCCTTTCAGTTTGTGGATTGCCAAGGCCCACCTAGAACTCTCATTGAATGTCCCCAACATGGTGAAGCCCTCACTATTATACTGGGCCCAGACAGTTGGAACCCAAACACTGCCATATCCCCACCATGGGACAGGAGTACACTCTTGCAGATGCTCGCACGTCCAGGCGGGAGGGCCTCCCCCACCCGGCTGACTCAGGAGCTCACTTGGAGTCTGGGCTCAGGCCTGCTGGCCAGACCACTTCTCCTGGGCACCATGACGCTGAGCTCCTGGTGTGGCACTGCTTCTCCACAGCAGTGGCAACTGGGGATTTTCCCAACCCCAACTCTCGTGTGGAATGTTAAAACAACAAAGCCAGGCTCCAAGAGAGGAAATTCTAAGAACATGAACTAAGTCAGGAGAGCAGAGGTGGGTGTTTATTTTCCATCCACGTCTGGTCCGCTGCTCCCTCCCCGACTGCTCAGGCTGGGGGAGGGGCCCGGATTCAGATGTCAGCCCCACAAAGCCAAAGGAAACCCATCTTCCTGTGTTTGCCAGGGAACAATGCTGGAGAGGCCATTCCAAGGCCTGCACTTTTTCCTCTGTCCACAAGAATTGGGGCCTCAGTGCATTCCTGGGAGGGGAGCCCCCCCCCACAAGAAATTTCTGGATATAAATATTCTTTTTCCATCCCTCAGTGACATTTGGGACACACAGAGGCTGTGTGGCCCCCTGTGCTCAGATCCACACAGACCTGTGCTGGGTGAGGATGGAACAGTGGACTTGGAGCCCTGGCCCCATCTTGCAGTCTGGGCTCACCTGCCTCTCAGTCATTAACTCCAGTGCCGCTCCTGCTCCCTGAGTGCTCGGCCTTGATGCTGTGCACCTCATGCATCCTGCACTAAGTCTCTGGGCCATCTCCCCACAGAGCACCTCCAAGTGAGGCCCTTCTCTTTCTCTAAAGCCTCTTGCCCTGCAGCCCCAGGTGCCCTGGACGTATTCCAGGGCCTATACCATGGCTCCAACCGCGCCAGGTTCATCTCTTGCATGCTACCACCCCCAAGCCACGGAAGGACAAAAAGTTGGCATTTCCTGACCAGATCTGGTACATCAGCCAGGTACTGCCCCCCAGTGATGAAGGACTGGCCCTTTTCAGTGGCAGAAACTGCTACCTTGAGGAGGAACAGAAGTCAGTTAATCGAGGAAGGCGTTGAAAGTCCAGACAGTGTTTACTGAGCACTTATTAGGTGCTAGGCACCATGCCAGATGCTTTGTGGGCCTTCTCTCGGTTCCCAAGTCAGAATGCTGAATCCTCTTTACCCTCCTCACAGGCCACGACTGCCTCCGGCAGAGTGGGAGCTCCATAAACCAATCATCGTAAGCTGACTGAGGTGGGTTCTTGGATCTTTCTGTAACCCAGCTGGGTCTTTGGCAGGCCCCTGCTCTGCTTGGGGGCCACTCAGACCACATGCTCCCCTCCACACCCAAGGGTCCCTCTGTCTAGAGCACTCTTTTAACTCCTATTGGTTTTTTCAGGCCACTTTGCACCTTCTCCCAGGAAGCCCTCCTGGATTTCTGCACCCAATCAGAATTATTCCTTTGTGTTCCCTAACACCCTAGGGTGCTTCAAAGACTGTCCCTAGAATAAGAATGTTGATCCTTCTGTGTCTCAGGAACTGGCAGATAACCGAGACTGGGTAAATATTTGTTGGATGAATTCAATGTATATTCTTGGGTATTCAGCTACTCCCAGGCCGGTCAGAGAGCATCTAAACCCAAACAGGATGAGCCCTTCTTCTCCTAGGCTTTGCCATAAACAATATGCCCCAGGATAGGCAAGTCTGGGGATCCGAACCCTGTGCCTTTGAGGTTCCCCAAGAAGGGCAAATCCTATTGCCCCGTCCAGCTCCTGGCCGGCTTTCTCAGCGTCTACTTTGAATGTTCCCCCTTTTCTAAACTACAACGGATCTCAAAGTACCCCAATCCTGGTGTTGAGTCCCTGCAGGACCAACACCCTTGAGCACCTAATAAGTGCTGCAAGGTCCCTGGGGGTGGCGGACTAGGGTCCCCCTTGAGCCGCTCTCTGGCATTCTGAGACAGGAGAGGCGCTAGTACGTTCCGGGCGCACAGCGAACACCCTGTTCACATTCCTGCGATGGCCGGAATGCAGGCCGGGGACAAGCCAAAGGCCGCATTCCTCCGGCAGCCGCCAGCG
>NW_026000240.1:29032245-29079122 GCF_001458135.2 Marmota marmota marmota
CGCACCCCTCCCCTCCTCGCGTTTGGATCTAAGAATCTTCTCTCTCCTTCTGCCCGGGAAAGCGTCCAGCTCCCGGCCACTGTGGCTTCCATCTCTTCGGCTCCATTCTCCGTCGATTTTAGTTTTGGGGTTTGGCTCCCCAGTTGAATCGGGTAACTTTCAGTGGCTCCCCAGAGCCCTGATGACAAAATCCTGGCTCCAGGGTGGCTTTCCCGGGCGTCCCATCCTGCGTGCAGAGAGCTGCCTCGACTTTCTCTAATGCTGGGACACCCCCAACCGTCCAGGCCTGTTCTCATGGGGCAGTCGCCCACCCTTGCTGTCACCCCCTTCCCGCAGGCGCAATCAGGACCAGAGGGGGCTGCAGGTCTCACTCTGGCCGAGTCATCCAGTGTCCACAGAGTGATTTTCCCCTAGGCTCCATGGAGGGCTAGGGGAAGGAAACGTAGCCGGTCCTTCCCTTCTGCGGCCCTGGCTTGAAAACTGAGAAAATGGGCCCAGGTTAGATCCCACGGGTGTATATTGGCCTGTACAAGTGGCCACACTGGAATAGAGCCCAATGGTGAAGACCTCTGCTATTGGAGAGAGTGGAGGCCCCTAAGAAGCCCAAAGCCACTGAGCTAAGGGTTCCAGGATGCTGTGGAAACCACTGGGTCACCCCAACACCAACGAGTGAGCAAATGATTATTTTTACCTAAAACCAGGACTAGGGCAGTGCCATCCTCTAGGGACTTGAGGGAAGGGAGTTTGAAATGATTACTGCTCTGGGCTTGGGAGGACTTGCCCACAGTCTTGGTCAGCATGAACACTGGACAGTGCCCGGCAAAGCTGGGCCTCCTCCCACCCATCCTCCCAGCTTGTTGGTTGGGCATCTGTCTTTGTGAGAAAGGAGCTACCATCCATTACCATTTGCATAAGGAAATTTGCATGGTTATCAGCCCACAGACCTGTTGAGGACTCACCCTGTGGACAAAGTGACACCACCTGGGAACCCAGTAATGAAGAAAGACTTGCCTAAAACTGGCATTGCTCACCAGGGGTGGGGGAGGGGGGTTGTGACACAGAAAGGGAACATTCTGGAGGTTTCATACCACCTTGGCATGTGGAGATGAAGTCTAGAGAGAGGCCCCTCCACTGTGCAGAATGGGAAAATACACCATGATCTACAGATGGGCCCCGAAAAGTCCTACGGGGTGGGGGTTCTCCAGTGAGCAGGGCAGAGCAGCATATCAGGGAAGGCTGAGGCCACCTTGACCCCCTTCTCATTTTCCTCCTGTTCTCCATTATAGCAACCACACACCCATGGGCAGATCCAAACCAAACAAAACCCACCTGATTTTAAGGTTCTCTGTGAGAATCAGAACCAAAGTCCCTCAGGGTCACAGTTCTAGCATCTGGCACCTGAGCAGTGTCAGCAACAATGTCCTCAAGACCCAATGGTTCAGGTCCCTGGCCCCAAACAAACTCTAAGAGTTGTTAAGACAGGAATACTGAGCTACTGGCCAGGCACACACAGCGACCTCTGTGCCTTTTGTTTGTGTGTGTGTGTGGTACTGGGGATTGAACCCAGGGGTGCTCTACCATTGAACTATACCCCCACCTCTTTTTATTTTTATTTTCAGAAGAGTCTCACTAAGTTGCTGAGGCTGGCCTTGAACATGCAATCCTCCTGCCTCAGCCTCCCAAATCATTGGGGTTACAGATGCGTGCCACTGCGTCCAGCTTCCAAACTTTTTTGATCTGTTCCTTGGCCTCCAGATACGTGTTTACTTGAGTCTCTGATATGCCATGGACATGTACTCCTGTCACTAACTACTACTAATACGCAGTGATTTTTGACATTTATGGTGAGCCTTGTCATCAATGATAGTAGATATAATTTCAAGCCATTTGACAGGTTTGGCTTTGGGAGATGTGCCTTGTCAGATCTGTTGAGACTGTCATTGGTTCATGTTGTAAGGCAGCTGAGAGTTGAGACAAGCACAGAAGTGACAGCTCTGACATCTTCCCTGCTCTGTGTGTGCAGGTAATGAGGATATGGCCTTCAGATCTTGGAAGGGTTGGAGTGTTTTGAGCTTCTCATCCATTCTGCAAGGATTATTTTAGTTAAATTGTGTAACGCACACCATAAATCCAGACCACCAGGAGCACCTGAGCTGTGCAGGGTCCTGAGGGGTCCTGGTCCTTAGCACTGACCCCTGAGGCTTCTTCCAACTCTCCATGTTGCCTTTGCTGACCAAGGACCGTTTGTCATACAACCCCGCGAGGGAGCCAGCACCAACCTGGATGTCAAAGATTAGTGAAGCCACATCCTTACTTTATATTAAAATTTTAAATATATAAATAATCATTCTAGAATGTTCTTCCTGCTCCCCTAAGGGATCACTTTACATACCCTAACTTAGAGACCACTGACCTAACTGGGATTCTCTTGAGGTAGGATAGAAGAAATAAAAGAAGAATAAGGAAATAAGATTTTATTGACTTTTTTAGTTGTAGATGGACACAATACCTTTATTTTTATTTATTTACTTTATGTGGTGCTGAGGATCAAACCAGTGCCTCACACATGCTAGGCAAGTGGTCTACCACTGAGACACAACTCCAGCCCTCTTTTTTTTTGAACTGGGATTTGAACCCAGGGCCTTGGGTATGTTAGGCAGTCACTCCACCATTGAACTATAACCCCAGCTGAGAGAGAAGATTTTAATTCAGAATTCCTTATACTTTTCCAGGCCTGTCACTCCCTAAATTAGTTTCTCTTCCTGGCCTGTTACTCCCAAATTCCTGGAAAATCTGCAAATCTACCTGTGCACTGTAAATTTGCCCCCCCCCCATGAATAGATTAAGTAAAGAGAGAGATGATATGTTGAGAAACCTATAATTTAGGGAATTTTTTAGTGCTATCTATTGATCAGAGAGTCAAGATGAAATCAGCCTAAGGATCCTAACCAGGCCACCAGACACTCCCCTGAGATGGCCAGACTGCTGTCATTCCTACATACCTTCCCACACCCACCTCTCACCAAGTTTCCTTTAAAAGAACTGGGAACCCCAAAATGTGTCTCTCACTTGAGATGGCCTGCATTCTCCCTTGAATAGATACTCGTTGCTTTATTTTTCAAAGATGCCCCTCTTTTGAGAGCGCTCTCATTCTCCCTTGAATGTGTCACCTACTTCATTAAATAAAACTCTGTCCAGGTCTGACTGGTGTGTGCCAATGACCCTGACCTTTCTGAGACCCCTCTTCTTGCCAGGGACACTCCTACCCTAGGAACCCACGGCTCTGAAAACCACATTTCCCCTCTCAGGAAGGAAGATCAGCAGTTAGCAATGTCCTGGAATCCAGGTAAACAGGCACCTGTCCCTCAGAGACATTCTGTCCTGAAACCAGGTGCGGTGGCTTGGCTATAATGCCAACCACTCTGGAGGCAGAGGTGGGAGGTTCCTAAGTTGAAGACCAGCCTGGGCAACTCAGGGAGACCCTAGTCTCAAAATAAAATTAAGAAGGGCCGAGGTTGTAGCTTAGTGGTGGAGTGCCCCTGGGCTCTGTTCCCAACCCCTACCCCACCACCCCGAAAAAAATCAACATTCTTCAAGGTCCATGTTAGGAAAGGGAGGGAAGGAAGGAAAGAAAGAAAGGAGGGAGAGAGAGAAGGAAAGAAGGAGGAAGGGAGAGAGAGAAAGGGAGGTCAGGGGAGGAGGGTAGCTACTCTGGCTGGAATCACAAGTCCCAATTCACTCTTCCACTTGGGCATCTTCGCCTGCCAAGGGCCTCCCCACACTCCTGTGCGGGGTTGCAGGAGTTGCTAGGGGGGAAGGTAGCGCTGAGGAAAGTGGGGTGGGGTAGCCCTGAGTCTGAATCTGCAGGACTCCCGGGGTTCACAGGGCCAAGGGAGGACTGCGTTCCTGAGGTCAGCGGGGAGCGCGGCGGGACCGCGCCCCAGCACGGAGAACTGGCGCCCCCTGGTGGCCCTGACTCGCCATGCTGGGAACCCCAGCTCCCTCCAACTTACTGCATGTTTTAAGAAAGCCTGGTTTTGATTCTGAGTATATTGGTGTGGTTGTTTGCATACAGGTGTGTAAGAAAGACCTGGGCTCCTGTTTGAGCTCATCTGTGTGACCCCAGGCCAATTGACTTCCCTGAGTCTCATTCCTCAGCATTACAATGAGACAACCAGGCCTACTTTTAGGGTTGGTGCTAGAGGTAAGGGAGACCAAATAATCAGCAGGAAGGCCTTTCACTAGGATGGCCGTCAGGATTGATGTCCATGCCTCTAGACATCTGAAGCACCTGGAAAACGTCACCATGCATAGGCCTGGAGGGAGGGTGGAGGAAGTGGGCAGGCACTTTTGTGTCCCTTGCCAACAAATGGATGAGCAGTGGCTGTGTTCTGGTGTGAGCTTGTGTGAGTATATGTACAGCATGTTTGTGTGTCCACAAGCACACACACAGTAGAAACCACAGGACCTCCAGAAAGTGCTTAGTACACATCCAAAAGGGGAGGAGCCAGCTAGACATGGCAACCCACAACCATAATCCCAACAACTCAGGAGGCTGAGACAGGAGGATCACAAATTCAAGGACAGCCTCAGCAACTTAATGAGACCCTCAGCAACTCAGGGAGACCATGTCTCAAAATAAATCGATAGATAGAAAGGATTGGGGGTGTAGTTTGGTGGTAAAATGCACCTGGGTTCAACCCTCAATAGAAAAAATGATGGGGTTGGGGGAGAGGACAGGAAGCTATGGCAACAGGGAATCCATTATTGTCCCTTGTTGCTTATCCTGTGTGAGTCCCTGGATTCAATCTCCAGTACCACAGGGAGGAAGGCATGGAGGGAGGGAAGAGAGAGAAAGATATCACCCTACAGAGCTAGACCCTGAAAAAGCATAGGAGCTTATTAACTCTCATCACAATTACTTATTGTTGACCTACTATGTGCTATCCGGGGTTAACAAAACTAAACAAGTACCTATCACAAGACTTTCAAATAGAGATAAATGCTAAACAACAGAGCTGGTTTTGACCCAGTGGGGTGGGGTCTAGTCTAGACTGGTGGTCTGGGGACTGATCATTGTTCTCCCTAAAGCCACCAGGACAGCCAGGTCCAGGAGGAGCAAGGATTTCTCTACTCAGATGGCCTGCCAGAGGCACGTCACCATCCAGCTCATTGGACTATGTTGGATCTGTATGGCCCAGATGAAGGCAGGACAAGGGGAGACCTGAGCTCTCTGTGGTCACCCCGGCCCACCATGGGGACTTCATTCAACTCAGATGCACTTCTCTTGAAAGCTGTTAACCTCTGAGTGTGTTCCCAGCTTTCCCTTGTCACCTTTAGGCAGGGATGTAGTTTGGTGATGGAGAAATGGAACACAGGATCTGTCCTAGTAGAGCCCTTGTGAGACCTTTGGTTCTTTCATTATCTGGAGGAATTTAAATATTTGCCCAGATGAACATCAGGATCAGAAGACATGGTCCATATGTGACTGTGCTCCCCACTCAACACTAAATTACAGACCTCTGCCTTATGGATACCTATCCTCACAGCCTTGAGAAGCACCCTGAGCTCATGGAACTTCCTACTTATATCACATACTGAACATCTATTATGTGCTAGGCACCGTTAGCAAAATTAGTGTTAGGGAAGGATGGGCACTGAGGTCAGAGCACCTGACTCCCTTCATGACTCCCTTCTCCCCTAGGACTCCTTTTCTTCCTACCCAACTGCACTCCATTCTTCCACTTAGAGGCATGGAAGGCCTACTTGTGACCTGCTTCTGTTTCCACCCAATACAAACCATCAAGGCTCCCTCTCCCTAGCACTGCCATTCAAGATGAAGGCAAAATGGTTGCTGCTTCAATGTTTCTGCTTTGTTTTCCTCCACCTTTTTTTTTTTTTCTTATTGGTGCATTATAGTTGTACATACTATATGTTTCTGCTTTCTTGCTAGCTTGAAAAATAGCAGTGCAGCATGTAATATTACAACTTTTCTAGAAAGGTCCAATATAGCTGTCCTTCCTGGGAGGGGTCTGGGGTAGAAACCAGTCACCACAAAAACATCATTTCTATGGAGACATTCTGAAATCGAACAACTGATTGATTCCAAAGGCTCTAGTGACCTGATGGCGCCAGATCTCTTTTTTGACTCTTTCCTGGCACTACAAGAAGGAGAGAAATAAAGGAAGAGCAAATCCTGGACAAGGGCTCTTCCAAATTAAAAAGATTTTTTTCAATTCTTTTTGGACACTTTAGATTTTAGTAAAGGTAGATACAAAACAAGACAAACGAACAAATAAACAAACAAAAAAGTTAAACAATTACAAACTGCAGGAAAAATAAAAGGCAACTAAATATAATGAACTCTGTCTCATCCATGAACTATATCCACATGTTTTCCTGAAAAAGTGAATAACAGTTTAGCAAAAAGCTGGGACATAACTATCACAACAGAATGGAGAAAATAGAAGTGGGGACATGGAAGTAGTATTAGTATTGAATCTTCATCTTACAGGATAGGAGGTCAAAGGTTAACATCTAAGTTTGAGAAATATGGAAATAATACAGAAGTAGTTAGTTTAAAAAATTTAAGGAGAGGAATTGGGAGTAAGAAATTAGGGGTCATTGCAGTTTTTACCATCAACCATGTGATCTGCATTTTACTTATAAAATCAACCCTTATGCACTACTTTAATTTTTTAAAATAATGATTTAGAATTTTTAAAAAGCAAGCTAAATGGGAGGAAATGTAGAAAAGTATCTCTTTTAAAGCAGAGTGAAAAGACCAACAAATGGGAAATAGAGGATAAAAATAAAATGACACAAGGACAAATTCAGATGTCTGAATCAAGGAACGAAGCCAAGAAGATAGCAGGGAGGAGACATGAGAAAGCAGCCAAAGGCCTTTTCCAGAGGCAAAGACAGATTATTAGAGAAAAGATCCAAGAGGGCAAGAATATGAGCAGGGAAGTCAGGACAAGGAAACGCTGTGAGTAGCTTAGTGCCTCGCTGAGGCTGAGGCTGGCTTTAAACTTGTGATCCTCCTACCTCAGCCTCCTGTGCTGCTAGGATTACAGATGTACATCACCGCACCCAGCTCCATACTAGGATCTTATTTCTTGCATAAATTCTTTTTTTTAAAAAAAATATTTACTTCTTAGGTGTAGATGGACACAACACAATGCCTTTATTTTTATGTGGTGCTGAGGATCAAACTCTGGTCCCGCCCGTACAAGGGGAGCGCTCTACCGCTGAGCCACAATCTCAGCCCCTGCATAAATTCTTTAATGTTGAGCCAGGCACAGTGGCATGCGCCTGTGATTCCAGGGACTCAGGAGGCTGAGACAGGACGATTGCAGGTTCAAGGTCAGCCTAAGCAACTTAGCAAGATCTTGTCTCAAAGTAAAAAATAAAAAAGGATGGGGATGTGGCTTAGTGCTTAAGAACCCCCTGGGTTCAATCCCCAGCACCAAAAAAAAAGCAATGTTTTTCACCTTTTGGAGGAAAGTTAAGTTGAATCTGGAGTTCTATTACCACCCAAAGTGAACACCGAATAAAGACATGTTCTGAAACTCCATGAGTCAGAAAATTTGCTACTCATGCCCTGCATATGAAGAAATTACTCAAGATGTCTTGCTGCCCAGCACCATGGCACATGCCTATGATCCCAACGACTCAGGAGGCTGAGGCAAGAGAATCACAAGTTCAGGGTCAGTCTCTGCAACTTAGCAAGATCCTGTCTCACAATAAAATAAAATAAAAAAGAATGGGGATATAACTCAGTGATAGTGCCCCTGGGTTCAATCCCCAGCAACACACACACACACACACACACACACACACACACAAAGTCTTGTTAAAACAAATTAGTTCTAAAAAGAAAAGTGAGATTAAAATTTAAAAAGAAGGAAGAAGAAGAAGAAGGAAGCTGAGCCCAAGAAGAAATAGGAACATGGGGGAAAAGGGCTGAAACTGACAGAGGAGAAGGAGTCTACCGAGAAGGGGCCAAGGAGTTCCCCAGAGAGAAGGGGGAGCTTGGGCTGGGATTGTGGCTCAGCAGTGGAGCGCTTGACTAGCATGGTCGGGACCCTGGTTCGATCCTCAGTACCACATAAAAATAAAGGCCTTGTGTTGTGTCCATCTACACCTAAAAAATAAATATTAAAAAAAAATCCCTTAAAAAAAAAAAAAGGGTGAGCTTGATGAGGGAGCAGCAGAGTTCTTGGTATATGTGATGGAAAAGAAGTGCATGTGCCAGTCAGAGACACTGACAGAGGTTCAAGGAGAATGCAGACCATTTCAAGACTGAGAGATGCATTTAGGGTGTTTTAAAGGAAATGCGGTGAGGGGTGGGTATGGGGAGGTAGGCAGGAATAATATCAGGTCTGCTGATCTCAGGATAGTTTCTGGCAATCTCCAGATGTTCTCAGGCTGACACATCTTCTAATCAATGGATGGTGCTGGAAAGTTCCTTAAATCATAGGTTTCTGAAAATATTATCTCCCTCTTTACTTAATCCATTTATTGGAGGGGAGTTAACTAATAGTGCACAGGCAGATTTACAGATTTCCTAGGAATTTGGGAGTAACAGGCTTGGAAGAGAGATTGGGGTTTAGGGAGTAGCAAACCTGGAAAGGCATGTGGAACTTCTGGATTCAAACTATTTTCTTGTCCTTTCTTTATGTCTCCTTTATTATGTCTCTATTTCTTATTTCTTCTATCCTACCTCAATACTAGTTTGGATGGTGAACTTGGGACATTCCTCCTTAACCCACAGATGCTTAATAATCTAAAATCAATTTTTTCTTAAAAGCTCCAGTCCCACTACTTGATTTTACTGCAAATAATATTTATATAATATCATATAAATATTGTAGATTATAAAATAAAGTCACATATATTCTTAATATCTTAGAATCAATCTGTATACAAAACAGGTAACAAAACCAATAGAATAGAACATCAATATTATAAATCTTAACAGAGTAAAGAGGAAAATTACTGCTGATATTTCTCTAAATTCTTTTAGCTGCAATTAGTACAGTTTATCAAAAACCAGGCCTTGTTGATTAGACTTTAGGGGTCTATGAAATGCAAACTGGGGAAGTGCCCCAGCCAGGTTAAGTGGCCCAGGGCAAAAGAGGAGCTGTCTCCAGCTGCTCCTTAGAGCTGATTGACTTTATCTCTTAAAATTAACCGCAGTGGGAATATCCATACCTCAGATACTAGCAAATGCTATATATACATCAGGTTTCTTTTCCTCCCAGAGAGCCGGTTGTTAAATGTTTACCAGCATACCCTTGGGAAAGTCCAACTCCTCTTGGTCAGAAGAATCATAAAAGGATGAAGGAGATAAAATCAGGTAAAAACTCTTAGGGCTAGATAAGTTCTAGGGAAGACAGTGACATCTCTGGAAGCTGAAATCCTCTTACCTGCAAGACAGGTACCAGCCCTTGGGCTGTAGTTTGCTGACCTCTGACCTAAGACAAATTCCACCACAGCAGAAAATCATTCAATGACCACAGCCAGGGGCCGCTGTACAGCTAGATGTTTGAGACAGAGATCCCTTTCCTGGCTCCCTTTGGCCTTCAAGTGACTTGCAGGGGATCCAGAAGTTCCCGTGTCCCAATTGAGGGGACACAGAGGTGCTATATCAGATAGAATTAGGTTTGGCTTTAGAGTAGCCTAAAAATACACAATTTAACAGGAGCTCAGAACACACAGATTTGTTCCCTCGTGTGAAAGCCTGAAGAATGGCCTTCCAGGGCTGGTCAGAAGGCAGACCCGTGTCTCTGGCCACCCCTCTTGCATATGCATAGTGTTTGTAATATCCCAGAAGCACAGAGTTCCCGTGGGCCCATGATGTACAGGGTTTCAGCAAGACCTTGTAGTTGCTTTGAATTTTCCAAAAGAGTCTATGAAAAGCAGCCACAGGAGGGAGTTCAACTCCAAACAGACTGAGTACTCAACAGGAAGAACCAAAAGCAAGCCAAGCTTCCCCACTGCATAATAGGGTGGGGCTGCTCAGGAGGATCCTAATCTTCCCAGATCTGAATAGGGGGTGCACTCTTGCAAGCCTGGTAGCCTTACATGGCAAGCATGAGCTGTCTGAAATATACTTCTCTGTTTCCTCTCCCTCCATCCATCCCCCAGTCTTATAACCCTTGGTTTCCTGGCTGACTTCTCAACTGTCCACACTCAGTTCAGGCTCCACCTTCCCCAGAAAGACTTCCTGACACCCCTACCCTCACTGCTCAGTGCCACCTGCACATAATCAGCTTCACAGGAACACTTTGAGTGACCGCAGGCATTACACTGGCTATAAGAGCCAAAGGACTGGATTTGAGGCCACCATGCTGCTTACCCTTGAGCCTGTCACTACATATAATACCACACCCACCTACCTTATAGGATAATTTTAAATTTAGTTTGGTTTGTTGTTTTGGTTTGGTTTGGTTTTTGGTACCAGGGATTGAATCCAGGGGCACTTAACCACTGAGTCACAACCCCAGGCTTTTAATTTTTTTATTTTGAGACAGGATCTTGCCAAGTTGCACAGGGTGGCTTTACAGTCATTCTTTTAATTATTTTTTTGGGGGGTGGTGGGAGGTGCTAGGATTGAACCCAGGACCTTTTACCACTGAGCTTTATCCCAGTGCTTCACTAAGTTGCTGAGGCTAGCTTTGAACTTGTGATCCTAATGCCTCAGCCTCCTGAGTTGCTGGGATTATGGGAGTTCTCCATCATGCCCGGCTACATATTCATTCTTTTGAACAGCTGCTTGGTGTCCCCCATATGGGTGTATCCTAATTGATCTAGCCAATCTATTAGATGCACCCATAGTAGACGCATTTGGGTATTTTTTTTTATTGGCTACAAGTAAGCTTATTTTGTTCCATTTTTATTTAGTTATAACTTTTTAATTCATAAAGCAATCCACCATTATAATAATCTTAAATAATCAATCAAATCATCTTGGGCACTATTACTATTGGAATATTTTTAAAGTAAATTTATTTATTTATTTATTTATTTAGGTACAGGGGATTGAATCCAGGGGTACTTAATCACTGAGCCACATCCTTAGCCCTTTTTATTTTTTATTTTGAGACAGTCTTACTAAATTGCTTAGGGCCTTGCCAAGTTGCTGAGGCTGGCTTTGAACTCACAGTCCTTCTGCCTCAGCCTCCTGAGCCACTGGGATTATAGATGTTCACCACCACACCTGGATTATTAATTTTATTTATTTATTTATTTATTTATTTATTTATTTATTTATTTATTTAGCTGGGCTAGGGATTGAACCCAGGGCCTTGTGATGCCAGGCAAGTGCTCTATTTTTTTTTCAGCCAACAAGAAATTGTTTATATTTGTCATGTGCAATTTTTAAAAAATATATACAAGGTGGAATGGCTAAATCAAGCAGATTAACATATGCATTACCTCACGTATTCATTATTTTCTGTGGTGTGAATACCTAAAATCTACTGTCTCAGTAATTTTCAAGAAAACACTACATTGTTATTACCAATGGTTACCATGTTATAAAAGGTCTCTTGAACTTATTCCTCCTATTTATTATTATTATTATTTTTTTCAGTACTAGGGATTTAACCCAGGGAGCTTCAACCACTTAGCCAAGTCCCCAGCCCTTTTTATTTTTTATTCCAAGACAGGGTCTCACTAAGCTGCTCAGGCTGGCCTCAAACATGATTCTCCTGCCTCAGGCTCCCAAATTGATAGGATTACAGGCCTGTGCCACAGTGTCCAACTTATGCTTCCTATTTGACTGAAAATTTGTATCCTTTGGTTAACACATCCCAAACCCTGCTTCCCAAGCTGCTGGTAACCACCATTCTACTTCTATGAATTCAACATTTTTAAATTCTAAGTATAAGTGAAATTGTGCAGTGTCCATCTTTTTCACTTAATGTCTTCCAGCTTCATTTGTGTTATTGCAAATAATAGGATTTCCTTCTTTCTAAAGGATGAATAATATTCCATTGTGTATATATACCACATTTTTTGATCCATTCACCCATTGATAGACATAGGTTGATTCCTTATCTTGGGTCTTTTGACAAGGCTACAATGAACATGGCAATGCAGCTGTCTCTTCAAGACCTTGATTGCATTTCCCTTGGGTAGATCTGCAATAATGGGATTGCTGGATCGTAGGACAGTGTGCTGGGGCTCCTTTTTCTCCACATCCTCTTCAGAATTTGCCATCTTTTGTCCTTTGGGTTTGAGCCCTTCTAACATGTGTGAGATGATATCTCATTGTGATTTTAACTTGCATTTCTCTGATGATTAGTGATATGGAGCCATTTTTCATACCCTTATTGGTGATGTGGCTCAGTGATTAAGTTACTCCTGGGTTCATCCCCAGTAGTAAATAAATAAATAATTTTTAAAAAATGTCTATCCAGATCCTTTGTCTGTTCATTTTCTTATTATTAAGTTGCTTGAGTTCCTTACATATCTCGGATATTAATCCTTCTCTAATGTGTGGTTTACAAATATTTCCTCCTATTCTATAGACCATCTCTTTATTCTGTTGATTATTTCACTGACTGTTTGATGTGATCCCATTTGCCTATTTTTGCTTTTGTTGATTATGCTTTTGAATACATATAAAAAATTATCGCCCAAACCCATGTTATAAGGCTTTTTCCTTATGTTTTCTTTTAGTAATTTTATAGTTTGGGGTCTTACTTTTACACCTTAATCCATTTTGAGTTGATTTTTTTTTTCACATGTTGTGAAATAAGGGTCTAATTTGCTTCTATTTGTGGATATCCAGTTATCCCAGTAAATTTTACTGAAGACACTCCTTTTTTTATTGAGTGTTTCCCAAAGCTGTCAGCCTTTGTCAAAAATTAATTGACCATAAATGTGTGGATTTGTTTCTGGCTTCTCAATTCTGTTCCACTGGTCTGTATGTCTGTTTGTTTGTTTTTACTGGGGATTGAACCCAGAGGCACTTTACCATGAGCCACATCCCAAGCCCTTTTTAATTTTTATTAATTTAAATTTTGAAACAGGATCTCACTAAGTTGCTGAGGCTGGACTTGAACTTGTGATCCTCCTGCCTCAGCCTCCTAAATTGCTTGGATTACTGGTGTGCACCACCATGCCCAGTGCTTGTGTGTCTGTTTTAATGCCAGTACCATGATGTTTTGATTACTTGATCTTTGTAGTATATTTTGAAGTCAGGTAATGTGATGCCTTCAGCTTTTTTTTTTTTTAATTCATATTGCTTTGGCTTTGGGGGTCTATTGTGGTTCTTGTGAATTTTAGTATTGTTTTTTCTATTCCTGTGAAATTTTTCATTGGCATTTTTGTAGGGATTGCACTGAATGAATCTCTAGATCACCTTGGACATCTTAACAATGTTAATTCTTCCAACCCATGAATGCAGGCTATCTTTCCATGAATTCGTGTCCTCGATTTCTTTCATAAATATTTTATAGTTTTCTGTGCACAGGTCTTTTACGTTCTTAGTTATTTTTTTTCCTTAAGTATTTTATTTTATTGGTTTTTTTTGTAACTACTGTAAATATGACATTTTCTCGATTCTTTTTGGGTAGTTCATTGTTAATGTATAGAAACAATTGATTTTATATGTTGATTTTATATCCTGCAATTTTAAAGAATTTATTTGAGAGTATTTTTGTTAGGATCTTTCTTTCTTTCTTTTTCAAATGTTTTACAGTTGTGGATGGACAGCATGCCTTTTTTTGTTGTTGTTGTTCAGTTTTTTATGCAGTGCTGAGGTTCGAACCAGTGCTTCACATATGCTAGGCAAGCACTCTGCCACTGAGCTACAGCCTCAGCCCTAGGATTTTCTATATATAAGATATTTGGGTTTTGCATTTTCAAAATGCAAATCAGGTCATGTTCCAGACCTGCTTAAAGTGTGCATGACATCTTCTGCCTCTAGGATAAAAGCGAAAGTCCTTGACATGACCTGACCTACAGTCCTGCAGCTTCCTAGCATTTGCTTGCCTCCCCTCTGGCTGTCCATCACCCTCTGCTGTTATCTTCACTCCCTCCTGTGACTAGTCATTAACACAAGCCTTCCTCCTAGAATGTCTTCTCCATCCCTCACTCTTACCCTGATTAACTCTCCTCTCCCTTCAGACTTCAACTTGGCAGTTCAGGATTTACTCACCAATGTATCCTTGGACCTCACAGAGATGGCTGTTATCTGTCTGTGCCTTCTTCACCCTTGGAAAGGGGATGAGACTGTCAGGATTCCACTTGGAACACACCCGCTGGCACTGAATGCACTGTTAGAGGCGCTATTACCTCCCTCAGCTCCAACAGACTGCAAGATGTCAAACCCGTCCTCTAAAACTCCTCGCCAAACTGGCTCAGAGCACATGATTTGGACACTAAGATGCAATTACAAGTCACCCTTCTCCTGTGGGTTCTCTCCTCTTCTTCCAGAAGATCTTTGCTGGCACCCACTAGAGGGGAAGATGCCAACAAGGAAGTGTCACAGCCAGAGTTTATCCTGTCACTCCCAGGGGCCCATTGCCAAGTCCCTGAGCGGTTAGAAGTGCTCCTTTGGACTGTCACCTGACCTCCACGTTACCTTTGGGTGATTAGTCCTACTCTCATGGTTTCTCTAAAATGATATGAAACTTTCGGTGAAAGCCACTTCCTTCCCCAGATGCCAGAAAACCTCTACCCACATCCTCTTCCTTGACCACCATCTCCTGTCCTCTATTTTTGGTGGCAAAATGAATCAAAGTAGCTCACATAAAAAGCAAGAGAGACACAGAGACAGAGATAGAAAAGTTAGACAGGGACACCAGGCACCTTATACATATCCAGGATTCAACTGTATCTTTTCACCTATGTCCACCTCCCTGGTCTGAGTCATCTTCTTTTAACCCGTTCTTTTGCAATACAACCTGGCTAATTTTCCTGCTTTCAAGGTTTTGTTTGCTTGCTTATTTGTGGTACCAGGGATTGAAACCAGGAGCATTTAACCACTGAGCCACATCCCAGCCTTTTTTATATTTTATTTAGAGACAGGGTCTCGCTAAGTTGCTGAGGCTGGTTTTGAACTCATGATCCTCCTGCCACAGTCTCTGGTATCACTGGGACTACAGGCCACTGTGTCTGGCCTGCTTTCAGTTTTATGCCCTGGAACTTCCTCCATGTCTAGTTTGCCAGATAAACTACAGGACCTGCAGGCATATGTGCTTTCCAGATAAAACAAGGAATCATAATTTGAGTTTAAATATGTCACATCTATTGGATGGGATATACTTATACTAAAATATGATTTGCAATTCATATGTAACTGGACCCAATGAAGTCTGACTTGCTAATTCTGATAATTCTTTCTGGTAGATGCCAGAATCATCCTTTTAAAATGTAAGTCAGTTCAAGTCACCCCTCTGTTCAAAATCCACCAATAGCTTCCCATCCTGAGTGCAGTCCTCACAAAGCTAGATCTGCCTTTCTTGGGACTTCTGCATCTCACCTCCTATCCCTGTCTCCCTCATCTACTCTGTCCTACCATGCTGGCTTCCTCCTCGTTCCTGGCACTTCTCCCAGATATTTGATGACTACCTTCTTGGGCTTTGGGGTTTTGCTCCTATGACATCACTTTCTCAGGAAGGCCATTTCTAGTAAGTACCCTTTCAAAGACTGCCTCCACCCTACTCTCTACCCGCTCTCTGCTTTTTCTCTGTCATTCAGCATGTTACTTCTGACATGCTACATCATGTGTGTTTATGGGTTTGCCCTGTCTCCCCACTCGTGTATATAGTCCACAAGGATGGGTCCTGTGTTTTGTTCAGGCTGACTTTCCAGTGCCAGACCCTGCCTGGCCCATAGTACTCATTCAGTAAATATTTGTTGAAACAGTGATGAAACCCAAGGGCAGGAAGTGCAGCCAAGAACGTCCAGAACAAGAGAGTTTTGTTTGGTTTGTCCCCTGCAGGCTTGCTCTAATCTTTTCCCACTTACTCATCTTGCTCAAGGCCCCATTTGGACACTGTCCCAGGTCTTAGGAGGACTTTTCATGGTGCTATCAAGACAGGGATAATCTCATTGGCTCAACTCCTCCTTTCTCCTCTCCCCTCCCTTCCCTCCCTCCATCCTTATCTTTCTTTCTACTAGCATTTAAAATTTTTAAAATAAATGCATAATATTTCTAGAAATATGCTTTAGTTTCTTTTGCCAAGACTTGGGAGTAGTGATTTGGGGGCTCTGACAGTTGACAACAAATGCCACTAAACCACTCTCTTGTGTCTCTTCCTAAGCTTGAGTTCCCTGCAGAGAAAGACCAACTCTCCCATTTGTATTAGTCAGAGGAGAATTGGCTTTGCTTTGGAAGCAAACAGCCCTCAAATTTCAGTCCCTTAAAACAGCACTTTAACTTCCTGCTCATACTACATTTCCAGAATGAACTGGCAGGGTCTTGGCAGTTCAGTATCTCAGAGACCCAGACTGGAGGAGTCTCTGCATAGTCTGGTCACCCCTCTTAGAAGCAGGGAAAGAGAGACATGGAGGGATACCTGCTGGTTCTCGGGAGCATCAGCCCAGAAGCAAAGGCCATCTGCTTGTCCAGAATCAGTTAAGCTATTCCACATAACTCCACAGAAGTCAATGTCTCTTCCCAGGCACCACCTTGAGAAGGGCCGGAAGGCACAGGTAGGCAGGGATCTGTTCATACAAGTGCTTCATCCACCTGTCATCCCACCTCCCAGTTGGTGGTAGGGAATCAGGAGGATTTCCTGGCCGGCCTCCTCCTCATTCCCTGATCTCACACCTGCTATGGAAAATCATACTCCCTTTCATTTATCCAGCACTGACACTTTTCAAAGAACTGTTCTTCCCATTTGGACTTCGCAAGAAGTAAGTAGAGATCATTCCCTTTTGGAAGGAGAAGTTAGAGACTTGAAAAGTTTACGAGAATTACCTAAGGTCACAAGAGTTTGTAAGAGGCATCAGAATCTCCACTCACCTCTCCTGGTCCAGAGCTCACTCACATAGCCTGCTGCCTCTGAAGGACTGAGCAGCAGGGAAGGAAGAACACAGGGCACCCCACAGGTCTCCCCAGTTGCATCACAATGTAGAAAACTATGGCTTGTCCCCCCAACCCATTCTCACATACAGATTGAGCTACAGATTTTAGAAAAAGTTAACTCCATTCAAGAAACAGAAATCATGTTATCCTGGAGATCTCCCTGATTGTGAGAGCCAAAGGGTAGGATGTTCAAAGCAGAAAGTTTAGGATAACTTGCCATTCAACCAAGTACCAGTGTCATTCCCAACAAATGCCAATTACCTTATCTGTAAAATGGTCATGATAGCCCCTACTTCATAGAATTTTTGGGGGGGGATACCAGGGGTTGAACACAGGGGCACTCAACCACTGAACTACATTCTCAGCCCTATTTTATATTTTAGAGACAGGGTCTCACTGAGTTGCTTAGTGCTTCGATGTTGCTGAGGCTGGCTTTGAACTCGAAATCTTCCTGTCTCAACCTCCCAGGCCACTGTGATTATAGGCATGTGCCACCATGCCAGGCTTACTTCATGGAAATTTTTTTGTAGACATAGTGGACAGCAAGCTTATACAAGGCCCAGCACATGATAGCATAAGATGGCTGTTAAGAGCTGTTGGGTGGGCTGGGAAGAAGCCAACAGAAGGTTCAGGAGGATGTGCCAAAGAAGTTGGAAAGCATTTGGGCATGGTGGCATATGCCTGTCATCCTATTGACTCAGTAGGCTAAAGCAAGAGGATCACAAGTTCAAGGCCAGCCTCAGCAACTTAGTTAGACTCTATCTCAAAATTAAAAATGCAAAAGTCTGGAGATGTGGCTCAATGGTGGAGCATCCCTGGGTTCAATTTCCAGTACTGGACAAGGGGTGGGGAGAGAGAGACCCATTTCTTATTTACCCAGTGTCCCCTGTGAATCTAAATGATTCATCCAGCTGCCCTTCATGTGGTGATTTAAGGATGGAGGCTACTTAAGTCTTATGTCACCTCCATCTGAACATGGTCTTCCTTTGTGTTGGAGAATCACTCATGGGCTCATAAATGCTTGAGTCCAGAATAAACATTTATCATCTCCTAGTACTAGACAGAACTGGCCATGAAACCATGTCTTAAAGCAAGGCAGTGTGGGGAGGGCTGGGAACTAGTCACCCAAGTGTTCAGAAAGAAGAGAACTGTGAGTTCCAGTGATACATATTTCCAACTCTAGATTTGCATAACTTTTTATTAATTACACATTCCATAATTTACGGTCAGACATTTAGATTGTTTTTAATATTTCAGAATTATAAATATAACTTAAGCTTCCCAGATTCACAGTGATTGCATTTGGGATCACAATTGATTTTTTGTTTGTTTTTGTTTTTGCAGTACTGGGGATTGAACTCAAGGGTGCTTTACCACTGGGCTGCATCCCCAGCTCTTTTGTATTTTGAAACAGGGTCTTGCTAAATCAGAGAGGTTAACCTCAAACTTGTCAAGGCTAGCCTCAAACTTGCAATCTTCCTGCCTCAACCTCCCAGGTAGCTGGGATTATAGGCATACACCACCATGCCCATCTCACACTGGCTTTGATAGTGGGATATTATCAAATCTGTGCTACCATCTACTTGTATGATATGTCAGCTATCATCCCCAATCCCCACCCCATCAGTCCCAACTATTTCCTCAGACTGACGATGACCATCCAGCTTCTGCTCATTCAGAATTTTGCACGGAGTTCTTGCTTGTGTAAGGCACTGTGCCTGACATCCTTCTGGAGACAGAGCAGGACATGGGACAGACAAGGTCCCTTCCCTTACATACTCCATTCATGCTGTTATCCTCTGCTGATTCCACCTCTCATGGAATGTGGTTGAGAATTCTGTGCCTTGATGGTCCTCTGGTGTATGGCAGAGCGGAGAAATAGGACAATGCTCCCCTGCTTGCTCTGCATGGCACGCGGCCACGTAGGGATTCTGCTCCTTCAGCTTCTCATAAAGGCTTAAAACCAATGGAGGCAGCCAGTCCTAGTGCAGTGGAGACTCACACTCTCTCATTCCCCAGGGTCCTGGAGGTGGAGGGAGAGATCCTCTCTGCCCCTTACTTCTTATTGTGGGCTCTCTGGCCGGATTGTGGAACTCAATTAATATAAGAGCTGATGAGCAACAGAAAAGCATCATCGTTATATCAACATACATGTACCCGGAGATTTTCACAAGAGAGCCAAGTCCAAAGAAATGACCAAAGCATGATGCTTTTATATGTTTTTGACAAAACAATAAATTCATGAAGAAATGATAGGACAAATGGATGTTTGGACTGGGATGGCAAATTCTAGGAAATTTACTGAATTTTTAGTAACACTGAGGCATGGGGTGGGGCAGAAGCCAGGGGGAGATCAGGGTTACCTCTAAGATTTTTCACTCAGGTTCATCACAGGCCAGGTTATCAGTCTCTGATTTCAAGGCCCTTTTTCAGTCTTGGTATGTGAAGGACATCCATTCGAGAAGAATCTTTATGGCTTGCTGTATACGGGAAGAGAAGCCAGCTGTCCCAAGTTTTCAACCCAAACTCCTAAGCTGTCATGCACATCAATGCCTTCTTGTGGAGTTGGGTATCCCTAATGCCACTCTCTAGAAGCACTGTAGGCCCAGGGCCAGGCCATCTAGAACTCTCTGAGACATCTCTAATGCTCAGTGTCACTAAAAAGAGTGCCTTCATTATATAAATATGTAAAAGAAAAAAATAAATAATCGTGATGGGCAATAATCACATTTTCCCTTGTTTTAATTTGTACTTCTGTGATGACCACAGGCTTCCATCTTTTGCAATACTTGTTTATAACAATGTTTCCACTTGAGTGATTTGTGAGCAGATGTTAATTTATGTATTCAAACTTTAATTTCTTAAACCAATTTTTGTAGGTTCTTTATATGACAAAGATGTTGGTCTTCTTCTATCTGTGGTATTTGCCTCTTTGAGCTTCTACCCCACTGCTCCCTTTCTGGTCTGTTTGTCTTTTTATTTTGGTTTTTGTGTTTTCATTGCTTTTGTTGTAATGCAGTTTAAAATTTTTATATACTCAAATTCATCTGTCTTCCTTGTTTTCACATCAAAGCTTACAAATGTATTTTCTGTTCAGGAATTTGACCAATATTGGATTCTCTTTTCTTCCAGTTTGTCTTCTAGGATTTTATTTTAGTTTATATTTACATCTTTCATCCAATGAATTATGCCTTTTCTTTTTCCAAAAAAAAAAATAAATAAAATAAAATAAAAAGTAGAAAACTTTCTACAATTCCTTAAGCCAAATAAATAGGAGAAAGTGAAGATTAACCAAAAGCATCCCAGGGTATGTGACGCCTGGGGATAGACTTGGAAATAGGAGATTTTTTGAGTTCCCTTCACCCCCAGTGTTTCTGATGAGTAAATGGCCCATCTGGCTGACCCCTTTTCCACCAGATCTCTTTCAGGGGACACAGAATGAACCCTGATTGTTAAAAGGCTTCCTACTTATTTATTCATTCATTTATGTATTAGTGTAATAGGGTTGGTGTTTGGTAGAGAAGATGGAGAGGGATTGCATTTTCAAAATGGAGACTCAAATTCTTAAGGTAGGAGCCCCAGCACATAGATAAGTGAGGGGTGGGAGAGTCGGAGTCCCTCTCTGCACAGAGTGTCTAACAGCTGAGTCTTCCACCATCCATGAGGTGACCACCCTAATTAAGTGGACGGGACCTGGAACAGGCTGCCCTGAGATGGAGAAGCCTCAGGAATACTTTCCACCTTGGAACTTGGTGAACAGTGCCCTGTTGTCCCTTCATCTTCCCATAAGAGGAGAGTCAGAATTGTCCCCACTTGCTACAATCTCCCCACCCCCTCAAATACCCCAGAACAACTCCCCTCATCCACAGTAAGGAAACAGAAACAGCCGGCATCTGTCCTCTCCTCTCTCCTCTCTTCTCCTCCCGCACCCCAAGTTGTCCCATAATGACAGGTGAACAGAAGAGGGACTAATAAATACCAACCCAGAAAGCCACCAGTTTCACATTTCTCCTTCATTTACTTTTAATTAGCCATAGCAGAGGAAGCTGTCTGCTCTGAGAGGTAAAGAAACTTACTTTGGATTTTGAATTCCAAACCCAATCCCCCAAGCATTGGATTCTTGATAATCCTTGGTTTGAAGGATTAGGGCTCACTGTGGCCTTTGTTTCAAGCAAACTGAAGTACACAATGTGGCCATCTCCCTGGCTCCTCTTTGTCTACCTGCTTGCTCTATTCCTCTGGCTTTTTAAATTTCCTTCTTAGAATCTGGTCAAGGACAGTTCAAACACATCTTAGTTTCTGTTTTTAGAAAAAGAATAAGATATTTGTTTCATCAGCAACTTTGGCTGCTCTGAGGCCACAGTTGACCCAGAGATGCATCCAAAACCAACACGAATCCATCTGCCAAAGCTTGTAGAGTTAAGACTGCTTTTATTGAATGTTTTTCCAAAAGGTGCAATAGAGGAACAGTTATGTCACCCAACTACCCATTTCTCCTAGTCACTCCTCCTGTGAGGGAGAGAAGTCTTCTTCTGTTCCCACTTTTGATTGCTGTCTATTTCCTCCTCTCTCTCCCCACACCTATGTGTTCTCAGGAGAGCAGCCTGTTCTTGGTTTCTGCCACTCTCCTATCCTTTTTACATTCCCACAGACCTGGCTGGTCCTGACAAGATGGTCCCCTTTTTTTTTTTTTTTTTTTTTTGCAGTGGTAGGTATTGAACCCAGTGCCTTATGCATGTTAGGCAAGTCCTCTATCACTGAGCCACATCCTCAGCCTATCTCCTGCTCTTGAAAATTAGAAATCAAAAGGCATGTGTGTGGCCCCTGGGAGTTCTTTCATTTTAATCACTGAGGTCCTTTGGGTTTGCATTAGTTTCTTGTTGCTGCTGTAACAAATGACCATAAATTGAGCATCTTAAAACAATATAAACATGGTATCTCACTACAGTGCAGATGTCCCAAGTGGGTCTCACTAGGGTTGAAATTGAAGTGTTGGTAAGTCTTCCTTTCTGAGAACTCTCAAGGGAATCCGTTTTCTTGCCTTTTCCAGCTTTTAGAGACCCTGCTCTCCTTGCCTCATGGCCTGCTGCTATTTTTTAAGACTATAATTGCATCACTTCAGCCTCTGCTATCATACTGTCCTGTCTTCTTATCTGAATGGCTCTTCTGCTTCCTTCTTCCACATTTGAGGAAAGTTTTTTATTTTATTGGGCCTGCTCAGTAATCCAGAGCAATCTCCCTGTCTTAAAGTCTATTGATTAGCAACCTTAACGCCGTCAGCACACTGAATTCCCCTCTGCCATGAAACATAACAGATTCACCATTTGGGGGGATTAGGACACAGACGCCTTGGGGGAGCTATTATTTAGTCTACCAGAGGGTTCAAAGGCCAGTGTGATTAGTAGAAGTTCGGAGGGAATGTTCTGCTCTGCTCTTCTTGCAGCCAAAGGTGATACAGGAGAAGGGTCATGCTGGGCCCTAAGCCCAACTCCAGCAGGTAGCTAAGGGGCTAAGGAAAGCCTTTCTCCAAATTTAGCTCTAGGCAATCCTTTTCCAATTTTAGTTCTGCTCCAACCTTGACTTAACCTCCACATGAGGTGGGTAAAGATGGGTGGTGAGTGGTTTCAGAAGAAACAGAGATGAGCAGTTACTTTTGTCTCCAATTCAAAGCTATTGGATGTTCACAGACTCTTTAATCCTGTCTGGAAAGCTCTTGGCTCAGAAGCATTGAGGCATTCAGATTTTGGTGGACTTCTCAGCATTTGAATATCTCTCCCACCACTAGGTTAATGCCAAAATGACATTGAGTCCTCCATTTGCTCCCTGAAGCTCTGATTTATGGATGAAGAAATGCAGATGGACACCTATTTTGACTTGGGACCAATTATAACTACAGATCCCCACAGTTATATGGTGTGGTAAGATAGTCATCAGAGAGGACTGTCATCAACTCCTTATCTCCCTGCTTCTAACTTGAGATATGGTATCTAATTCCCCTCTCCAGGATGGCCTTAGTGACTTGCTTAACCAATGGTATGTGGTGGAAGTGAAGTTCTAGGTTGTATGTGTAGGGAATGAACCCAGAGGCACTCTACCACTGAGCTACATCCTGGGACCTTTTTATTTTGGTATAAGGTGTTGCTAAATTGCCTAAACTGGCCTTGAACTTGTGATCCTCATGTCTTAGCCTCCCAAGTAGCTAGAATTACAGGTGTATGCCATTGCACTCTTGTCCTAGGCCTTTTGGCTGTCATAAACTTTTCAATGGTCCTCTTGAGTGCTTGTTCTGGAATCCATCCATAATTCTGTGAGAACACCAATTGTACATGGAGAGACCAATTATAAGCACGCTGGTTGATAACCAGCCAACAGCAGCACAAACTGTGAGCCATCTGAATGAACCATCTCGAACGTCTAGCCCAGTCAAGCCTTCAGCTGACTGCAGTCCTAATAGTTAGATAACTGCCACATCATGCAAGGACCTAAGTGGGAATGATCCAGTTGTGCCCAGCCAGCTCCCACAACTGTAAGCAATAAAAATAAATTTTTGTTTAAAGCCCCTGGGGGTGGGGTTGGGGTTGTGGCTCAGTGATAGAGCACTCGCCTTGAACGTGCAAGGCTCTGGGTTCGATCCTCAGCACCACATGAACATAAATAAATAAAATAAAGATGTTGCGTTCAACTACCACTAAAAAAAAAAAAAAAAAGCCCCTTGGGGAACACACACACACAAAAACAAAATCTAGGATGTGCACTCAATGCTAAGGAGGCTAACAACAAGTACCAAATATTGATGATCATTGGTTATCATCAGTTTGAAGGATTAGGGATAACTGGGAAATGTGGTTTAACTAGGCAGCCAGAGAGAACTGGGTTCTGGTTACTAGGGAAGAAGGGGATCTGAGAAGGGGCGTAGCAATCTGTGCACAAGTTCTTCTTATTTTTTTTTTCTCAATCTGGGAGCTATCTTAGGAAGCTCTTTGAGGGCAGAAACCACGGTTTCTTCATCTCTGGCCCCCAGTGCTGATCCTGCTTCCCGACCCAGGGTAGGGGTCAGCCCTCCCCTGCTGAGCAGATGTAGGCTCTTGCAGTGCTTGGATGGATGTGGAAAAGATGTCAGCCAATGTGGGGATCCAAGATGGGACAGAGAAGAAGACAGATGTGGAAGAATTTAATAGGGCAGGCACAGGGCTTGATGCATCTTGCCAGAACAGAGAGCTGTTAATGTTATGATTTCTTGTGATCTAAGATGACAGCTCTTTGGCCCACGTTTAAAGGAAGTTGAGCTGAATACCTCACTTCACAGAAATTTATTGAACACATTCCAAAGTGAAGAAATTTCTCAACTGTTTCAAAATCATGGTTTGGAAAAAGCATGCCTCCAGGTTGAAGGCTTCTTGGGTTCTGGTTCAATACGTGCCGCTGCTACTGTCAACAGGTTGGAGCGCCAGGGCTTTTGCCTGGCTCGAGTCACCGGCCGGGCCTGCCTGGCTCCAACAACACCTTTCTGGAGTGCTAACAGACCCCAGAAAGGGCATGTGTGCTTTCTTTCACCGACACCAGCTGTTTTCCAGAAAACCGAGCTTTGTGGCTGAGCAGTTTGGACGCATCATTCCTCAGTCAGCAGAAGTTTGGGAATCAGCACAGACTGAGCCTGAACTTTGGCTCAGCTGCTTACTACCACTTTGGTCAAGTTATTTCACCTGTTTAAACCCCAGCTCCTTGGCCTGTAAAGCAAGGACTTCGTTGGGGCTTTGTCACTAGTTGTATAAGGATTAAATGAGGTTCTGGGGGGCTGGGGATGTGGCTCAAGTGGTAGCGCACTCGCCTGGCATGCGTGCTGCCCGGGTTCGATCCTCAGCACCACATACAAACAAAGATGTTGTGTCCGCCGAGAACTGAAAAATAAATATTAAAAATTCTCTCTCTCTCTCTGTCTCTCTCTCTCTCTCTGTCTCTCTCTCTCTCTTAAAAAAAAAAAATAAATGAGGTTCTGGGTTTAAAGTACATGGCCCTGGTCAATAACAATTAACAACAAACAGTTGTTCCAAGTATTGTGACAACAAGGTTTTCAGGCCTCTGTGGCCTCTGAAGTCAAAGGATATTAATAAGTATATTCAGAAATAGTAAATAGTTACAGCTACTTACAAAACTCAAGTGGGCAAAAGTGGAATGCTGGTAATTTGGGATGACTATTGAATTAGAGTTCAGAACCCCATGTCCTGGGTACTCCTCCTGGTCAGGTATAATCTCAGAATTTACCCATAAGCATAGTCCCCTTGAGGAGGGAAAAGTGGGTCCTTTTTTTAGGTCTTCCATGTCTTGGGGACCCATGCTGTTTTTTGTCAGCTACTGATGTCCCGTGGCCTGTGGTGCTCTCCAGACGTGACCATCATGATCTGTGGTCAGCAGCACATTCTGTTTCACCCCATGGAACCCAGTCTTGTCCTTGCCTCACTTTAAGGGGACAGGCCTGTCCCTTTCTTCCTTACTCTTGGGGACAGACCAAGTTCATTCCTCCAGTGGGTGGTTGGCACTCTCCTACCCAGGCCATCTTGGCTCTAACTTGTGGCTCACTAGGAGTTCAGAGAAGCCCTCCTGGCCACATATGGGCCTGAGAAAAAAACAGGCGCGTTCATGTCTATAGGCACCATGTTCCATTCCTCTTATCAGAGGAGCAAGACCTATCTGAGCAGTTGCAGCTGGGAAACTGAACCTTTAAGTCTTCCTTTCTCTTAAATACCCCGTCCCTCTCCTATGGAAAATTTCTTTGTCCCTTGTCTTTTCTTCTTGCACCAGAGCTCATGTTGGGAAGGAGGGACCTTCCAGCACTTCTCACTCTGTTCTTCCTCTGTACCTCTGTCTCTCTGTTCCCCAGCACAAAGCTCTTTTATGTAGATAAAAGGATGAGTACACACACACACACACACACACAAACACAAACACACACACTCTCACAGGGTGGAAACCAGTTCTCCAAGTTTGTGCACACTCCCCAGACATTTCTGTCTCCTGTCCACCAAAGAACAGAACTTCTTTGAAATGATAGGCTGAGGAATCTGCCATTCTTGTTATTAGCAGGCCATTTGTGGGGGTTGAAGTGTGAACATGCTCTTCAATGGCTCAGTTACTAGCGGCCATAAATGAATACTTCATGTTCTATCCTGTCTTAGAAGTCACATGGTTCTTACTAAGCTAAGGTTGGGAAGAGGTCTACCAGGCTGCTCAGTCTATGGAGTGGGGGAATCACTGTTATCATGCTCAACTTCACCCCTATATATCCCATTCCAATTTGTTTCATTTAATTTTCATCTTCGTTAAAGTAAAACACATACATTGTTCAAAAAAAAAATCAAACAATTCTCTAAAATTCTAGAAAAACAGAAGTCCTCCAACCCTCCCCTTCTGTTTACGTCACTCATTTTTTTAGTACTGGGGATTGAACCTGGGGTGCTTAGCTGGGCGCAGTGGCACACACCTGTAATCCCGGTGGCTTGGAAGGCAGAGGCAGGAGAATCACAAGTTCAAAGCCAGCCTCAGCAATTTAACAAGGAACTAAGCAACTCAGTGAGACCCTGTCTCTAATAAAAATACAAAATAGGGCTAGGGATGTGGCTTAGTGGTCAAGTGCCTCTGAGTTCAATCCCCAGTATCCCTCCACAAAAAAAAATTTGAACCTGGGGTGCTTAACCACTGAGCCACATTCCCAGCTCTTTTTTATATTTTATTTAGAGATGGGTCTTGCTGAGTTGCTTATGGCCTTGCTAGATTGCTGAGGCAGGCTTTGAATTTGCAATCCTTCTGCCTCAGCCTCCTGAGGCGCTAGGTTTACAGGCATGCACCACCACTCCCGACTCAGTATACTGTTGTAGCTGTTCTGATAGCTTCCTTTCTATTGCCAAGGAGAGGTGTTATATCATTATTTCTTGAGTTTCCAGTTTTCTCATTACCTATCCATTTTTCAGTACGGGAAGACTTTTATACTAACTTCCCCTCCCTCCACTAATATTTAAGGTCTATATGATTTAAAATTTTTTTTCACATATTTATTACTGAACCAACTGAACCTGTTACTGAAGATCACAGAAATAGAAAAGTCAGATTTCTAATGAAACATGCCCAGCTTTCCAGACTATGGTGACATTTTCAGCTTGATGTGGTAGGATGATTGTGACCTTGATACAGCAAATGTGTATACTGTCTCATGTGTAAATTCCTTGGAGACCCCGCTCCATTCTCCACCAATGTCTCCTCTTGGAGTTGTACTTGATTTTTATCCAAATACACTGGGGATGATTTTGGTTTTGTTTCTTGACCAGGAACCACTTGATCCTGAAAGTCTTGTGAGAAGACATGGAGAAAGTGGAATCAAGTATGCTCACCACAAAGGGAAGGTGGGATTTACAGTGTGATGAGGACGAAGGTACTAATCACAAGGAAGACATGTCACATATTTTAATTGCTTTTCCAATTTTAAACAACTTCTTGTTTTCCCTGGGGTTGATGATTGCCTTTTCTTTCCTTTTAGTTTTCTATACACTTGTCTCTAAATCAGTATTCTCTTCTTGGAGACTTTGTTTCCAGATCCCTCATTCTTTTCTTTTTCCTCCCTCCCTCCCTCCCTTCTTTCCTTCCTTTCTTCTTCTTTCCTTTCTTTCTAGTACTAGGAATTGAACCCAGTGGTGCTCTACCATTGAGCTACATCCCCAGCCCTTTTTTTTTTTTTTAAAGTTGTATGGTTTGTGGCTAAGATACCCTGAGCATCTCTGCAACCCAGGGGGAGAGAAGATTTTTCTTTTTTAGAGAGAGAGAGAGAGAGAGAATTTTAATATTTATTTTTTAGTTTTCGGTGGACACAACATCTTTGTTTGTATGTGGTGCTGAGGATCGAACCCAGGCCGCATGCATGCCAGGCGAGCGCGCTACCGCTTGAGCCACATCCCCAGCCCCCCTTTTCATTTTTATTTATTTATTTTTTTGAGACAAGGTCTTACTAAGTTGCTCAGAATCTTACTAAGTTGCTGAGGCTGGTTTTGAACTTGTGATCCTTCTGCCTCAGCCTCCTGAGCTGCTGGGATTACAGCGCCACCACACCTGGCTTTAATTTTTAACTTTTGAAACAGGGTGTCCCTAAATTGCCTAGGCTGGCCTCAAACTTATGGTCCTCTTGCTTCAGCCCCCAGATCTCTCTTTCTACCCTCTGAACTGTTAGCTCTCTTGGCCTGCAGCATAACTGTCATTCTGGAATGTCCCTTTATCATCTTCTAAGGGTTCTCTTTGCCTCTGTTCTGTGTCAAATTCCCTATTATCTGGAATGTGTGTGTGACCTGAATCAATTTAGCCATTCCAAATCTTTTAGATTCTTTGGGGACTGAGTTGCTTTGGGCCTTGCTAAGTTGCCGAGGCTGGCTTTGAACTTGTGATCCTCCTGTCAGCTTCCCAAGTTGCTGGGATTACAGGCATGCACCATTACGCCCCACTTTGATATATCACTTTTTAAATCCTCTGCAATCTTGTTCCTTTTCCTTCCCCTGCTCTGGATCTGCATGCAGATATGATTGAGCCCACAGGTTATCTTCTGCCCTCTTGTCAACAGACCACTCAACACATAGATTGGTGCTAATTCACTAATCAGCTTCCACTTTACTCTCAACCATGCTGGGAACCTACAGATTTCTGGTTAATGCCACCTTTCCAACCATTTCCCCAGAATTCGTACACATTCAATGTTGCTATCAAGTCCCCAGCTCTACCCCATTCCTCTGCACTTTAACCCCAAAATGACCTTCCTTCATATGCAGGGAAAATGGAAGCAACGAGATGTGGATTTCCTTACCTTCCTTCTTCTTTTTCTCTACCCCATGAGGGTGCCTATATCTGAGCCCATCCTGACCTCTCTCTTCAGCAAACTCTGGGCTCAGCTCTGGAACAGACTCTGCTTCCCTCAGAGGTGTCCCCCCTGTCACACAGACCACACTGTAGCTTTCTGTTCCAGCCTTTCCTGACTCTTTGGGACATTGCCCCTTTAGTTATTTCCTCTTGTTCTTTGTATCTTTGACCTCCATGCTTTGGCCCATTCCTTTCATCTTAGAAACTGCTTAGAATTTTCTCCATCTTAAAAGAATCCCTGTAAATCCCTACCCCTATCGGGCTATTCCTCTCTTATTCTCCCCTCCCTCCCCCCTCTTTACTCTCACACCAGGCTTTTTATTTTTTCTTTTCTCTTTTTGGTGGTACTGGAGATTGAAATGAAGGGGGCTCTACTATTGAGCCCCATCCCCAGGCCTTTGATTTTTAATTTGAGACAGAGACTTGCTAAATTGCTTAGGGTCTCACCAAGTTTTCCAAGCTAGCCTTAAATTTGTGATCCTTCTCCTTCAGCCTCCTAAGTTGCTGGTACAATAGGCCACTCTTGCTGCTGCTACTGCTATTACTCCTCTTCCTCCTTCTTTTTCTTCTTCCTCTTGCTACTCCTCCTCCTCCTCCTTCTTTTTTACCACCGAGCTACATTCCCAGCCCTTTTTACTTTTTGTTTTGAGACAGGGTCTCACTGAGTTGCTTAATGCCTTGCTAAATTGCAGAGACTGGCTTTGAACTTGTGATCCTCCTGCCTCCACCTCCTGAAATGCTGGGATTACAGGTGTGCATCACAGCACCCAGCTCTAAATTGTTCCTTGTGTGTGTGTGTGTGTGTGTATGAACTTTTTTTTTCTAATTTGTTTTAATTAGATACACATGACAGTACAATGATCTTGACGTCATACATTTGAATCAGATAGGGTATAATTTCTCATTTTTCTGAGGGTATAGGTTGCAGAATCACATTGGTCATGCAGTCACGTATATACATATAGCAATAATAATGTCTATTTTATTCTGCTGACCTTCCTTTCCCCCTCTAAATTGTTCTTGTTGGGAACTTTGGTCACAGTGATGAGGAGCTAACTAACTTACATCCTGATTCCCCTGGCCTTCCCTGCAACCCCTGTCGAGATGACAGTTTCTCTAGAACAGTTTTCTCTGCTAAGTTCAGACCTACATTTCCATCTACCATGGGGCATTTCTATCAGGATGTTCCACAGGAACCTCGAATTCATTGTATCCCAAACTGGAATCCATATTTTAATACCTAAACTTGTACAATATATTTTTGTTGTCTGTGAAACCTTGGGAAAGTTACTGCATTTTCATCTGAAAAGTTGGGTGATGATACAATTCTTGATAGGATTAAATGGTCTCATTTTATCTCATGATACACGTTGCTGTGGTTTTTATGTGTAGGATACTTGATCCCCAATGTGGTGGTGTTGGCAGATGGGTATAATGGGAGGTTTGGGTTGTGGGGGCTTCATCCTTATGAGTGAATTATTGCCACTGTTGCAGAAGTGGTTTCTTTATAAAGGATAGGTTCAGTCTCCTTTCATCTCTCTTGCCATCTCTTTGTCCCTTCACCATGGGATGACAGAGCAAGAAGGCCAGCACCTCAATCTTGGATTTCCCTCCAGAACTGTGATTCAATAATTTTCTTTTTATTATAAATTACCCAGTTTCTGGTATTGTTATAGCATCACAAAATAGGCTAAGACACATGTCAAACACTCAGAGTGCCTGACATATTACCATGTTCAACAAATGATTTGATGCAGTGTATATGGCCAGTGAGCATTCATATGGCTATTATTGGAGCTGGAGCTCAGTATGTGCTTAGCACGTTCTGGGTTCAATCCCCAACCACCCCCAAAATATTGCCGTTGTTCTATATCTATCAGAACAACACCATCCTTATCACTTTTTCCCAGACCAAACATTCAGATTGATCCTTGGTCCTCCCTGCCTCTCACTACATGAACTCCTGCCCCAGATATTATTCAATCTATTGTTAAGTCCACTGATCCTATTTCATGAAGATCTCTCATGTTAAGTCCCTGTTTCCATCCTCACTGCCCTGTCCTGTTCAGTCCCAATCTTGCTTGCCTTGTTTGTTGAGAAAGCCATTCTGACTGGTTTCCTAGCCAATGGTCTGACCCTTTCTTCTCCATTGCATCCTCTAAATATTCACCAAAATGATCCCTCCAACATGCTTGTCCGATTGTGCCACATCTCTCCCGAGCATGTTTCAGTAGTAATTATAATTATAACTGGGGGAGGGGCTAATATTTAAAATCATAACAGGCTGCAGCTGCATCTTCCCCTAAGGCAGACATTCCTCTTGAGTACAAGGCTCTTTGTCTGGAAAAACACCTGGGTGGACACAGAGGTGAACAGTTGGGAATAGAAAACAAAGAGCTAGTTAATCTCTTCTGTAGAGGAAATAAGCAGGGATGGGTGGGGTTGGAAGACATTCAGAAATAGAATAAAACTGAGGAAAAGCCCTAGAGGGTAACTCCAGCACAGCATCTCAGTGGGAGGCCAGAGGGAATTAGGCTGTGATGGGAGTAGGGCTCTCCTGTAAAAAACAAAAAAACAAAAAAACAGAGATGTCCTTTATGTCCCTCAAGATTTAGGCAATTCTGTATTGCTCTGCCTTTAACCCAGCATCTTTTATGTTTGTTACGCAAACATTGCCCCTGCATGATTCTGTGATGGAGGAAAGGATCTGTGTTCTGTCCAGATTTGCTAGGAGCACAGAACTGAGAGCAGATGGGAGAGTGCCCCTGTGACTCTGGGAATTCTAGGGACTGCAGACCCTGGGAACATAAGGGTATGGAAGGGATGAGCCTGGTGTAAGCAAAGTGAAGTTTCGAATAGATTCCACTTCAGTTTCAGAGTGTTCCTATCTCCCTTCTGCAGGACAATATATCACAGCTCTATTCCCTAAGGGTCAGGTAAAGGGTGAATGGATTCATGCACAATCTCATGTCACTTTCTCCTAAGGCCTACTGCAGAAATGTCATCATGAACTCCATTTGTAACTTAGAACCTATGATGTACCTGGGGAAGGTCAGAGTGTTGCAGTCTGAACCCAGGTCTGTTTGTTGGTAAAGGACCTCATGGCTATTCAGTGTTGCCTCCTTATTCTTGAATAAACTCTCAGTTCCTCTCAGTAGGCCCTGGTTTTTTATTTGTTTGTTTGTTTTTAATTTTAGTCAACTAAGAAGTCAGATCCATTCACAGTTCTGAATAAAAAATTCAGGTCTATCCATTCTTTTTATACTGGAAGAGGTGGTTCCAAAGGAGCCACATGGACTTGGATGAAGTTCATCCCAAGCCTAGTGCTCTTTCCACGGACCAGCTTCACAAATGGGCTCTGCAGAACTGGGGGTGCCAACAGGTGTGCCATGAGAAAAGCGTCCTGCGGAAAAATAAGCAGGGAAATTATTGAGTGAAACAGGTAAAGATAACCTGGCACAGTCTTCTTTATATTAACATACATCTTATTTATATTAACGTACATTTGATTCTCCCAAAGCAGGCATTGGTATGCCATGTTTCCCAACCTCAATGGACAAAGAATTTGGGGGAACAATGATTAACTTCTATATAAAGCTAGTAGATCATGGAACAGAGCTTGAGAACTCTGGAAAACACATACACACAGAAAGAAAGAAAGAAAGAAAGAAAGAAAGAAAGAAAGGAAGGAAGGAAGGAAGGAAGGAAGGAAGGAAGGAAGGAAGGAAGGAAGGAAGGAAGGAAGGAAGGAAGGAAAAAAAGAAAAACCCACATGCTTTGAGGAAATGCAGGCATAACATTAAGTAGGGGTTCTAGGTAATACAAATGCACCTCTCATAAAGAGGATATTTTCTGCAGAAAGTATGGAGAATCCCCAGAGTCCTCACATATCTTCTAAAAGAATTGCATGTAGACAGATGCTGAAGAGAAGGAATATTCTGAGAAATGAAAGTAACTGCACAGGAAAGGCTTGGGGGGGAAAGAACAGAATCTAATGGAGGGAATCTAAGAATGAGGCCAAATCTAAGAGAACACACGCTCCTAGGTCCCTACCTGCTAGGATACTCCAAGTGCAAGGATGATATATACCTTCATTTTTTTTTCCATCAAATAAAATCTAGATTTGAGGGTCACTCACTGTGGTCAGTAAGAGGTCTTATAACAGCTCTTTTCTTTCTTCTTTTTTTTTTTTTTTTTTTAAGAGAGAGAGAGAGAATTTTTTAATATTTATTTTTTAGTTTTCAGTGGACACAACATCTTTGTTTGTATGTGGTGCTGAGGATCAAACCCCGGGCCGCATGCATGCCAGGCGAGCGCGCTACCGCTTGAGCCACATCCCCAGCCCATAACAGCTCTTTTCTGTGACTCTCTCCCCTTCTCTCAAGTTATACTGGAATCCCAGGCTTGTTTAGTCCAGAACAGTTGAAGGAGATGAATCTCTTGTCTTGGTAGGTCACCAAGAGAGTCACCAGTGTAATTGACACTGTGCAGATTTGGGTTCCAGCCTGGATCAGCAATAGGAAGGACCCTGAAATGATTCTCTGAGGGCTTCATCACAGACAGGGCTCAGCTAAAGGGATCCCTGTGACAACAAGGAGCCCTGCTCAGTGTCCACAGACTTCCAGATTCCTCACTGTATCTGAGATATTCTTCTGTGTGTGGCAAGGGGCACAGGGTGGCGGGTGTTACTGGGGATTTAACCCAGGGTCACTACTGTTAGGGAACAGACAGGTGAGGATGGTGGGGACATAAGATTAAGAGAATAATTCTGTAAAATGGGGCCACAGTATTAACCCCCTCATGCTTTCTTTTGCAAGAAGCAATTTACCTGCAGCCCTGCTTGGCCTTTGTGGATAGGAAGTGTCACATTCCTCAGCAAACTACTTGTTAATTGCAGGAGAAATGCAGGCCCAAAATAATGTTGATAAGAGGGACCCAAGTTACTCTGAAGGAGGAGGTTTTGTGATCAGATCCTGAAACTCTAGGAGATAAGGATAGTTCCTCTTAATCATAAAATCTCTAAGAATGTATGGTTAAGAATCCAATTAGGTACCTCAATGACAAACCCAATTAGGTACATCAATGACAAATCCTCTGAAAGAGAAACTTTATGAAAACTACCCCATTTACAGTAGCCTCAAAATAAAAAAGAACAAACAACAACAACAACAAAAACAACTTGGGAACCAACTAAACGAAAGAAGTGAAAGACCACTACAATGAAAATTACAGAATGCTAAAGAAAGAAATTAAAGAAGACCTTAGAAGATGGAAAGATCTCCATTGTTCTTGGATAGGCAGAATTAATATTGTCAAAATGACCAAAAGTACTAATCAGGTTTAATACAATTCCAATCAAAATACCAATGACATTCCTCATAGAAATAAAAAAAGCAGTCATGGAAATTCATCTGGAAAAATAAGAAACTCAGAATAGCTAAAGCAATCCTTAGCAAGAAGAGTGAAGCAGGTGGCATCACTATACCAGACCTTAAACTATACTACAGAGCAATAGTAACAAAAACAGCATGGGTTTTTTTTTCCATCAAATAAAATCTAGACTTGAGGGTCACTCACTGTGGTCAGTAAGAGGTCTTATAACAGGTCTTTTCTGTTATAAGACACACACAGAAAACACACGCAGCTAATATAATGTACAGGAGCCAATCAGGATAAAGGTCAGCAAGGTGGGGAGAGTTCACATGTACACCCATATTGGGAGACAGGAGCCCTCTGTGAGGGCAGAAGGGTTCTGAGCCTATCCTAGAGGTGGTCGGATTTTCGTCACAACCCATGGCAATGCCTTCTGGCTAATCCCCAGGCGCTATCTTAGCCACATGTGGCCCCAGGACTGGGAAGCAGGTAGCAGCCAGCAAGTTAGGTTTCCTCTTTTTTGATGCAACATGCCCTACATATTACATCATGCCCTACAGACATCATTACCCCAAGTGCATGTATGAAGACATGAATGGTGTGACTCTAATTTGCGTGCAACCAGAGACATGAAAAATTGTGCTCTATAATGTACTATGAATTGAAATGCATTCTGCTGTCATATAACAAATTAAAATAAATAAATTAATTTAAAAAAAAGAAATTCAGCAATAAAGAAAAAAAAAGAGTCCAATTAGAAATGATCAGACTGGGACAAGGTGACCTAGAGTTGCCATAGCAGTGGGGACTTGAAAGTCTGATGTCACCCTGCTGTCAGTCAAAAGTCAAGAGGTGGATCTGGGTGGGACTCTCTAGAAACTTCTCTAGAATCCCTGATAAAAGTGGAGTGCAGAGGAGGCACATTGTCCCTCTCCTCTCTGAGAGGACCTACTTTCTCCCATGATTGTGTCCCCTTTCCCTTTTCCTATCCCTTCAACAAACTCATTCCTGTTACTCTGAGCATCATGTCTGAAATCTTTCTGACTTGGTTACAGGAATTAAGATTCTAAGAGCAGGTCTTCGTGCTGCCTCAGTTTCTTGGAAGGCCCCAGCTCTGAAACACTAACAATGAGCTACATTCCTAACTCATTAAAAAATATATTTTTCAAATTGTAGATGGGCCCAATGCCTTTATTTTGTTTATTTATTTTTATGTGGTGCTGAGGATTGAACCCAGCGCCTCACACATGGTAGGCAAGTGCTCTACCACTGAGCCATGACTCCAGCCCCTCCCCAGCCCATTTTTAAATATTATTTTGATACAGGTCTTGCTAAATTTTCCAAGGCTGGCCTCAAATTTGCAATCTTCCTGCCTCAGCCTCACAAGTTGCTAGGATTACAGACGTGCCTCAACGTGCCTGGTTAGACATTCCTCTTCCTAAAGTCGGTAGATTTTCTTGGTGGCTGGTTCAACCCCCTACTTCTGGGGAAGCCTTACCCATCCTCACTCCCTCTCTCAATTAATCCAATTTAGCTTCTTTAACTGAGTTCCTGACAGGGAAGGCCTACAAATGCTCTCCTGGGGTCCAGAGGAGCCAATTTGACCTCAAGTGTTTAAGGATAGAAATAGCCCAAGATCCTCTTGAATAGGAAGGGAAAAAAATGCCTCTTCTTTTTTTTTTTTTTTTTTTNTTTTGCAAAAATGGCAACTCTAGGTCACCTTGGCCCAGTCTGATCATTTCTAATTGGACTCTTTTTTTTTCTTTGTTGCTGAATTTCTTTTTTTTTAATTTATTTATTTTAATTTATTATATGACAGCAGAATGCATTTGGTGGTGTGGGGGGGTGGGCTGGTGACTGCATAATAGGCACCCCAAACAACACCTTTAAAAAGAAGATATTTTGCAAAAATGGCAACTCTAGGTCACCTTGGCCCAGTCTGATCATTTCTAATTGGACTCTTTTTTTTTCTTTGTTGCTGAATTTCTTTTTTTTTAATTTATTTATTTTAATTTATTATATGACAGCAGAATGCATTTGGTGGTGTGGGGGGGTGGGCTGGTGACTGCATAATAGGCACCACAAACAACATCTTTAAAAAGGAGATATTTTGCAAAAATTTGTGATATTTTTGCAAAATATCACAAATATACAAGAGGGCTGCTATGTTTGCTATGATTATATTGGCAGTAAAAGAGAGGACAAGGTTAGACACAACTTTAGTAAAATCATTGTTCTGAAACAACCCAGCTCCAATGTGTGAGAACCAGCCCCAAGGTGCCACGACACCAAAAAAAGAGGCAGACAGATGCAGGATTGTACAGAGTAGAATTTATTAGGGAATTCCTGACAGAAACTTGGTCCTGGGCAGCCGTAAGACCAAGTATACCCTCCCCTTTTGGGTCAGAAGGAGAGACATATGAATTGGTTAGGACAAAATGTCTTCACAGAAGCCGGAATGTACCTGGTTTATCTTAAGCTAACATCAAAAAGTCAGGCACATTCCTAGAGCCAGGGCCTGGCTATAAAGCTCCACATACCACTCTAAATGGTTTTTGTCTATTTATAGTTTACTGGGAAACTGTGCAGGAAAAACGGAACAGGGTGACTCTGGGGGCAATCATAGATGGGACTACTTAAAATGGCTGCAGTCACATCAAGCTGAAATCATATAATGAGGAAGCCAGCAAAAGGAAATTTGCTTCATTGGGGTCCTAATTCCCAAGAAGCATCCTTCCACTTGGACCTGGGAAAACCATGGAGTGATTCTGACAAGTGTGAAAAGGATACTCTTATCTCCACTGTAGCTCAGCTGCCTGGGAAGTGTCATGTAGCTGAGTACAAGAGTCAAGATGTTACTAATGTGCATCACATCAACAACGAATCCTACAAGTAACCATGGGCAGTTACAGGGTGCATGCTCCAATCATTTCCTCCTCATTAGCAGAAACAGATCAATAATATCACCAGGATAAATTTGAACATAGTTCTTAGCAACAGATATAGCAAGAACACATCTAGATAAAGAACATTTGGTCAGCACAATAGAAAGATTGATGGGTTGATGCGATAATATACGTGGCATAGAACATTGCTCTCAACTTTTGTAGAACGCATTCTTTTCACATGAAATCTGCATGAGCATTGGATCACGTGCTAGATAATTAACTTAGCTTCAACAGATTTCTAAAGGTTGATATCTGCTTCAGAGGAAGTATTTACAGAGCTTTCAGAATTTGACCTAGAGACAGAACTGCCATGTCTCAGAGGTGTTAATGGTTCAGTCATTTCAGCTGAAGAATTTCTAGAAAAGTATGCTTACCTTTTCTTAAATTGACAGTGAAAATAATTGTAGAATTATATGAATATACTAAAGCCCTTTGAATTGTCCACTTTAATTAGATAAAGTGTGTGGTGTACAAGTTTCATCTCAATAAAAATATTTCTATCTATCTATCTTTATTTCTGTGTCTCATCTCAAGAAGCCAGAAATCTATGTGAGAATGTTTTTAAACTTTCAGAGAGGTAAGACAGATAATAATCTATGGGAAGAAAAAAAAACCATGATACCATTAAAAAGTACATTTCAGAGAATAAAACAGTTCTTGGCAATTATGAGAAGAAAAAAACCCAACTAAAGTATTATAAAATAATAACCTAGAAAGATTAGCAGATAGATAAAGAGATGATCCCTTAGCTGGAATATAGGAATTTTAGGAAGATAGAAAACAGAGTGAGGAAATTGTCCAGGATATAACTCAAGAAAATTTCCAAGTACTGAATAGTTGAATAGCAGAACATTTCCATCAATCTATATTCCCACCAGCAAAGCATGATAGTGACTGTTTCCTAACATGATTTTCCAGATCAAAAGGACTATGGAGTGTTCTGTGCAATGGATGAAAATAGACACAAAAATGCACATTAAAATCTTTTAAGGGCTGGGGATGTGGCTCAAGCGGTAGCGCGCTCGCCTGGCATGCGTGCAGCCCGGGTTCGATCCTCAGCACCACATACAAACAAAGATGTTGTGTCCACCGAAAACAAAAAAAAAAAAAATAAATATTAAAAATTCTCTCTCTCTTTAAAAAAAAAAAAATCTTTTAAGCTGGGTGTTATGGCCCATGGCACTAATCCCAGCAACTGGGGAGGCTAAAGCAGGAGGATCACAAACTTGGGACCAACTTCAGCAATTTTTTTAAAAAAATATTTATTTAGTTGTAAATGAACACACAGTATCTTTATTTTTATGTAGTGCTAAGGATTGAATCCAGTGCCTCACACATGTGAGGCAAGCACTTTACCACTGAGCTACAGCCTCAGACCCCAGCTTCAGCAATTTAATGAGGCCCTAATCAACTTAGCAAGACCCTGTTTCAAAAAATAAAAAATAAAAATGGCTGGGATGTAGCTCAGTGGTAAAGTGCCCTTGGGTTCAATCTCTAGTACCCAAACAAACAAAACTAAAACAAGTCAAAACAAAACAAACCCAAACTTTCAGAATATTAGGAATAAAGAAAAGATCTGAAAAGTTTCCAGGAAAGTGAGAAGGAAGAGAGAAAAAGAAGGATTTACACAAAAGGCTCAAGAATCATAATATGTGACTTCTCAAAAGTTACATGAAAATTTAGAAGACCATGGAGCAATACCTTTGAGATCAAGGGAATATAATTTCTAAACAAAATAAAAGTGTTAATGAGATATGTCCCCATCCATTTTCATTTTTTATTTTGAGACAGGGTCTTGCTGTTGCCAAACTCAAAACTTTCCTGCCTCAGCCTCCTGAGTCACAGGGATTCCAGGCAGATGTCACCATGCCCATTTTTTTTTTTTGTTTTGTTTTGTTTTTAATAAGGATTGTAGAACTATTTGATTCTCTCAATTATATTTGTGTATGTTTTTGGTGAAAATAAAAACTAACTTTTAAAATAAAACACATATGAAATAGAAATATTTAACGGTTTCCATAAGCGGGAAGACATGATTTTGCAAATGCAGGCTATTTGAGGACAATATGAAAGTGAAATGAAGAAAACTTATCAGTTGTGCAGGATCTGAAGTTTATAAACAGAGATTGCAAAAGAGAAAATGAATCAAGAAACAGAGAAATTAGCTGTCATAATAAGAAAGTTGGTAAAATTTGGCTAACTGCTAGTGCTGCAGAATAACCTCTTGTTTGTTACCACTAGGACTACAGTAATTTGTTACAGCAGCAATAGAAAACTAATAAAAGTGTTTCATCCCCTGATCAGTTTTCCCACTTCCTCAATTGTGGAAATTTCCCCATAATATAAATGAATATCCCCTTAGATTTTCCCTGGGACTCAGAGCCTGCCTTTGACAGATGAGACTACATACATTGAATTAGTTAAGACAAAGCCATTGTAACAAAGAGAACTCCTTCTCATGTAGGTCTGGCTGGTGTAGGCTGACAAGATGGTTGAGCTTATGTGGCCACGCAGGCTACAGCTATGGTCTAGCTTCACCTCCCTTGAGGTCTTACACTCATCTTCACAGTCAAGATGAATGTTGCCATGTCTGCAGGAAGAGAGGAAGCAGAAAATGCAGACATCACTATTGGTCACACGGCAAGGTTGATAACTTAGCAAACTGCAAGGGAGGTTGGGAAATTTGTATAAACTTTTAAGTGGAAGGAGGAAAATGGATTTGGAATACAACTTGGGTCCACCACATGCATGAACATCCACTCTTAAGATTCTTAGGTCCCCTTAGTCCAAGAAAATCTCTTCCTCTTGGTCCCAGATTACTACTCACATCTGTATCCCCATGACAGAGTCCAGAGAGCACTTACTTCCATCTTTGGGGAGATACTCGCAAGGTACCCTGAATATCAAAATGGTCCCCTATTGATAGACCTCTAAGTTTTCCAGTAATCTGGTAAACTGAACAATGTTGCAATAAATTATCTGTTATATAAATCATTAGGCAGATGTATATATCTAAGGTTAATTTCAGACTTTAAATTGCTGTATCAAAGGATATATACCATACCACTGCCAAATTTCCCAGCAGAACATTTCCCTCAATCTATATTCCCACCAGCAAAGCATGACAGTGACTGTTTCCTAAAGTGATTTTCAAAAGGATGTGTTAGCAAACTTTGGCTTTTGCCATCTGGTGAGAAATGGTTTCTTAGGGTAGTTTTAATATACTTTATAATTTAGCAATGATCCTCAGCTCCCAAATAGGATGACCAACAGACTTCTTCAGACTTTCAGCCCAAGACCCCAAATGGAAATATTTTTCATATTTCAAATTCCAATACATTTACTTTGATTATAAATGTATTATTTTTGTAGAATTTCTTCATAACATGGTGCTGACTGAAATTTGGGTTTTTGAGCTAATAACTCAACTTTGATCTTTGTGGTTTAAAAAAAAATTGCTTGCAAGAGATGAAGATCACCTATGATGCTGTGGTTTCTCAGAGGATCACATGACTATTTTAGTTTCAATTACTGTAGCTTATAATTGGTTAATCATTTAAAGTGCAATGCAATTGCTTAATTGTTTAAAGTGCTATGAAAAAAGTCATCCTTAAAAATGAACTACTGAACAATCTGGAACTAATATGTAGTACAACGCTGCCCAACGGAACTCTAATGAAGCCATATATGGAATTTTCTAGTAACTAAGTCAAAAAAGGGTAAAGAGAAAAAATTGAAATACATTTTAATAATATATTTTAACACGGGATATCAAAAATATTTTCACTTTGACATGCAATCAATATAAAAATATTAATGAGATATTTTACATTCTTCAAGATCCAGTGTGTGTTTTAAAGTGATAGCACATGTCAGTTACTGCTAGCCATATTTCGAGTACTTGGTAGCTGCATATGTCTAGCATCTGCTGTGCTAGCCAATTGAAATCTAGATGATCTCCACATGGGAGGTGTGCATGGGAGGGTGGAAATAAAAGCAGGCAGAGGGTTATGTTTTGCTTAAAGTTCAATACAGCTACTAAGAGTGGAATATTTAATAAATACCATAAACAGTGTTTTGTACAAATGGCTCCCCATATGGAAAAAATAAAATGGTGTCATATACTATACATAAACAAAAATTCCAGATGAATTAAATAACTATTTTTTTTTTTTAGAAAAAGGGAAAAGGATGAATGCGTTAGAAAAAATACATTACAATGAATGCATTAGAAAAAACGCAAAACTATTAATTGGGAGATCTTTCTTCAGCGAGACACAAAAGACAGAACCCATGAAGGAATGGATGGTGAGAGTTATCAAAAATAGAAATTCAGCTGGGGATATGGCTCAGTTGGTAGAGTGCTTGCCTTGCATGCACAAGGCCCTGGGTTCAATCCCCAGGGCCATACACACACACACAAAATAAATAAATAAAAATCCAAAATTTAAATATTTAAGTTAAGCAAAAACAATAAGCAAAGTTAAATAAGAAGGGACACAGTAAAAGAAAATGTCTACAAATCAATGAGAATACAAGCAATCAATCAAAAAACAGACAAAAGACAGATACTTCAAAATGTAAACTGAATGACAATAAATATACAAGATGCTTATGCTCATCAGTAATGAGGGCAATAGAAAATAAACAGTATTAAAGTCTTTGGGGGGGCAATTTAGCAGACTCTATCAAAATTAGAACAATTAACTCCCTTTGACTCATATCATAGAATTTGCTCTCCTAAAACAAATATCTAACTATGTCATAAAGATATTTGTGCAAGGATTACCAGAACTAGTAAAATCTCTGTGTGTGTGGGGGGGAGGGGGTACAGAGGATTGAACCAGGGTGCTATACCACTGAACTACATCCTCATACCTTTTTACTTTTTATTTTGAGACAAGGTCTCAAAATAAAAGTTGCCCAGGCTGGCCTTGAACTTGCATCCTTCTGCCTCAGCTTCCAGAGTATCTGGGACTACAGGTGTGTACTACTGTGCTTCACTAAAGCTAGTAAAATCTTTTTAAGGTCCATTCCAACCAAAAAAGTGCCATGGAGGGGACTCTGGATGCTCTGTTATATGAAAATTCTCAAGAGCTCAACTCATTTCCATCAGTCAAAAAACTGAATTGTGTTGACCATGATTTTTTTTATATGATTGCATTTCTTAAAACTGAATAAACCATACACACACAGTTGTGTGTCTAAATGCATATATGTAAGTAAATGCTTAGAGAAAGCGATATAAAAATATACACCAAACTGGGGTTGGAAAGATTCCTTGCTGCTTGATTCTTTTACAATGCAAATTGGTTAATATATTACTTGTGGAAAGAGAAGGTTTACAGAGATAGCAGCATTCCCAGTGTTTTTTTGCAAGAGGAAGGGACTGTTTTCAGAACCTAGAGCCACCCCTTCCCGACTTCCCCTCTCTGAGTGGGTGTAGTGTATTCTGAACTGGGGATTTGTCTCCAGTTCTGTGATCTCTGAGCAGGCTGGGTATCTATTCTTGTGCATGCACAGAACACCTGTCATTCCATTGTTGGGAGGGCCTTGCCCCTGTGCTGCCCCTGACCAGGCTGCACAGTGCTCCCTCCTGCTCTGTGGCATCTCAAGCCCAAGGCTGGTCTTTTTTTAGGAAAAAGGAAGTAAAATGTTCTAATGATGGCATTTTCTGGAGAAGAATAAGGTCAACCGCTATGACAAGCAAAGCCAAGAGCAGAGGCAGCATGTGGAATATGGTCATGACTGTGGCTTTCATTTCCCCCAGGCAAGGAAACCTCAGGAGGCTCAGGTTGGGTCTTGACAGCATTTTCACATAAGGTTTATGGGAAAATGTCAAAAGTTGCCACCCACACCTTGATAGGAGGGAGAGGAGACTTCCTTTCCTTTCCTGGGATGGATTGTTAGTGGTGTGAAGACCATTGTACGAGACTGGGTACCCTGCAGAAACAGGAGAGAAACACTGGGCATGGGTTCCATTTGTCTTGGGAAGTTTGCAATTTTCTTTTCTTCTCTCTTTCTCTCTCTCTTTCTGTGCTGGGGATTGAGTCCAGGGACAATACCACTGAGCTACATCCCCAGCCCTTTTTATTTTTTATTTTGAGGCAAGGTCTCTCTAAACTGCTAAGGATGGAGGCTGGCCTGGAACTTGTGATCCTCCTGCCTCAGCCTCAAGAGGAACTAGGATTACAGGCATGCACCATTGTGCCCAGCAACAATCTTAATCTTATTCAGAAGTTAACATTTGATTGTAGACGTGAAGAAGGTGAGAGATGAATCCATGTGGACATTAGAGGGAAGATCATTCGAGGCACAAGGAACAGTAGTGCACAAGCCTTGAGTAAGGACCATGTGTGGCATGTTGAAAGACCAGCAAGGAAGCCACTGTGGCTGAAGCTAAGTGAGAAAAAGAGATAAGTTGGAAGGGAGGAAAGAGGAGGGTGACAACTGCCTTAACACTGCAAGAATTTTGCCTTCTGTTCTAGATAAATAGAGGAGCCATTGGCCATCTGAAAGCTGCCAAGTGACAAGATTGTGCTGATGTTTAACAAGATGCTGTGCTGGAGAAAGACTGAAGGATTAAGAGTGAAAGCAGGCAGGACAAGGACCAGGCACCTGCAAATGACCAAAGGAGAAATCAGAGTTTTTCCCAACTGAGTGGCTTGCATCAGAATCCTGGTGGGCTTGTTAAAGCAGATTATTGCCCACAGTTGCTACCACTGTTAGTCTGGGTTGGGGGTCCACAAATTTGCATTCTAAAGTTCCTGGGTGATGATGATACTGCTGGACTGGGAACCACAATTTAAGAACCAGGCAGGGAGCAAGGTGTGGTGGTGCATGCCTGTAATCTCATAACCTTGGCAGGCTGAGGCAGGAGGATTGGGAGTTCAAAGCTAGCCTCAGCGAAAGCGAGGTGCTAAGCAACTGAGTGAGACCCTGTCTCCAAACAAAATACAAAATAGGGCTGGGGATGTAGCTGAATGAGTGCCCCAGAGTTCAATCCCAGTAACCACACCACCACCACCCCCCCAAAAAAAACCAGGCAAGGTAGTACATACCTGTAATTCCAGCTACTGGAATTACAGGTATGTACTACCTTCAGGAGGATAGAAGCTCAGGGCCAGCTTGGGCAATTAGGAAAAACCCTGTCTCAAAATCAAAAAGGATTGGAGATGTCAATCCGCAGTACCCAAAAATACAAAACAAAAAAAACCAAAGACCCACTAACTTTTCCTTTATAGAACCGATGCAGCATGTTATCATATGTCCTCAAGGAAGGACTTTGCTTACTCCTATGTCCCTGGGCATTGAATGTGTTTTGAGCTCAGACTCACAGGCCAGGCTTGGTGTTAGTGAATGAAGTTCTTGAGGATCCCTGGTTAGAACTCTTTGGAGGTAATTGGTGATGAAACTTTTCAGGAAGTGGTCATTAGAGGGAAGGGATTCATTATAATAATAACAGGTGTGCGAGCCACCTAGCCTCTGCCCAGGTGTTTTTTTAATAGCTTCTTCAAATAAATCCTGTAAAAGCCCTTCAAGTCAGGCATTAGCACCCATTTTTTATGAATGAGAAAAACAAAGCTTGGAGACAATTTTCCCAAGAACACATGATTAATAAGTACCAGAATCTAGCCAGGCTTGACAGCTCTGTACTGTTAATATCACAGACTGCCTCAAGAAGTCATTGGGCAGAGGAAATCTAGAAGCATTAAAGAGCTTCTAGAAGAAAGAAGCTTCCTTACTTGGGAGCTATTGGCCTTTCTCAAGAATGCAGGAAACATGCTATCCTTTTGAAAAATGCCTCCTGACTGAATGCAAAGCCCTATTCACACAGCAAATGCCCACTCCCAAGTCCCTCCTGGCAGAGTCCCTAATAGACAACAGTGTCCAGCTGTCTTTTGTGTTGTTTTTTTTTTATCATTCTCAAAGCACTTTTTCCTTTGTTTCTCTTTCTTTCTTTTTCTTCCCTTCCCCTTCCCTCCTTCCTTCCCCCTTCCTTTTTCTCTCTTTCCATGTAGAACTGAACCCAGAGGTGCTTTACCACTGACAGCTACACCCATAGCACTTTTTGTTTGGTTTGAGACAGGGTTCCACTAAGTAGCTGGAGCTACCCTTGAACTTGAGATCCTCCTGCCTGAGCCTCTAGAGTGGCTAAGATTACAGGTTTTTGCCACCACGCTTGGTGGCACACTTTTTCTTTGGTCCTTACCTTTTCTTAGCTTTCTTCTGTAGGAAAATGGGCATTGTACTCTGTTCTGGGGAATTGAAGTTCCACAAATCAAGGCAAGTTTATCTCCAAATGGAAGCCATCCCTCTCACTAAAGACTGGGAAAGTCAATTGTCAGGACTTCCCTCTTCATCATCCTCCCTTTCCCCACCCTTCCCTAAGATTAAAAATAGCTATCTTGCAAGGCCTCACTGTGAATGGAGCAACTGCTCACTGAAACTGAGCTCCGAGGGAGAGCAGCTGCTCTCAGGAGGAAAGGCCTGGGGTCAGTGCGTGCTGACTTGCCATCAGGGACCTCAGGGAGGAGGTGACCTCCTGCAGGGCAGAGCAGGGACACTTGGGAGACTATCTGAGTGACGCCTCCTGAAGCAAGTTTAACTGTCCTAGTGGGCCACTCACAAAAATATGTCACGGGGGAGGGGGGCACTCAGAGGTGTATCCATGTGTTCCCACCCCCACCCCAGGTACTGGGGACTGAACCCAGGGCCTCTCAGCACTGAGCCATACCCCTAAACTTTTATTTTCTTTTGAAAAGACAGGGTCTCGATAAATTGCCCAGACAGGCTTGGAACTTGAAATCCTCCCACCTATTTGAATATAGGAGAGCACATCTGTGATTCTTAACATTTTTTTTTGGTGTGTGTGTGTGTAAACTCCCTAGAACAAATAATGAAATACACGTACCACTTCTCTGTTGCTTAACCTAGCCACACACACACGCACACAATGTGCACAGACACAAGCGCACACACACTTTTGCACACTATTTAATATAATTGGGGGGTTGTCGAGACCTGTCACGCACCACAGAGCTTATTCCAGATGTAGGTTGATTACAGTAACATAGAACAAGGATAAGAAATAAAAATTTGTAACCTGTAAAAATAAGTTGCTAAAGTTTGCTAAGATTTTTCTGCAAAGTGCAAAGATATATATAGTATAAACCCATGAGGATAGACACGGAAATGTTGAAGTTGACCTCCGACGTGTGGGACAATGGGTTATTTCTATTTATCTGCATTTTCTCACTAAACAGAAACGCATGTTTCTCTTTCGCAACCAGAGCAGAGCAGCGCACGCAGGCATTTCCGTGGTCCTGCGGCGCCCACTCGACTGCAGGCGTGGTCTGTCGCCTGCACTCTTGACAACGAAGGAGGCTTACAGACAGTGGACTAGCAAACCCCAGAAGCGGTGACAACGTAGGGCGGGAACCGGCTCTTCAAGTTAGGGCATCCCAAGAACCCTTCGCTCAGCCGGGGCGCTTTAAACCCCTACGCCCACTGCCCGGCCGCGTCCCGCACAGAGCGGGCCGCGCGTGCGTACGCGCTCCCGGGGCGCCGGCGGCGCGCACGGATGCGCCTCCGCGAGCAGCCCCCAGCAGTGGACG
>NW_026000240.1:29079147-29107038 GCF_001458135.2 Marmota marmota marmota
CCGGGGTCGCCTCGGGGTCCCGGGACCCCCGGCCTCCGCCTGCCGTGCTGGCCTGGAGGTGTGGTCCCTGCCTGGCCCCCGCCCCGGGCAACCTCCCGGCCTCCCCCTTCGCCCTTGCTGTTCGACCGCCCTGGGGACCCCCGGCTGCCGCCAGAGACCCGGATCCAGCCCGTTCCATCCTCCTGCAGCCCTTCATTGCCCCCTGGCTCTCTGGAGTCCGGCGTCGGAACATCTTTTATTCCCGGCGGAGCGAAGTTGCCTTAAAGTGTGTGTCACTCGAGGGCCCTGGAGTCTGGGATACTTGGAAGTTCGCTTTTCAGACTAAACTGGCAAACCATTGGCTCAGGTTTTGATATCCCAGTAGGCCACGCTGTTTGCTCATACTCTCTGCTAACATACTTTTACAAAATAAATAAATACATGAATTAATAAAAGGGAGGGGAAGGTGGCACGAAATATGTCAGCCTCCAAATCTTGAAACCGATAAGAATATTTTTAAAGAGTAGGTGAATCGCCAGGTAGCAGATCTTTTCGCTTCTGCAGTATCCTTTTGGTGTTGGGTTCATTGGAGTTTGGACTGATCTGCATTTCCAGGCCACTCGCCTGCTTTGAATACTTTGAAGGGAAAGGAGAACTTGGCTTTGTGTCGATTGGTGATTTTATTTACCTACTTAGCTTTGTTGTGTGCGGAATTACTTTGGAAAAAACGGATGCTGTTCTCCGGTTGAAACTTTGTAGATTCTAGAAATACCCCTTGGAGGAAGATCTGGCCCCCAATGGAGTATGATAGTTGCAGATACCTAGACTTAGCTTTCTTTTGTGTGTTGTGGCAATCCCTTCATTTTGTCTCTGGGTGTGGTGCTTCTGAGTGTTTGAGGGGAAAGTTTTAAGTATCCATTATCCGTCAGTTTTATTTTAGTGTTCTTTTTTTTTTTTTTTTAAAGTTAGAGTACTTTCTTGAGGTCTGTTGAGATCAACTCAGAATTGAAATGAGGTTGCTTTTAGCAGATGGTTTAGACATTGTTACACGTATGGGTTTGTAGCCTTTAATCAAATAATAATTTTGTTCGGTTCTTAATCCTCATGTTAGTTCACCTGAACTAGCTAAATTCAGTCTAACTGAACTAAAACTGCAAATTGGGTTAGTCCTGGAACATGAGAGTAAGGCTGAGGAAAAATAATGAATGCTTGTAAGTCAACTCATACCATATTAATTAAAAATATTAATGTTATGCGTGCTTTTGTAAAGCATATATTTTATTAAAAAATTTTTTTTTGTAACTTACTTTACATGTGTTTCTTTTCCCCTCCCAACCAAGGATAGAGGTAGGGGACAGAAAACTAGAGGCTGACATTGATTGTTTATATGTATCTGCCTCTAGATACTTTATTTTAGGAATTTAAATAACTTGCTCAAGGTAACACTGTGTTTTTTGTATGTGTGTGTAAAAAACTTAGGTGCAGACGAAGTTTTATTGAATGAAATGAAGATATACTTATGGTGGAATGGTGGAAAATAAATAATTGCTAATTAGTATTTGAAGTGATATAAATTTGTAAACCCAATTTTTTGTATTTGTAGCAGAGGAAGCTCCTGATTGATGAGTATCCAGTAGCAGTATTGTCTCTAGTGCAACTTGAACTGATCTGTTACAGTGTTTCTAGACTCTTCATCTTGCCAGTTACAGGTCTCTACTTTCTGTCCCCATCTCCTTCATACAGTCTACCTTAAAATAATTTCTTGGCTCCTCTTTGACAGAGAAGAGCAAGTGAGATGTATATCTGATCTCCTGAGTTCTCAGAATACATTTTTCTAGGGAAGGGGTTATAATATTTTTGTGCCATATTTTTGAATTGTTATGGGTTAAATGTCTTCTAAATACTGGTGTATGCAAACTACCCATGATTTTACAGTATTTCTAAGGAAATGAGTTTAGGATTCCAAATAAGAAACTTACAAATTAGGTTGATAGTGACAGTTACCAATTTGTAATTGAACTAATTGTGCTTGGTGTGAGAATAAGTTGTTTTAATCCAATTATTATGTGTACATAGGTTTCTCAAAAATCGAATTGAGGCTTAAAACAAAAACAATAATAATCTCTTGCCTTTGGCTTTTTTATCCTCCAGGCCCTACTTTCCAGTGGTTGCTGCCATCTTAGCTAGTTTTTGTTTATTTTTCCCTTGTTTTTTACTTTCATATTTCTAAATCAGTGTAGAGTAAGCATTTAACTTCCTAATATCATAACTGATTTCTTATACTCTTTTTACCCCTAAACTCTCCAGTGTAATTTTTTTGTAAAACCAGCAGTTAGTATATATGATTATGTACATATATATGTTGCTTACTTCTGAGTTAAATAGGGACTTATGATTCAGTTTTTCTGCATGTTGTTTTTACCAGAGCAAGTTGTGTTTTAAACTTTCTGATTAGTGTTGTATATCTATGCATGAATTCCCTCAAGTACTCCAAGAAACATGCTAAATGCCTTTTGATCTCCCCTGCCCTCCTCCTAGGTAGGCACATCTAGTCATCTGTTAGTTCCACTGGATTTCATCTTATAGACTTCTTGGTCTGGAGCCTTCCATCCTCTTGCCTCAGTCTGGACAGAGGACTTCCTGTCCCTTCTCTCCTGTCTTGAACCTCCTGTCTTCCTTTTTCTTGGTTTGCTTTTTTTTTTTTTTGCTAATATGTATTCTCAGTAGCATCCTAAGAAGGGGTACATGGGAGATAAATTATTTGAGGCCTTGAATGTCTGAAGGCGTTCATCTTATCCTCAGTTTTTAAATGATTTGGCCGAATTTAAAATATTAGGTTGAAAATAAATTTTCTTTACAATTTTATTCATATTTTCACTCTGTTTGCTGTCTTAAGTGTTTCACATAAAAAGTCTAAAGCCAGCCTTTCCCCCCGCCCCCACCCTGTGTTTTTTCGAAGTTCATGGTCTTTCTGGCTGGCATTCTAAAGTTTTGAAGCTTGCGTGTGGTTTGTGTGTTTCTTTTGTCTTTGTGGGTCTTTTAATCTGGACTCATATTCTTCAGTTTTTTCAGAAATACCTGTTCCTTGTTTTATAATCTACCTTTATCTGTTTTTCTTTTAGAGACTTCTCTTAGTTTGGTTATTGAATCCCCTAAAATCAAGCTTCCTTTCTGCCTATAATTTATTTCTTTATAATGAAAGGAGTGTACGGGGAGGATTTCTCAATTTTATAAGTTTTCATTTTTAAAATGTTAACGATTGTATTTTCAAATTTAAGGCTTTTTGTTCTTTATTGCCATTTTGTTGCATCTTATTTTATGGGTGTATCACTTTTATTTATATCTGAGGTGTGTATGTATTGTTTTCCTTTTTTATCTTTATGCTTAATATACTTTTAGCATTTCTTTGCTTTCTCCACTGTGCCTGATCATTTTAGGGTATTTTTCTTTATTTGTGTAGATCACAAATACCTGGTGATTCTTGACTGTGTGTAATGAAGAATAAGATGTTGAGAAGTTGATTGGGGAAGAGAGCACATCTGTGCTGGTGATATGACGACTTCCTTTGGCGTGTGAATAGACTTTTCATTGGGAATCTGCCTCAGTATCAGTACCTTTATCTTCTTTGGCATTAGTAAATTTCTGCAGAGAACAAACTGCCAGACTCCTGTATCTGATGTGCTTAGTGATACACTGGCTACCAGGGTTTCAGTTGGGTGTCACCCTTCAGACTGTAAACTTTTACTTTTGGTTATAGTTTTCCTGCCTCTGTGATTCAGCTTTCTCAGAAAACACTTCAGGTGTCCTGCTGAACCTGTGCATCCAACTTTTTTGAGTCCTTGCTGTGGCTTCTATCTTGTCAGGCCTGAGCTTCAGGTCATTCAGGTCAATCTTTGGTATTTACTCCCTTGGTGTCTCCATGGCTGAGTCCCTTCTCAGGGGACCAGGGGCAGTGACCACTCCTCTGTCTAACTACTTTCCATCTTGCAAAGTTTGTTGAAATGTGTGCTCAGTTGTCTCTCCTGTTTGTCCTTGTGGTTTGATGTCATTGTGATTCCTTTACCATCATTTCAGAAGAGTTTTGGAAAGAAACAGGGTTAAAAGCTGTGGTCATTCTGCAGTGTGTAAAATGGCAGTTAAGCTTGGACTTTATTGATGAGAATGTGCAGCATTGTATTAAAAGTAGCAATGGTGTTTGCAGTAGTAGTTGACAGTGCTATTGATGTGTGGTAGTGTTTTGCCTATGTCAGACATAAAACTAATCCTTGTGTTAAGTATACACTGTTATTCCTATTTTCTAGATGAATGTCTGAGTTTGTTTGTGCTACTGTAACAGAATATCATAGAGTAAGAGGCTTTTAAACAATAGAATGTTGTGTCGTGTCCCCCACCCCCCACTCGTTTTGGAGGCTGCAAAGTCCAAGATCTAAGCCCTGGTAGATAAGGTGACTGCTGAGGTGACTTCTTGTTCATAGACAGCCCTTCTTGCTGTGTTCCTGACATAGTGAAAGGGTCAAATGAGCCCCGTGGGGCCTTTTTATAAGGGTACTCATCCTATTCATGAGGATTCTGCCCTTAGGACCTAATCGTTTGCTCATACTATCACTTGGGGGATTTTAGCATATGAATTTGAAGATCATACAAAGATTCAGATCATAGCAATGAGGAAACAGACTTCGAGTGGGTCTGTAACTAGCCTGATTCTTTGGCCATGCAGTACTGATGGAAGTTCACCTATTTTGAAGACTACTAGAACTTCAGGAACTTTTTTTTTTTTTTTTAAATCTCTTAGTGACTTTCCTGTGTCCCTAGGCCCTGCTTCATTGCTGTTATTTACTGTTCTTAACGGATTGCAAAGTAGGTTTCCACTTAGCCATTTAATGATTCAGGGTCTTTTGGACAGTGGGTAGAGATCCAGACTTTGATTCAGTCTTGCCTGAGACTGAAATCCATACTGCCTCCTCGTCAGATCTGTAGGAACTATAGTTAACCAAAGACTCAAGGAGTTGGATCTGAAAGCTGCCATGTGTGCTTGTTTGTGGTCTTGATAATTATCTCTGTCTTCCCATGTTCTCTATATAATTGATAATTTTGATACCGAGTTTCACCCTAGCTGGGGCAATGCCAGAGATTTGGGAATAAAATGCTGGTGGGTGGGAGGTGTGACCTAAATTGGTCATTGCAACCCGGGTGGTGCTAATAGGGGATTTGTGGTTGATTGGGGTCAGGGAGACTTCTGAGAATAGACTCCTCACCAGTTAGAAATTCACTTTGAGTGACTTGCATCTTCTTTTAAAAATAAGTATACCTTCTAAAAAAATGAAGTTTGTTCACATCTATTTAAAATCAGCTCATATATCATTGCTCCCCATAAGAGTACAGAAAAAATATTTGAAGTCAGATCATGTATCATTTGTGGTAGAAAATTGTGATAAAATTATTAGTTTTCTTTTTGAGAATTTTGTAGGGGGTACCAATTGTTATATCTACATCTTTACACGGTGTTAAGAATTATATTGCTAATTGATAGAAATTTTAAGTATTTTTGCAGGAATGATAACTTTTGAGAGAGGCAATGGAGGGAAGGTGTCGCAGAAAAGGAAACATTGATTCTCATCTTGAAGGAGATGGAGAGGCAGAAGAGAGGAGCACTTCATGCCAGGTAGAGAAAATGGCATGAACAAGGGCATAGAAGTAGGAAGCAGATTTGTGAAGTCCAAGGAGTGAGATAAGAAAAATTTGCAAAGCCTGGGAGTGGCAGAATATAAAGCCACAAGTAAAACGTAAAGATAGGTTGAGGTTGAATTAGGAATTTGAATTTTATCTAATAGGGAATGAGAAGCTGTTGGAAGAATTTAGAAAAGGAGAGTGCATTGGCAGTATTGAGTTATAGAATTGATAACTTTGGTCCAAGTGACATGGTGCCTTGGAGACCGAAAAGCTGGATGGGGAAATGGGATAGTCAGCCTTGAGATGGTAAATGGGATCAATTGGGGCAGTCAGAGCTAAAGACAAGGGAAGGGTCACAGAAGAATCCAGGTTTCAGATTTGAGCACCTGAACTAAAGGACCCTTTCCTCTTGGGAGAAATGGTCGAGAGAAAGAAAAATGAGATGAGCCATGTGTTCCTTTCCTCCCAGCACTTCTGTTTCTTCAGATATCAGGCCAAGTATTTGGTGAAGGAGGGTGTTCTCTCTGCTGGTGTACTGGCATAATCTGACATAGAACACAGATCCTAGGATGGGATGGGGGCATGTTGGTGGAAGTGGATTAGCACCCAGTAGCAAACCCTTAATCCTGGGCATTTTGGGTAGGACTGTTGGTATTGACGCAGTATTAATTTGAGTCCATGTGTTCTTCATTGGGAGAGTAGAGATGAGACATTGTGCAATTGTGGGTTTGAGGTTTTTTGATTTTTTTTTTTCTTTTTACACATGTGGGGGAGAATTCTATCCAATTGTGAATTATGGCTAAACCTGTCCCTTGTGAGTCACATCCTGAGTTGACAAATGAGTCAGTTTTGAAGGTCCTGCCTAAAATGCTGTCTGGGTTTTAAGGATCACTGTAGGAACAAATGAAATGTGTGTATTTATTCCAGCACTCCAAATTGAGAAGTTTCATGGCATTACTTTTAGGGATTTGATGCAGTTACGCCAGTGTTCTGAAAAATCTTTTCGAAGATATTTCCTAAAACAAAATAAAAACTTGTACATTAAACAGAACTGGTAGTTACTCTGAAATTATATTAAAAGGATACTTTTTTTGTGTTATTCATGTTAATGTAAATCAAGTGTAATATTTTCAAATCAAAATGTTACTAACCAGCTTTCATTTGTGTAGGATTGCTTAAAATGTTATGTGCCCAAACAAATGTATATTGCTGAATTACATAATAAATGCTTACTGAATTGTTAATTTGGTGTTCCCTCCAATGATACTGCTGAGTGAATTTCATAGGTGCTGTTCTCATTCTTTTTTTTAAATTTTAAATTTTTTATTCTGATTTGTTATATATGACAGGAATGCATTACAATTCATATTACACATATAGAGCACAATTTTTCTTATCTCTGGTTGTACACAAAGTATATTTCACATCATTCATGTCTTCATACATGTACTTTGGATAATGATGTCCATCTCATTCCACTATTATTTCTACCCCCATGCCCCCTCCCTTACTCTTCCATCCCTTTACCCTTATCTAGAGTTCATCTATTCCTCCCATGGTCTCCCTCCCTACCCCACTATGAAATATCCTGATGCTGGTTGTTTTAATGAATCATAGTAATAGCCATTATTTATCATGTGGTTAGTATGTGCCCAATACTTTTAAAACACTTCATGAAATAGATTTCTTTTTATAGTCATATTTGTTGAGATATACTTTATATATGGTAAAATTTGCCCTATTTAGTTTTATAGTTATATGAATCTTGACAACACAAATATAAAAAATGACTCTATATATAGATATAGATATAGATATATAGTACTACAGTCAAGATACAGAATATGTTACCTTGGTCTCCTTTACTTCTTTTTTTTTAAACAAATAAGAGAAATTAATTGTAATATATTTTCATTTAACCCAATGCATTACCAACATAATTTGCAAAGAAAATAATTGTTAGTAAGATATTTCATGTTCATTTTGTTTGTCCTAGTAATTCTTTGGAATCTAATGACTGTTTAACACATAGCACACCTCTATTTAGATTAGACACATTTCAAATACTCAGTAGCCTCATGTAACAAACAATGGTTGCCATATTGGCTCCTTTCTCCATCTTTTACCTTTTGGTGAGACATAAGCTGTAGGTTGCATGATAAGTCCCCTTGTTATATGGTTTCTTGTTGAGTTCTGTCGAAAGGGACACCAAAGAGATGACCTTAGAATATACAAGAGTAGAGTGAGGTGCTTTATTCCTCCCTATAAGATTCTGTTAGACTGTGAGTTGGTTTCATCATGCTTTTGATGGGAATAACTTCAGTTAGGTCACCTTCTCCTACAAGGTTTTCATAATGGCTTTCTCTTTTTTTACCTCCTACCTGTCCCAAGTCTACAGAAGGAAAGGTGCTTCACAAAATTTGTTGGTTTCCCTCAACCTTGCCCTTACCTTTATAAATACCGTATTAAACAATTTTTCCTGATTGATCTTTTTCATCCTTGAATAATATACATCATCTCATATCACAGGCAATATATATACACATACCAGGTTAATTATATATTAAAATATAACATATAAAATGCTAAAACTTGTGTAACTTTATGAAGAGAAATGGAAAACAAAAAAATACAAAATAAACAAAGATCTGAAAAATTAGATGATTTAGTAGTTAAATTTTTATGTGTAAAAATTTATCAAAAAGGGGTGAAAGAGAGATGAATTGTACTGCTGGTCATTTTTGTTTACTTTTGGTATTTAGCTTGACTTGGTTTCTACTTTGGTTGGCTTTTCCTTTATTGTAGTTCTTCTCTTTGCATATTTTCATTGTTGTTTTTCATTTCCTCCTTGTGAAATATTTTGCCAAGAATGTTCTGTAGTGTAGGCTTTCTTACTGTAAATTCTTTTAGCTTTTGTTTATCATGGAAGGTTTTTATTTCATCATCAAATTTGAAGCTTAATTTTTGCTGGATATAAATTCTTGGTTGGCATCCATTATCTTTTAGAGCTTGGTATATGTTGTTCCAGGATCTCCTGGCTTTGAGAGTCTGGGTTGAAAAATCTGCTGAGATCCGTATTGGTCTTCCTTTATAGGTAATCTGATTTTTCTCTCTTGCAGCCTTTAAAATTCTATCCTTATTTTGTATTCTAGGCATTTTCATTATAATGTGTCTTGGTGTAGATCTTTTGTAATTTTATATATTTGGTGACATATAGGCCTCTTGTATTTGATTTTCCCTTTCATTCCTCATGCTTGGGAAATTTTCTGATATTATTTCATTGAAGAGATTGTGCATTTCTTTGGTTTGAATCTCTGAATCTTCCTCTATCTCAATAAATCTTAAATTTGGTCTTTTGGTGGTATCCCATAATGCTTGGATATTCTGTTTATGGTTTCTCACCATCTTCACTGTGAGGTCAACTTTATTTTCAAGATTGTGTATTTTGTCTTCATTGTCTGAGGTCCTGACTTCCAAGTGATCTAGCCTGTTGGTGATGCTATCTATTGAGTTTTTTAATTGGCTTATTGTTTCTTTCATTTCAAGGATTTCTGTTTTTTTTTTCTCCAGTATCTCTATCTCTTTCTTGAAGTAATCTCTTGCAACCTGTATTTGTTCCCTTATCTCTTTGTTGGGGTGATTGATTTTTGCCTGTATCTGCTCACTTAGGTCATTCTTTAATTCCCAAATCATTTTAGTTATGTATATTCTGAACTCCTTCTGATATTTCGCCTACTGCACTATCTATGGATTCTATTGTTGTAGTATCTTGTTTTGTTTGGTGCATTTTTCTCCCTTGTTTTTTCATGATGTCTATGTGTCTTCCTCTCTTGCAGTGTAGATCTGACACTATTGTCTTATAGTGTCCCTATAAGTTACTCACTTTTAAGGGAGAAATCAATATTACAGCACTCAATGTACCCAACATGCAGCCCTATATTAGTTAGCTTCTATTTTTACATTTAGTTTTGTCACTATAATCAGAAATGATGAGTTCGGTTGTCTTCATATAGTCAATAGGTTTGTGTAATGGTTTACAGTTTCTAATGGTAGAAGCGGGACTGGGAGGTTGGCTGAGATGTTTTTGTGGTAGGATGTGAGAATATAGAGGTATTAGATTATATGACAAGTGAGAGGGTAATCAATAAGAATTTGACTATTAGTAGGAGAAACAAGAGACTCCCTATTCTCATTCTTATATAAATCTTTAAAAAATTTTTTTAGTTGTAGATGGACACAATATCTTTATTTTTATTTATTCATTTATTTAATGTGGTGCTGAGGATCGAACCCAGGGCCTAATGCATGTGAGGCAAGCTATCTACCACTGTGCTACAACCCCAGCCCCTTATATAAATCTTATGTAGTAATGGAAAGCACACAGGTCTCACCTGGTGTGGTAGCACAAGCCTATATACCAGTAACTCAGGAGGCTGAGGTAGGAGGATCACAAGTTCAATTTAGGGCAATTTAGGGAGACTCTGTTTTGAAATATAAAATAAAAAGGGCTGGGATGTAGCTCAGTTGTAAAGCACCCCAGGTTCAATACCCAGTACAAAATAAAAACAAAAATAACCGAAGAACAACAAGCTCCCTCCCCACCATAGCTCTCTATTTAGGACTAAACACATTTTGCTATATACCAGTATTTCATATGTATTCTTTTTTCTTTTTTTTAAATCAGCTGTAGGAAGTAGGTTTTATTTGTTTTACAGATAAAACTGAAGCACTGGCTTGGCGCTGTGGCGCATGCCTGTGATCCCAGTGGCTTGGGAGGCTGAGACAGGAGAATCACGAGTTCAAAGCCAGCTTTAGCAATGGCAAACGCTAAGCAACTCAGTGAGACCCTGTCTCTAAATAAAATACAAAATAGGGCTGGGGATATGGCTTAGTGGTTGAGTGCCCCTGAGGTCAATCCCTGGTACCAGAAAACAAACAAACAAACAAACAAAACCAAAAACAAACAAAAAAATGGAAGCACTGAGAAATTATAGCAAATGCTGGCGGTCTCAGATGCATGGGGCTATGTGACTTCAAAGTGCATGCTTTCTTACTGTGTTGTCTTTGAAGATTAATATTAGTCTTTTTTTTTTTTTTTTTTTTTTTTTTTTGTGGTGCTGGGGATTGAAACCCAGGGCCTTATGCATGCGAGGCAACACTCTACCAACTGAGCTATATTCCCAGCCCCTTAATATTAGTCTTTACCAAACCAAAATCATGAGGAATTTAAGCAAAATACGAATTCTGGGGTGTACCTTGAACAATTTGTGTAGTTGATTGGAGGTGGAACTTAATTAAATCAACCTTTTGAATGCCAGGCTTAATTTATTATAAGATAGTTTTTACACATTTTACACAATTCTGAAATTGAACTTGTCTTATAATCAGTGATGAATCATCAGTTAATTGACATCTTTTTTTTTTCTTTAGTGCCATAGAAATGATATACTTTAATTAAATGAAGGTAATATTGTAGCAGGACCTTTACACAATTTACCACCTTTTTATGTGTGTTTATGTATGCCTGTCAGAACTTTCTTTCAGTTGTAAATTGACTAGAGGTATTTAATATTTGTTAATGATAAATGGCCGTGTAGTAACGTTCTTGCAGGGATGTCATTTGCTGTATGAGATAGTGTAATTAGGTTAACAGCTTTTTTTGTGTGAAAGCCTTGGGCCCTTTCCATAGACAATGGCATGGATAGCCAGCCACATGTGTTAAGTTATGCACACTGTGCCAGTGCTTCTTAGACTTTCGGGACCCTGCAGGAGAGACCCACAAAAGCTGGATCTGTCACGTTTTGTATTCTGACCTCCTACATGAATTTTTAGAAACTTGAGTCCATTGAGATTCACTCTGTTGTAATACTGTTTGGGTTTTGACAAATCATAAGGTACTGTATCCACCATGTTATCATCAGAGTAGCTTTACCTCCCTAAAAAAAGCCTGTATTTATAAATACCCACTTTATATTTTAAATAAGTTTGTTTTCAAAATGTATTTATTATGGAAAATTTCGAAGATTTCAGAAGTAGAATAGTATAATGAATCTGTAGGATCCATCATCAGCTTCAACAATGGTCAACTCAAAGCCAGTTTTATTTCATTCATCTGTACTGCTCCCCTCACTTTGCCTTCACTCTCCTCATCCCTTGCTTAGATTATTTCAAATACATTGAGACATATAATTTCATTAAAAATTTTTTTCAGTATGGTATGTCTTAATGATAGGGACTTATAAATAATTTATAGTAACCATTATTATACCTAAGGAATGGAATAATAATTTATAAATACAAAATATTTAAATGGTTCACATTTTCCTGATTTATAAATCAATGTCTATTTAGAGACTTTTACCTGTCACGTGGATCCTCTCTTATCCCTTTCCCCTCAGTACACTGCCTACCTGCTTAGTTCCCTTGGAACCAAACTTCCTTATCATGTGGTCTGCATTAGATGCTTACTCTGCCTCACATGCTTTTCCCAAATCTTAACAGGGCTGGAGTCTTCTAGATCTCAACTTTAAATGTCAGTACCTCTGAGAGCTTCATTTTCCCAGGGTTGACCTCAGTGCCACTGTGTTCTGTAATACCTGATACTTCCTTCTTGTTGTTTGTGTCTCCCCAGTAGGAAAGTAAGTTCTGTTTGAGACCTTTTATGTTATTCCACTCTATATCTCTAGCACCTAAAACAGGACCTGGCCGTGTAGTAGGTGTTCTGTAAAAGTTGAATGAATTAATAAATGAATAAATGATACTTTTAATTTTTTTCAATTTCCTACCCTGTGCTGGGCTCATCATTCTCTTGATCATTTCATTGCTTTCTAAGTTATCCCAAATGGAAATTGGGCTGAAGTTATACATGTTAATAGAAGTTTAAATAGTTAGTTTTTGATAGCTTATTTTCTTTGAAGTTGCCCAATTTTCCTGTCTCTGTTCCATTGTACCCACTTTTCTGGGTGGGTAAGGTGCATCCTATGTTACCTTCCATAGCTCCATATCCCGTGTAGGTGGACTTGTATTAGTGCATCCATCACATTCTCTCTCCCCAACTGTACTGAGGTCATCTCAAGACTTCACACATAATAATCTCAGTAGACTGTTGGTCCACACTGTGACTGAAGAATGTGAAATACTGAAAAGTGATTCTGGCAAAAGCATTTTCTAGGGCTAGGGATATAGCTCAGTAGAATGCTTCCTCGTATGCACAAGGCCCTGGGTTCAGTCCCCTGCACCACACACACACACACACACACACACACACAAAAAAAAAAAAAAGCAAGAAAAAAGAAAAAGCATTTTCTAATAATTAAAAGTTGAGAAATAGAATTTTCCATCTTTTTTTTTCATAAAATGCCTAGCCTGCTGTAAATCCTATCCCATGTATTTTTTTTGTCTCATACGTTTTCATCTTTAGAAATTTGATATATTCTGACCTCCTATGTGAATTTTTAGAAACTTGAGTCCATTAAGATTCACTTTGTTGTGGGCTGGGGATGTGGCTCAAGCGGTAGCGCGCTCAACTGGCATGTGTGCGGCCCGGGTTCGATCCTCAGCACCACATACAAATGAAGATGTTGTGTCTGCCAATAACTAAACAATAAATACTTAAAAAAAAAAAGATTCACTTTGTTGTAATGTTATGTGGGTTTTGATAAATGCATAGTGTCCTGTGTCCACCACATTTTCATGTGGTAATGTATAGAGCTATATGCCCAGCCCTTTTTATTTTGAAGCAGGGTCTCACTAAGTTGCCCAGGCTGGCTTTGAACTTGCTACCTTTCTGCCTGTCTTCCAAGTAGCTGGGATTGTAGGCATGTGCCACTGTGCCTGACTTTGTTTCTTTTACTTACTATTCTTGGATAAGGTTGGGAAGCATCTTTAACATCTCTGCAGTTGTGGTACAAATGTTGTCTTTAGTAATAACATTTATCCATTTATTATACAGTTATTTATTGTTTCTACTTAACTTTTTGACCATGTAGAGTACTTGTATTTGTTGTTTCAGAGTTTCCTTATTTATTCATTCTAACGTATTTCTCTCCATATATATGTGTTTTCTTATTTCTTTGCATACCTGGTAATTTTAGACTGGGTGGCAAGCCTTGTGAATTTTACCTTGCTGAGTGCTGGATATTTTTGTATTCCAATAAATATTCTTGGGTTTTGTTCTGGGATGCAGTTAAGTCACTTGGAAACAGTTCAGTTCTTTCAGGTCTTTCTTTTAAGACGTCTTGGATGGAACAGGAACGATGCTCATTGTAGGGCTAATTATTTCTTGTTGCTGATTCAGGACCTTTCTGTGTACTTGCCTTAATGAATTCTGAAACGTGAAGTCTTCTATTCTGGCTAATAGGAATAGTTCAGAATTCTATGTGACTGCTAGGCACAGTTACCTTTTTCATGTGTGTGTGTGTATGTATGTATTTTTTTAGTTGTAGATGGACACAATACTTTTATTTATTTAATTTTATGTGGTGCTGAGGATTGAACCCAGGGCCTTATACATGCTAGATGAGCGCTCTACCACTGGACCACAACCCCTGCCCCTGCCTTTTTCTTTATTGAGTAGTTTCTTATATGCTTACTGTGATTAGTACTTAGCTGAATACTGGAGGGCAGCTCTCTGCAGATTGTGAATTTCTCTTCAGATCTTTTTTCTAGTTATTTGTGCTGATAATCTAGCTTTTCTTTCTTGACTTTCACCTTTGTCTTCTTAACTCTTCTGTGTACCTCAGTTGTAGAACTCATCCATTTGTGATTTTCTCTTTTGGCATCAATCACTGTTTTCCGTTGTTCTATGTTTTAAACAAGTATTTTAAATGTTTTGTCTGTTTTTTAGTTATTTCACATGATAGGATAAATCTGGTCTTTGTTATTTTATCTTATGAAGAAGTAGAAATGACCAGGAATTGTATTTTTATTGTTTACATCTTCCCTAAAATTGGTTAACTCCTTAAATTATTTATTGAAGGACAGAACCCAGTCCAATCTAAAAAAAGTGTTTAGGTTTGTATATGTGCTTGCATGTATATATAACATTCATTGGGATATAATAGATAACATGATGTGGGAAAGTATTGGATTTAGAAATCTGTATGTTTGAGTTTTCATTCCATCTCCTTCAGTTGTGTGTGGGTAGACACATCACAAATGTTTCTAAGTTTTATTTTCTTCATGTATAAGATGGGTTGCTTTTTAGTGTACAGTAGGGTTGCTGTTAGCACAGATAGTAAGTATCTATGAAAGTGCTACACAATCCTCAAAACTATTTTAATCATTGGTGGAAATTTGCATATTTTTGGATTAAAAAATGAAATTACAGGCTGTTATGTCATTTAGGTATAATTATTTGATTGATTGCCTTTAATAACATTTATTCGCTTTTACAATTATTTATTGAATGTATGAGAGCTTATTTTAGGGACTTGAGGTCAAGATGTCACCTTTGTGGAACTAACTTCTGGCAGAGAGCTGGGTGATTAGCCTTAGAAAATAATTCAGGTAGCTTTTGAACTGAATTCCCAAGATAGCACTTTACATACAGTACATCCTCTTGCTGTCAGAGAGAAGTGATGTTTGTGGGTTATTCCTTATGCTTTGAGTTCTTGGACATAACAGCTAACTCTAACTAATGGCTGCTGAGACTGACTGGAGGAGAGAATGTACTCCCCTTAGGACTTGGTTATGAAAGAAGTTGAATGGTGACGATGTCAAACTGAGTAAATTACTCCATCTTTGTTACAGTGCTGTGGCACACATATAAACATATCAAATAATTTTCTTCTTTTAGGTCAGGAACCAATGGCAAGTTGGAGAATTCTGGCACTTTGGCAGGGGATGCCTCATATTTTATATTGTAATGTTAGAGATTATGGGTTTTGTTCGTTCCCTCCCTCCCTCTCTCCCTTCCTTCCTTCCTTCACTGGGGATTGAACATGGGGTCATTCTACCACTGAACTACAAGCCCAGCCCTTTGTATTTTGAAGCAGGTTCTCACTAAGTTGCTCAGGCTGAACTTGAACTTGCCTTTGTCTCTCCAGTAGTTGGGATTGTAGGCATGTGCCACTGTGCCTGACTTTATGTTTCTTTTACTTACTATTCTTGGATAAGGTTTGGGAAGCATGTTGTTAAAAGATGCATCCCCCTGCAGTTGTGGTACAAATCACTTTGGGGGAAACTTTTAGGAAATTTTTTTAGATGACATATATGTTCTTTGGATGTGAAATTTTGTTCCCTGACCGTATGTTATTGTCCAGCTCTTTATAAATTCTTAGCTATCTGCTGTAGTATTTTTAGATTGGGGAAGATATCTGTATCTATTTGAGTTATCCATGTAAAAATCTAATGACTATATTCTTGCCTTGATTCAATATATCTTATTCCAAAGGTACTAGTGGAGGAAAACCTGAGCACAGCTTTTGTAATGGGTTGCTTTGCATTTTCATTTTCAGGGATCACAGAATTACAGTGAAAGTTAAGTTCTGAGGTGGAATCTCGGGAGGATGGAGGAGAGGAGACCTTTAGTAAGTGGATTTTTCTGCCTTGTAGTTCAGAGCATTGCCAACTAAAATTCACGCCAGTGATTTATTTTTAAGTGGATATTGATTTTGACCACACATATCTTTTTTTTTTTTTTAAAACCACATATTTTCTTCCTGAAGTGTCACTGAAGTTAGGAAAGATGCTCAGAGACTGAAGATGGGCCAGTTTTTCTTCAGAAGGTCAGGAGTTTGCTTTTATGTCTCCTTGCAGCTGATTCCTGAGCCCCTTCTCAGTATCAAAAGGGTGAGCTTGACTTCTTTCCTTGGTGGAGGCCAGTCTTAATTGGAAAGGAGGCCAATTGAAAGAAAGGGGGTAAAGAGTGGGAGCATGTTGATATTGTTGATCATGCATATCTTTTTTTTCTTAAAGGCTGTCTTTAATCTTTATATTCTCTGTGTATAAATATACACTGTCAACTCCGTTCTATCAAGACACTTAATGTTGCAGGAGAAATGTAAGGAAAATGCTGAACATGGCAGAGAGAAGTTAGTGAACAGATTATTTAATATGCAGGATTATTGCTTGAACAACCATGAGGGTTGAAGACTTATTTAGTTTTTTAATTGAGGAGAAAAAAAATACCCTTATCCTGTAATCTAACATTTTGTAATTCCCTGTTTTAAGACTTAGTTAAATATTAAGTCTCAGCTGATTTTTTAGGTAATTTGATTTTAGCTTGATTAATTAGATTTTGATGAACAATCTATTATTTATTTATTTCAGCTTATTAGTTTCTATAAGTTAGAAACATTTGAAATAAAAGCCTTCTATTTGTTTTCTTTTAGCATCCATTAAAGTATATTCTGTGGTTTAATATGTATTATATGATTTCTTCCCTCTGATTAATGCCTCCTATACCAATATCCTTAGAACCTAGAAGATTGTCTTGCCTAAATGAATTTTTAAAGTTTTGACTGGCATGTGGAAACTGGATGATATCATAGACTATTTTGTGTTTTGGCTGGCATTTAGAAACCATGGATGATATCATAGAATAATAGAATTTTGTGGTGGAGGGGAGGACATTAACATCATCTCAGAATTCTAACTCCTTTGTTTTATAGTTGAGAAAATTGATGCTTAGAGAAGGTGGTTAAGTAATTGATTACCAAAGGTAACTCAGCTACTTAGAAAACTAGGAAGAGAAGTCAGAACCTTGAACTTCAGTTCTGTCTCAACACTATCACTCTTGTTTTTCTTGCCTTAACTGATTTCTGACATTTCCTTTAAAGTCCATTTTTTTAAATATAGTCAGTTTTTATCAATAGCCAGCCATTCATGCATCATACATTCAGGTATCATTTGAGTAAGTAAGTACAAGTGCAATAAGACCCTAGCCCAGTGAGTGAGGTGTGCAAGGCAGTGGGAAGATAGACATGCTAAATACTATAAACATGACCCTTTACAAAGGTGGGGGGCAGTTTGCTGATTTGGCACTATTTAACTGTAATTGCAGCCTTGGGGAAACCATAGCTGATTTTTAAAATCATCTGTAAAAAATGTTTGAATCATTGAATTACTAGCACGTGGGTTAGATAGGTCAGGTCATAAAGAATACAGGATTTGAATTGAAGTTTGGACTTTGGACTGTATAGGGAAAATGGATTTTTCTTGATAGGTCTTGAGAGTTTTGCAGGAATACTAATGTTTCAGTGTGGAATTTGGGTTGTTTAAAAATAAAATTATGAACAAATGTTATACATTCTAATGAGAGCAACATTCTTACGTTCCTGGAATTGGCAGTGAGAACTTTATGTCTGGTTAATGTAATTAAGCAGCCGAAGTGTTTTTCATCCTAAGAATAAAAATATCCTGTGCATTCTAATGTCAGCCTGCTACTTCTTCAGTGCATGGCTGTTTTCACCCTTGCACACCTTCCAGCAGAACCCTTTCTACAATTTACCCATTCTGTTTTGCTTTGTCTTTCTCTTCTGGTCCTTTCAGTTTTGTCTTCTGGGGCTCCTGTTCTGCTTTAAGGTCTCCTCTGACTCTTTTCATTGTATTTCTTTATTTCTTCAACTTAACCAAAACTTAGTTTTCTGGTGTGATGGTTTCCTCATAACCCTTTTCAGTACCTAGAAAACATTTTTTATTATGGTATCTTCCCCTTTGTGATGCAGGGACCAACTCGAATTTTTTGTTTTTAAATGGCATCTCACTGTATTCCCCAGGCTGGCCTTGAACTCTTGGACTCAAGTGCTGGGACTATAGCCATGCACTATAGTGCTCAGCTTTAATAGTAATATTTGTTGAGGTAAAATTCACATAACACAAATTAACCATTTAAAAATGATGAGTTTAGTGACATTGCACACCACCTCTATCTAGTTTCAAGACATTTCTGTCACTCCAAAATAAAACCCATTATCTGTGAAGCAATTTCTTCTCATTTTTCTCTGCCCCAATCCCTGGTGACAGGCAATCTGTGTTCTGTCTCTATGGATATATCTATTCTGGATATTTCATATAAATAGATTCATATAACGTGTGCTTTCGTGTCTGGCTGTTTTTACTTAGTGTAATGTGTTGGAGGTTCTTCCATATTATAGCACGTATCAGTACATCATTACTTTTTATGGCTGAATAATATTTCACTTAATGTATTTATATCACAGTTTATCCATTCATCATTTGGCCTGTGAACACATTTTGACTATTACAAATAATTTTGCTGTGAATACGCATATACATATACTTGGTTTGAGTACCGATTTTTTAATTTGAGTATATACCTAGAATGGAATTTTGGATCATGTGGTCATAACTAGTTTAACTTTTGAGGAACCACCAAAATGCTTTTCTACAGTGTCAGAAACATTTTTGCATTCTTTCCAGCGGTGTGCAAGGGTTCTAAATTTTACCACATCCACACCAACATATGCTATTTTTGCTTATGGCTATCCTAGTGGGTATGAAGTGGTACCTCATTTTGATTTTGATTTGCATTTTCTTAGTGACAAGTTAGATTGACCATCTTTTCATGTGTTTTTTGGTCATTTGTATATCTTCTTTTGAGAAATATCCATGCAAGTCCTTTGCCCACTTTTTAATTGAATTAATTGTCTTTTTGTTGTTGAATGTTGTTATAGTTTGGATGTGAGGTATCCCCCAAAAGCTCATATGTGAGACACTGTAAGAAGGTTCAGAGGAGAGATGATTGGGTTGTAAGAGTCTTAACCCAATCAGTGATTTAATCCCCTGATAGGGATTAACTGAGTGGTAACTGAAATAGTAGGGTGTGGCTGGAGGAGGTGGGAATTGGGGCATGGCTATGGAATATATATTCTGTGTCCAGAGTGGAGACTCTCTGCTTTCTGATCACCATGATGTGAGCTGTTTCCCTCCATCACCCTCTCCTACCATGATGTTCAGCCTTGCCTTGAGCTCGGAAGAATGGAGCCGGGCTTCTATAGACTAAGACTTCCGAAATTGTGAGCCTTCAAATAAACATTTCCTCCTCTAAAATTGTTCTGGTCAGATCTTTTAGTCACAGCAGTGAAAAAGCTGACTAAAACAAATGTTAAAGGTTCTTTGTATATTCTGGCTACTTGGTGCTTATCAGATATATGATTTATAATATCTTTCTGGGCTGGGGATGTGGCTCAAGCCTTAGCGTGCCCGTCTGGCATGCGCACGGCCCGGGTTCGATTCTCAGCACCACATACAAACAAAGATGTTGTGTATGCCGAAAACTAAGAAATAAAATATTAAAATTCTCTCTCTCTCTCTCTCTCTCCCCCCCCCCNCTTGTGCATGCAAGGCAAGCACTCTTCCAACTGAGCTATAGCCCTAGCCCCTTGGTTTCCTTTTTGATTGTTCACCATAGAACTGGCTTTTTACCATATATTATATCTTCCCTTCTTTGGTTGTTTTGCTCCAGGATAGTGACTCAGTATCCTCTTCTCCTGATTTTTGTGATTCTTAGTTATATAACCTTGGACCTATTGGAATTGTAGGAGTCATCAGGTCTCTACAGATCCTCAGTTTCTTTACCTTCAGATTGACTTTCATTATTTCCCTCCCTTTATTCCAAAGGGATATCAGAACCTACCCTGATTTTCTCTCAGCTGTTACTCCTGGGGCCATGCTGGTCTCAGTTCCCAGAAATCTTTCTCATAGAAGGCACTCATTGGAATGACCACTTCTAAGCCCTTGGAACTTCTTGTTTTAATTTTGGCACCCCCTCCCTTCCTTCACATTCACTGTCTGGAACTAGGCTCCATTTCCTGGTTTCATAGTTATGCTACTCCTGACTTGCTGAGTAACTGACTCAGTAAAGCCTTACTGAATAAATTATTTAACTCACTTCCTTTCTACAACCATTCTTCACTATTTTACTTCTATGATGCCTACCACACCACTTCCTGCTGCTGTCCACTACCCATGCATTCACTTTGCATTTAATTACTTTAATCTTATTTGGTGGACTAATAATTCATAACAATTAGAAAGGAATAGATTATGTAGATCTTATCTTACTGTCTTAAATTTTTTTTCAGTGTATATTGAAGGAAAGAGAAAGGAAATTCAACTCAAATTAAGTATGATATTCTGTTTTATATAACGCACAAAATAAATTTGATTAAAATTATTTTTATTAGTTTTATTTCCTCGTTATAATATGAAACATACTCCTTATGATAACTTGGAACATGTATAAGACCATAAAGAAAAAGAAAAGTATCATATATTATTTAACCATGCATTGCCAATTTTGGGGAAATAATCTTTCCAATCATTTTTTCAAGGTTATTTTTTCTCTTGTTTAAATCTTTCGTAAGGATTAAGAGTATAGGTGACTCTTTGAGGTAGATTGCATGTCAGATTGTACTTCAGAATCTAAATGGTATGTTTCCCCTTTGACCGCTTCCCATTGTGCTGTGGTCAGATTGGGGCCTACATATTTTCTGACTTAAGAAACTGGTTGTTGTGGAAGCTAGAGAGGAAAAAGGAAAAGAAAAGGGAAAGGATGGAGATTTCATGAAAATCAAGGGAGATCGTTAGAGGAAAAGGACCAGCAGGTAGAAAGGGTGAAGTGCTGGGGAGTGATATTGGCCGAATCATATTGTTATATTGTGTGCCGTGTACAAATCTATAACAACAAATCCCACCATTATGTATAACTAGTAATGCACCAATAAAAAAAATGTGGGGGAAAACAAAAGGAATTAGTTGTGCTTTACTCTTATTTCAAAGAAGATGAATTTTCTACAGAGTACCATCTTGGTGTGTGTATTAATTATGGCCATATTAATTATGGATATATATTCATAAATCCTGTACAAACTAGTTTTGTACTATTACCATAATTATACTTAGCATTAGGTTCTCTTTATAGTTCTGCTTTTTTCCCCTATGCTTTTCCTTTTGATTTAGAGCAATAAAAATTTATGATTATTATACTTTCATCATGAAATAAACTTCTTAGTAGAAAAATCTCTATTCCCTGTTAAAAACAAAAGTTTAATTAATCTCAGTATGTTTTACAGTAACTCTTTTGGGAAAGAATATGTGATTGGTATGTTTTTTGAGACCTTCTGAGACTCTTTTTTTTTTGAACACCTGATAAGAATTTGTTGGTAATGGAACTCCTCAATTGCTCCCTGTTTCCCTGAAAATGATAGCTTTGTTCTTTCCTTGTCATCTTTGGGGTTTTCCATGTTATTCTCATTTGGATAGTGAGAATGGGTAATCCAAGAATTTTCTCCTCATGTCAGCCCCTTTGCCAATGATGAATATGCAGATTCTTTTCAAATTTTGGTGTTCTCTTTTGGTCTTTCTTTTTATTTCATAGTATTTTCTCAGAATTTGCTTTTTTACATATCTGGATATTTTAAGAGCAAGTTGGAGGAAAGGGATTTTAGTCATTAATCTTTTTTTTTATTTTAATTATTGTTAGTGTTAACCTTGATATACCAAACATAATGCCTTTATAGACGTGATTTTTTAAAAATTGAATTTGGTTGTTGGAGGAGGGACTTTTTCTCTCTTACAGCCTTAGACAGTAATTGGATTTTGTTTTAGTGAATTGCTGTGACCTGTATACATAATCCTTTAAACATTTTCTTGTAAACTTTTTTCTAGTTATATTTCATAGAAAACTTAAGAAAAAGAATAAAAGCATGTGATAAAAAAATCACTCATAATCTACAATTTATAATTAACTACTATTAACAGGTTTTGGTATTTCTTTTTTAAAAAATAGAGCACATGCAATGTGCATATTCATGTATATTTAACTTTAATTCACTGGGGAGTTATTGAAAACTTGAAATAAACATTAATCATTTAGGTGCTACATATTTTTAAAATTTGGTGCATATAGTTTGTATCTTGTGTTTTTTCATTTTACTGTTACATTCTGGGCAAAATCCAAATCATCAAAATTTACTTGTAGCATCCTTATTCATGGCTTCATAGTCTTTTTTCAGTTTTTTTTGTCAGTTTTTGATCATTAAAACCTGTCTTCAAAAGAGGTACCATCATTTGATTGGAAGGCTATGTAATTTCTTAGAGTATCATCTATTTCCTTTTCCAAAGAAAGAAAAAATGTTGAAGAGCATTATTTTCTATAATGGATGTATTATAGTCTATTAGTCATTGCCCCATTACTGGTAATTTATATTTTTATCATTCAAATGATAATTTTAACATTAGTGTCTGTACATAAAAAATTTGTGTCTATCTTTGATTTCCTTAGGATGGAATTTTTAGTATTGGAGTTACTGGGTCAAAGAGTATAAATATTTATAAAACTTTATATGTAGTCATAAATTGCTTGCAGTATCCTGCTCGTATGCATAAACATTTCAGTTGTAATATCAAATGCACTTTTTAAAAATCTTCAAGATTGCTTATTCACTAAAAATAACAGGATTTATGGGAAAAATAAGGTTAAGGGCAGACTGCTCAAGACCTCTGCAATTTTGAAACCAGAGTACTAACAGAAACATAATTGGTACCTTATGAGATAACTTGGGTAGCCCAGTCAAACCACTTAGTGTGGCCAAGGCTGCCTCAGAGGAAAGTTAAATCTATTAAAATTTAAGGGGCTGGAAATCACAGACCTAAATGGTCTAAGACAGTGTAGATAAAAGTAATTTTGTAAGCCTGTGGGACTGCCATATAGGTGGGCACACGTGGAACTGTGAGAGGCTGACTGTGTACCTGAGGAGGGAACTGTGGGTGCAGATGATCATTTTTAATATTCTTGAAATAGAGCTAAAGGGTTCTTGCTTGGCAGTATCTGAACTGAGTGAGGGTTCTTTCCCACTGGAAGTTATAGTTTTCTACCTGATCTTCCAGTTTCTCTTGCCTGGGGAAATTCATATGTGAAATGGTACATCTGCCATGTTATACTGGCACTATTATTTACTATGTGAATCAGTATTGTAGGAACACGTCTTAATGATAGGACTGTCTATTTTCAAATTTGATAGGTGAAAATTTGAGTATAATTTGGATTCTTCCTTCCTTCTGTTCTCTCAGGGAAGCTCTACCACTGAGCTACATCCCTATCCCTTTTTAGTTTTGATTTTGAGAGGGGATCTTGCTAAGTTGCCAAGGCTGGCCTTGAACTTGAGATCCTCCTGAGTTGCTGGGATTACAGTCATGGGCCTTCAGCTTGGATGGTTTCTTTAAGAAATTCAAACCCTTTCCAAGGACAAATAACTATTTTAGCTAATAAAGAATATCCATTTCAAAGCAAATGTTTTCAGAACTTTTCAGAAAATAGCAGCTGTTTAATAATTGTATTCCAATTTAATATCTCCATCTATAGTAGTCAATTTCAAATTTTAAATTTATTTTGGTGATCAGTAGGTGTTCATGGAGATTTGGATCACAGGCTCCAAACTTATCAGCCACTTATAAATGTTATTTCTTGATAACAGAAGCATCATTTTGTTGTAAGTCATTTGTAACAGTGGCTTCATTCAGGCTTATACAGCATTTAGTTACAGCACCTAAAATGACAGGAGGTAGGGGAGTTGGTTCATGATTGGAGTGTTTTCTGAGTGAGGTATGTATGTTGACAAGCTGGGGGAAAAAGACGACCATGCTGGTGGAGAAGTAACTGAAGTAGTTGGAAAGTAATTGAATAATTGAAATAGTTGTAAGGAGGTGAGGAAATGATTGGTATAATTGAATGGGAGAAATAAGAGGATTTTAGATACCTTAGGTGGTCTGAACTCAGAAAAGCTGTGAAAACAAAGAAATCAAAGAGCTACTAGACACTGAGATAATATAGTTCAAGAGTTTGGAGGTAGAGTAATTTGCATATTGCTGCAACCCAATAGAATGGTTTGTAATTTGCATATTGCTACATTCCATAAAAAATGGGTTATTTTGGTATGAATGAAGGTTGTTTGAGTTGAGGAATCAAAGGAGCATTGAAGGGCAGGTTGGGAATGAGTTGGTTTCAAGGAATTTGGGAGTTTGCCATGATGAGTCATAGGATAGGGATTTATAGAAGTTTATAGATGGGTGTGGTGCCTCATGCCTGTAATCCCAGCAATTTGGAAGGCTAAGGCCAGAGGATCGAAATTGCCAGGTCAGACCATACAATTCAGTGAGACCCTATCTCAAAAAATGCAAAAAGGGTTAGGGATGTTTTGGATCCTTCCTTCCTTCTGTTGAACCCAGGGGAGCTCTACCAGTGCTAGAACAACCCTGGGTTCAATTCCTAGTACTGCCCACCTCCCTTCCCCAATTTACAAATTAGTTCTAGAATCCTCATTGAATGGGGGTAGCTGAGATATTGGGAAGGAAGGATAGAAGGTGTCACAATTGGATAGCATGATCCCACAGGAAACAAAACTTTTGACAAGAAGGCTCAGTAGTCATCCAAAGTGGTCATGGGGATCCAGAGCAATGCCCATGGAAGGTGGGAGGATGGGCTCTTTGGGTTCCACAAGGCCTAGAAAAAGTTACACTTCAGTAATGTGAGGAGATTGGTAAACAGAGTACTTTCAGGGGATGACAGAACACAGAAAGGTTCTGTGATTCATTGAAGGGGAATCATGGATGGATGGACAGGGTGTTAAGTGTGCCAGCACAAGTTAAGGTCCATGTAGACTTTAGAAGTCTGAAAAAGTTAGTTGACTATATTATTTTCTATCTTTATTCAGTCTTCATTTGTAATTTTGTAGAGAAGTCACTCTGGTATCTTCCAGGAGAATGTTCTCTGCTTAGGAACCCGGGTTTTGTTGAAATATTTGATTTAATAAAACTGGAGAAACCAGGGGCAGTGTAGGGAGGACTAATGGGAAGGGATTGACTGTGTTCCTTAGTTTCATTTTATGAGATAAGAATTTAGAAAATTCCTAGTAGGACTAAACCACAAATTATTAAGTGACAGCATGTATGGCTTGAATTCATGCTTGTATTTTGTTCTTTATTTCTTGTCTAATTGTTAACAGCTATTTTTCATATAGCTTTATATGGAGTTGAATTTGCAGAATCCCTAGATATTCTTGATACTTTGAACTGTGTTCTAGAAAACCTAAATACTCATACATTGTTTTTGCTATTATTACTAGTAATGACATTAGAAGTATTATTTATTAGGAACAGAATTTCTTCCTTCTCTGTGAAAAATATTTGAAGTATAAATTTGGAAGTTGTTGATCATTTAAGGTTAATCTTTTTCCTAAAGCTTTTTATGTTAGTGCTACTGCTGTTCTAGGACTTTAAAGGTTTTTTCCCCTTTGTCTTGTTTTTGTGATTCTGGGGATTGAACCCAGGGCCCCTCTACTGCTGAGCTACATTTCTGGCCCTTTTTAGTTTTTATTTTGAGACATGCCCTCTGCTAAGTTTCCCAGACTGTCCTAGAACTTGCAATCCTCCTGCTTCAGCCTCTTGATTCACTAGGATTACAGCTATATGCCATTGACCAGCTGTCTTAAAGTTTTTTGACATTTTAGTAGAGAGGTAAAACTTAAAAAAGTTTTTTTTTCTTTTTTTTTAACTTCTCTTAAAAATATTAGGTAAACTTTACATTTAGATTTTAAATGTCCTGTTCTTTGAGTTTTGAAAAAATATATACACCTATGTAACCAGGACTCTAATCAGATTTCAAACATTGTTATCACTCCAAGAAATTCCTTGATGCCTTTTTGTAATTCACCAGTCTCCCTTTCACCCCCTTCTCTTTTCATGCTACCTTAGATCTGAGTTTTATCACTATAAATCAGTTTCATCTGTATCAGAACCTTATCTAAATAGGATTGTATAGTTTGTATCCTCATGTGTCTAGTTTCTTTCACACTAAGAAATTCCTCCTTGCTGCAGAGTCTTAGCAGTTGGTTTATTTTCACTGCTGAGTAGTATTCTGTTGTATGAATAATTGATTGTCTATTGGTGTATGCTGATGGACATTTGTGTTGTTTCCAGTTTTCACTATTATTAATAAAATATTTGTTAATATTTGTGCACAAGTCTTTCTGTGGACATAATGTTTTTAGTTCTTTTGTATAATTATCTGAGTGGAATTGCTACTTCACAGAGTAGGTACATGTTTGGCTTTATAAGAAACTACTAGCTTTTAAAAGCAGTTGAACATTTTTACACTCCCAGCAATTATGAGAGTTGGAATTGTTTTATACCCTTGCCAACATTTAATTTTAGTTATACTCTTAGGTGCTTAATGGGTCTCACGTTTTAACCTGTTATAGTCCATCCTCCTATAAATAGGACACCTATAAAAACCTAAACAGAACAATCTTTATGAGTGTCCTATAAAACTTCATAGGTTTTTATATAGGATGATGGGACATAATGGATTAATTTGTGTTTTTTTTAATGACTAACTAATGAGGTTTATCACCCTTTTATAATATGCTTATTTGGCCAATTATATATCTTATTGTAAAATGTCTGCTCATATCTTTTGTCCATTTATTTAATTGTTATCTTTTAATTTTTTTCTAGGTCTTGATGCAGAACTCTATTATGTGAGAAACGACCTTATTAGTCACTATGCCCTCTCCTTCAACCTATTAGTACCCAGTGAGACAAATTTCCTGCACTTCACTTGGCATGCAAAGTCCAAGGTAAGAGAGTGGTCAGCAGATGTTATGACAGGGTCACCCAGGACCCAGAGGCAAGGACTGTATTTGAGTAGTAGGTTTTCATTTCTACAGAAGGGCTAGTGGGTAGTACTGGATCTTTTTAGGTTTATATTTTAAATCTAGAGCCTATTCCTTTAAAATCTCTTAAATCCTTTACAGTGAAGGAGGCCATCATTTAGGTGATTATCACATGACAGACATTTGCATCCTTTCAGACTTTTCAAATGGGGTCTGCATCTAGCTTGAAAAGAGGACAGTTGGACCTGAAAATGACCTTGCTGTTATGGTGAAATCATATGTGTTGGGGCTAGGGTAGGTTGGGAATTAGGTCTTCTTGATGTGTTTGATAAAATGGGTGTCATTTTTTTATTCATGGTGAAAATAGGGGATGGCAAGCACATGCCTGTGATCCCAGTGGCCCAGGAGGCTGAGGCAGAAGGATTGCTAGTTCAAAGCTAGTCTCAGCAAGTTAGGGAGACCCTTTCTCTAAGTAAAATACTTTTAACAAAGGGCTGAGGATGTGGCTCAGTGGTTAAGTACCCATGGGTTCAATCCCTAATACCACCAAAAAAAAAAAAAAAAAATGTGTGGCAGACAACCTACCCATGTGTCTGTAGGTGAGGCT
>NW_026000240.1:29107063-29199135 GCF_001458135.2 Marmota marmota marmota
CTCTGATTAGCTTTTCTGTATAGGCATTTTGAGTGGATGAATAAAATAAGTAAGAGGGGCTGGGGTTGTGGCTCAGCGGTAGAGCGCTTGCCTCGCACGTGAGAGGCCCTGGGTTCGATCCTCAGCACCACATAAACATAAATAAATAAAATAAAGATATTGTGTTCAACTACAGCTAAAAAACAAATATTAAAAAAATAAGTAAGAATACCTATTATAGCAGTTTTTAAGAATTATAAGGTGATTATGTGTTCTGATATTTGCTGCTGGTTGTTTAAATTTGCCTCACTTTAATATAGACTTTTTAAAATTTTTTTCTACGTAACAGTGCAATAATGCTTATTGGGGAAGTTCAAATATTACAGAAAATTGTTAAAAAGTAACAACTTTGTAGTTTTATACCTATAAGCAGTCATAGTTTATAGTTTGGTATAACTTCTTCAGGGTCCTCTTGTTCTTTCCTTTTAAGTAAAAAAAAAAAGATTTTATGATATGTCTGTTCAGCAGTGTTTTCTCCCACCTAGTAACAATATATCATGACATCTTTCCATTTCTCTGTTTTACTCATTTTCTTTAATGATTTTATGATATTGAATGAATAGGTGATGTGTCATTATTAAGTGCCCCATTGATGGAACACAGATTTTTATTGGTATTTTACTATTTAAAATAATGCTTCCCTTTACTGTTACACAGTTTATTTCACTTCATTTGCTGGGCAAAAGCTAACGTAAAGGAATGGTGAAAACAATTGGTTATTCATCTTTTGTTGATATTTTACTTTACTATTTTAAATTTTTTAATTAAAAATTTTTCTGTCTTTGCTATTGATAAATATAGAAACAAAAAATGTGCATATGTCTATAAATACATTAAGAACGTCTTTGTCAGAAAGCAATGTATGGCATTGGGTCTGAATAGTAAATTATCACTGAGAAGTGAAGTGGCTGGGTCCAGAAGTGTATGTTTATAATTTTGATACATATTGCAAAAGTGTTTCTTGCTTTCCTCTTCCAAGATTGTACCAGTGAATAAACATTCCTTACAAAGTGAATAAGGGTACTTATTTTTTCTTTTCATTGCCAAACACTAGGCATTTTCAATATATTTGTTAGTGAGGTTAGTAAGAATGATTGTATAAATATACATCTATTCATGTTATTATTATATAAACTCATATTCATATTATTGTTAAATATACAAACACATACATTAAAATGTAGCTTGAGGAGTGATATGATTATACTTAAGTTATCTTGGATCTTGGGTGCAGCTTATGTGTATTGCTGTTGGGAACATCCCAGCTGTCCCACTATTGCCTTAGGGTATTCAGATATGGGGGGTGCTTTGCAGCAGTATAGAGATTACTTTAGGGTGAAAGCTGCAAAAATAGAAAATTCGTGTGAACTAATTAAGAACATTTAGTACATGGTAAGCTGGGTATGTGAAGTACCAAAATAAATGGTATAGATAATTTGGAAAAGGTCAAGTATCCAAAGATACTGAAACCAGATATGTCAGTTGCAGTGTTTGAGCACCTGAACTCTTAAAGGAAACTGAACTCAACACATTTTTTTTTTTTAAGTATTGTTACATAATATTGTGTGAACTTATTTTTTGGATAACTTGTCATTTTCATGTAACACACACACACACACACACAATACACACACATACTTTCTCCCCTTAAACTCTTTGAAGGTGAGTCTCAAACATGTCCCTTTACTCCTAAATATATCAGTATTTTCTAAGAACATACATAACCAAAGTATAGTTATCAAAATCAGAAAATGTAAGTTATAATACTGTTACCGTATCAATGGTAATGACATTTCATAGGTAACCCCAATAATGTTGTTTATTATTATTTTTTCACTAGTTGGTGTCTGTTTAGTTTCTTATTAATCTGAAACAGTTCTATAGCCTTTCTTTGTGTTTTTTGACCTTACAGTTTTAAAACACACAAGCCAGTTATTTTGTAGAATGCTCCTCAATTTGGATTGTCCAAGGTTTTCTCTTGATAAGATTGGAGAATGTTTCTATGGCAGTAATACCCACAGAAGAGCTGTTCTTCAAGGCATGAGAGGTGTACACCTGATACCACTGTGCAGTGCTGGTTTTTGTTAACTCTGAATACTTGGATGACTAGATTTCTCCACAGTAAGGTGTATCCCTTTATAATTAATAAGTAATTTGTTGGGAGATAATTTGAAAGTATGTAAAAAAATCTCCCATTCCTCATTACTTTTTTCCACTAGGTTTTACCTTTGTTTAGAACTACGTTGCCCTTTTCACCAGTATTGAGGGTGGTGCATCCTCTCTTACCGGGGAGGTCAGATCTACACTGGATAGCCAAATGGTGGGGGATTGTAAAAGGAATTTAAGCATTTGCAGAGTGACTGGTCTTGAATTTTAAGACTGCATCTCTGAGACCCAGTGTATCTATGACATGTCTTTCAGGTAGAGAGGCTTCTTACTTTCTCCAAAATTTGATAGTAATTTTTTGTTATTGTTCCTTTTTTTGATGTTGACAGTTATAAAAACAAAAAGTGCATTTTGAAATAGTGAAAAATGTAGTTATTCCTTTCAAAAGCTATGTCTGCTGACCTTGAGCAGAATGAAAATATTTCTGGGTACACTCAGGAAAAAAGGATGCTGATATGTCATAAGAGTGTTTGCTGGGCAGTATATGGGATGTATTTTATGAATAAAAAAGGCAATGTAGGAAGTTAGATTTGAACAGAATGAAGCCTTTTGTTACTCATTCCTCTTTCAAAATGTACATACACTGATGTTTTTATTTGAAATGAGTTTCAGTGCTGTCATGTTGGTGGTGGTGGTTGCTTGGGTCTTGGGGGCCTTTCACAGGAGGAAGTTAGAGTAGAAGATAGAAGGGTCTCTGATGAATCTCAATGGCTGGGTACATTGTGAATCAGGAGGAGCCATGGTATAGCTTTTTCCATATTGTTTATTTTATTTTGTGGAGCACAAATTTTAAAGTCCCTGCTTAGCAGACATCAAATGATATCATTAGTGCATATTTGGACTGCTGCTGCTGATGGGAAGTGCCTGGTAAGGTGGGAGTTCCCTGACTTGTTGTGGAGCCATCAGCATCTATTTACACATGCAGGCCAAAACCCTTATCTCCTTTTTCTGTACCTTCTAAATCTAGGAGGTTCTCTTTCATAATTATATAATTTTTTGTGGTGCTGGGGATCGAACCTGGGGCATTGTGGATGTTAGGCAAGTGCTCTGTCACTGAGCTACATCTCCAGCTCTTATAATTACAGCTTAAATTTCTACCTCTCTGGAAACCTACTGCCTTATACTTAATTTTGGTCTTCGTTATTTCTTCCAGGATATGGACAGTATTCTTAACTGAACTCCTTGCCTCAAATTGGCTTCTTCTTGTACCATCCCCATAGCCACAGTAGGGACTCTCTGTTGCCACCAGAATGAAGTTTGATTTCTTGAGAGACCTTCATTATTTTGTCCCTGCCTTTCTTTTCTGCCTCCTCTTCAGCCAATCATTAGTGCCATTGTTGTCTGTCTTGCAATTTCTTTTTCCTTTTTCTTTCTAATATGTGAGACTGAACCCAGGGGTGCATTACCACTGAGCTTACCCACCCTTTTTATTTTTTATTTTGGTACAGATTCTCCCTAAGTTGCTTAGGGCCTCTCTGCTTGCCTCAAACTTGTGATCCTCCTGCCTCAGCCTCCTGAGTTGCTGGGATTACAGTCATGCACCACCTTGCCTGACCTGTCTTGCAGTTTCTTGATCTATCACTTTGATGCTGACTGCTCTGCTAGAAATGTCTTTTATCCAGTCAGTTCTTTTTTACCTGATTAAGCTGGTGTCCCCTCTCCTCCAGCTGTAGCAGGTGCCTTTTCCTTATCCTTAGTGCCCTTCCCCTCTCTCATAACCCTAGTCATACTCCCAAGAATATTGTAAGAGTTGATTTTCTTTTCTGTCTCCCTCCTAGCTGCTGAACACCTCAAGATTATCCCCTGTGCCTGGTGTAAGCACCTAGTACTGACTGCAGAAGAAACAGACAGGTAGCAGCCACAGGGCACAACTCCACAAGGAGAACCTCTGAGGTGTTAGAGCTTTTCAGAGTTGCAATGTGCTGCTTTAGGAGAGGGGACTTTCCTGGTTCTGAAGTGTAAGGCAGGGTACATGAGACAGTAGGTAGACACATAGGATTTTTCAGGTATTTTACTCTGAAATTGAGTCAGATCAGTTTGGAAAAATGAATGGAATTTATAGATTGAATATGTAGCTGAACTTATTTGAAGAGTTCATCCGTAACAGGTATAAACATTTATGGTAAAAAACTGGAATTTGTGTGTGTGAATCTAGTTTCAGGCTTCAGCCACCATCTCAGCTCCTAATTCCACTTCTGGGTCATGATGTGTGGTGATTTGAGCAGTTGATTAATTGCAGTTTGTTCATTTTAAAAATTAGTTTTACAAGTAGGCAATGTATGGACATGGTACATATTCAAAAGTTATAAAAGGTATACAGTGAAAAATAAATTCCTTCCACTTTCCTAGTACCATCTCAAGCAATCCAGCCACTCCATCCCCCTTCTCTGGGTCACCCATTATTGCCTGATTCTTGTCTCCTAAAGATAGACATTTATTTGTGTGTGTATACGCAAGTGTATATGTCTATATATTTTAAACAACATACTCTATATTTTTCTGCAGTTTGCAGAGCGCTGAACAATGTGTCCTGGTGAAAGTGCTCTGCACCTTCATGTAGAGTTCCACTTTCTTTCACCTTCAGATGTCCACATCACATTTTTTTATATGATTGTACATTTTGGTTCATTGATCAGTTCCTAGGAGAGGAGATAAAGACCCATATTTGGGAGTGGCCTTGCTTAAAGTAGTAGCGGGGCAGAAAGAGGCAGAGATGACTTGAAATGGGAAAGTCATCCAATATGATTCAGTGATAGGTTCTTCACCTGATATTTGGCTCTGAGATGCAGTCCTGAACTTTTAGAAGGAAGTCTGTAGCTCCTGAGCTCTAACACTATCACAAATTCAGTTCTTACTTTTTAAGTCTTGCTAGAAGATGAAATATTTGCTTCCAAAGATCTCCAGACTTGCTGGTATGGCAGAGATATTTTAACATTAGTTTTCACACATCAAAGCTTTCGCTAATAGTGTTATTCTCCAGTGTTTACATAACTGTTTTGTCTTGCCAGATAGATTGTGGTTTCCTCAGAGGCTGGAGCTGTGTGTATCTTATTCTTAACATGTATGTCACATATACTTTAGTGAGTGAGTGGAAAAGACCATTGTGTAAATTGCATTTAGAGATGGGGGAGTAGAATCTGGTATCGATTCTCTTTTACAAGGCCATGCATTTTAATTTTTTTTTTTAAAGCAGACTACTGTGTGTTTTAAACAGATATTTAGTTTCTTCTATATTCTAGAACATTCCCTAATGCATCTGTTAAGTGTCAGTAGATATTTTAGATAGCTAAAAAGCAAAATATAGTAAGATGTCGTGGAATACTTCCACCACCCCAAAGCTGTTCTTTGGTTTCAGGAATCCTTCCTCATTGTTGGGAGAGTCTGTGTGAACTTGTCTGAGTTCCAGCAGCAGCCCCTGGGGGTGAGCAAGCTGTGTCCCCTGCAGAGTGAGGTTTCTATGACAAAGGCAGCTCTGGTAATTTCAGAGAAATTAAGAGGGCTATTTGCTGTCTGGCAAGTGTATTCACTTTAACTGTGTACTCTGTGTGTTCCAGAAGGAAATGGGTTTACTCATCAGCTGCCTATTTGCAATTGCCATTTGTTTCCAAGTAAGGGAAGATTACCAAAAATGTTTATTTTTTAGCTTATTCAAATATTTATATTTTCTCTAGCTTCTTTTCTGAAGTATTTTGGTTCATTTTTTTCCCCCTGATAAACAACTGCTGTTCAAAATTTTTCATTCCAGTATATTATAAATTTAGTCTTTGAAAAGGTATTTCTTCAAAAGGTGTTTGGTAAGTGAGATTTCTTGTAGATCAATACATGCCAAAGTACAGAAAATTGGACTTCAATAATTGGCAATTCTTCTCTGATCTTAGAAACTGCAGTATAAAAATTGATATCCTAAGGACTCATAGTCTTTCAAAAAGGAAGCCTTGGGTAGAAGGCAGGCTCCATGCTATTTTATACTCCTCCAGACTGTGGCATGGCCAAAGAGGTCACTTTCTCAAACCTCCTGGCTAGCTCTTTGTCACCTCTTTCCATGCCCTAGTCTGCCTTCCTCCATCAATTTCATCTCCTTCCCTCTCCCTTTCTCTCACCCTTACCACACTGAGGTGCTTTGGTGTTAGTCTTGTCCCTTACTCTCAGCACTGCAGTTAGGGCTTTTGATTCCTTTCCATTTTAAGGGCTCAGGTTCCTGGTTAGCTGCTCTTCTGTTTGCAGGAAAAGAGCTAGAATAAAGCAGACTGAGTTTGGCTTTGAATCTCTTAAAATTGAGGGCCATAGGACCACTAGGTAGATGTGTTTAGTAGGTAACTGTACATGTGGAAAGACTGAAGATAGAGACTAGTTGATAATGAGATCACATTGTGGTAAAATTGGCTAGGACCTAGTATACTATGAGAGAAGGAATTTATCATTTAAAGAGGACAATGGACCTTTCCTTGGAACCGAGGTACAGAGGATGGATGGGCCCTCCAGCAGATCTGCTTGGTGCTGAAAAGAAAGCAAGATGGTTCCTCTGTTGGCTGAAGAGACAAGAGCATTATCTGAGAGTAAGGAAGAAGGGAGGGCAGTAGTGAATCCATAAGGGTCTGTGAGGTTTGGAGTGAAAAAGAGTAGGGAGGAGAGGGACCACTGAAGAAGGGATTGCTGAGCAGGATAAAGGCAAACCCTGAGACTGGAGGTCATCCTGGTATAAGAGCACCTTCTCTCCAGAATGTGATTACTTGCAACAGGCTGGGCAGCAGTAATAGAGTAAGGAACAGTCAGGATGCTGGCGTTGCCTGCTAAGAGTGTAGATGAGGAAGTAAATCAGTTCAGGTTGTCAACATCACTATGTCAGTAATGCCCTTTGGGAGGCACAGACTGTGGGAATGTGAAATCAAGTGGTCTTTTCTGGGCTGGAGGAGAAGGAAGTAGTTTAGTTGGTCACTGTATCCCAGTTGTAAGCATAGCCCCTTGCTCATGTATGTGCCTCATAAATATTGACTGATTTCCAGTAGCAGAGATGAAGAGTTTTGTAGGAATCGGAGGTGGGTAGTCAGAGATAATAAGGGGATATTTGATACAATGGTGTTTTTGTATTTTCTTTGGTTTTGAAGATGGCAGGAGACAAATGAGTTAAGGGCCAAGGCCTCTGTAGAGTTCTATGTGTCATTGGTGTAGCTGACGTGAGACCTAGCCATTAGGAGTTGTTGTGAACTTCAGAGCCGAGGGGACTGTGCATATGAAAGAGATGTCTGAAAGGACATATGATCCTGAAAGACGCTCATCCCACTGCGAAGCCCCGCCCATTAGGTGTTGTAGAAACTGAATGCTGGGTAAGAGAAGAGGTCACTTCTGAGGAAAGTCAGATTAGGGAAGAAGGTTAAGAGGCTGAGAGTGTGGGAGGCTGTTCAGAATAGTGAGGTTACCCAAATGGGGGGTCAAACAGGAAGACTGTGACATTGCTATCAGTAGCACAAGAGGGTTTGTGTCTGAATCCCTGGGGTTGGCAGTAGGTTGTTGGGAAGTATAGCATGACCGTAGGAGAGCTACTCTGGAGTGACTGGGGTCTGCGTTTATCAGAGGGAATCTGTCAGTTTAACAGGTACATAACATAACAGGTGTGGTCTGTTAGTTATCCTGTTTGATTCTCATGTTGTATTCACATTCTACAAAGCTTGAAAAGGGTGCTAATTTATGTAAGGGTCTCCTGGTACCATAGTTCCAAATCTATTTTTTCTGTGTTAATTTTTGTACCTTCCTTTGATAAGTGGTCCTCTTCAGAGATATCATGGTATAGTGATACAGTCAATGATAAATAGTATAGAACAGTAAATGCATTCTCTTCATGTTTTAGGGCTCATTCCTGGCCCTTGACTATAGCTCTGTATCACCCCCTGGTGGCAGCAATATTTTTGTGACTATTAACACTTCTAGCCAAGGTATCACGGATTCACCGATATGATGCAGGGAGAACATTTGTTTTGGGCTTTTTGTTTGTTTGTTTTGTTTTTTTCTCAAAGGTATAGTCAAGTTTATTTAGGAATGTAGATAAATACTCTAGGGAGAATGAAATCAAGAGGGAGAGACCTTTGGGGTGTAGCAAGGAATATACACTCAATGTGGGCTATCTCCAGAGGGAAAGATAGCCAGAATATTTCTTTTGTGATCAATGTGTAACCAAATAAAGATTTTTAACAGTTGTTTGTGTACCTACCTAAATAACAAAGGAGAGTTTGATATTCACATCTCTATGGTGTTTAGCTCAGGGACCCCCAGATAGAACGTGGAAGGAGAAATTCAAAGGGGGAACCAAATATACTGGGTTGATTGAGTCCCCCTTCTTATCCATGGGTGACAGCACCCACTGCCTTAGCTGATACCCAGGGGCCATTCATTCTCTATAGTCTGGGATGATACTTTTCCTCTTTCATCTTTATTAGATACACCATTTCATTGACATTTTAAAATATAATATAAACATATTTATCTCCTTAAAAAGAAGATAGAAAAACTCTGGGACCCTCCTTTCCCACCTGTCTTCCATTCTTTCTAGTTAAGTTTTGTTTTTTAAAAATTTAAATTAAATTTATTTTAATTGATATATTTTTATATCAATATAAAGGTTGTACATATTTATAGAGTACCATGTGATGTTTCAATATGTGTATACATTGTATAATGTTTAAATCAGGGTAAACAATATCTATCTCCTCAAACATTTATCATTTATTTGTGGTGAAAACATTCAAATTTTTTCCTTCTAGGTTTTTGATGTATGTAGCACATTATTGTTATCTGTATCACTCCACCATGCAATAGCACTCCTGAAGTTTTTACTTCTATCTGTCCCCCAACCTCCATTAATGACCTTTCTGCTCTGAACTTCTATGAGATTTACTTTTTTAAATTCCATATATGAATGAGATCATGAAGTACTTGTCCTGTGCCTGGCTTATTTCATGTAACATAATTTCCAGTTCGTGTTGTTGCAAATCACAAGAGTTTACCCTTAAAAAACTTTTTTTAATGGCCGGATAGTATTGCATTGAATATATATAGTACATTTTCTTTATACATTTATCAGTTAATAGACACTGAGGAGGTTTCCCAGTGAATATGAGAGTACAGATATCTTTTTGTAAGCTTAACAATGAGTTCTTGCATTTCTTTCTTCCCACTCTTTTTCCATCCCACTTCTTTATAGCTCTGCCAGTCATAGCTCTCCACCAAAACCACCCTATGACTGCTGAATGGGAGAAGGGCACTGTAGTTACAAAGATTCAAAGGCAGGACAAAGGATATATGAAATGTAAGACCTCATTGAAGATCTTGAAGGTTGGAGCAGTTCAGAATTTCAGCTATTACTTTGCAATTTGAGCTGCTTTTCCCATGAATTCTGTATAGCAATAGGGCTATATTTATTGTTGTTAGTTGGTTCTATTAAGCCAGGCTGGTATGCCAGGTTTGATAGTTACTGGTGTTCCAGGGATGTCTTATTGGTCCCTTCTGGATTCTGAGTCACTTGAGAAATAGATCCAGAGATTAGATAGGGATTCCAAATATGAACTTTCTTAGCCATTGTTAGCTTTCCATTACTGTAACAAAATATCTGAGACAATAAATTTGTAAAGAAAATAGGTTTGTTTCAGCTCATGTTTTTAAAGGTTTTAGTCCTTGATTGAGGGCAATGCTGCTTTAGTTCTCTGATAGCATATCATGGAGGGACCCTGTGGTAGAACAATTGCTTACCTCCTGGCCAGTAAGCAAAGAGGAAGAGGAAAGAGCCAGGGTCCCACAATCCCTTTTCTGGGAATGTCCCCAGTGACCTATAGACCTCTCACTAGGCTCCACCTCCTTAAGGTTTTATCACCTTCCCATAGTGCTACCCTGGGAACCAGACCTTTAAAACATGGGTCTTTGGTGGACATGCAACATCTAAACTACAGCAGAGGGAAAAGCTGTACTAGAGAATATGGCTTAGATATTCCATGAGAATGCCATGCCTTGGAATCTGTTAGGTGAGTGTGTGTGCAGAACAGACCTCCATCCACCAGGCACATAGAGGCCCTCAGAGCTTGACTTGTATCAACTAGACCAGGTGTTGGAAAATAGTTATGATCTGTAAATCATATGTCTCCACTCCTTGGTTCTTCATATCTTGCTCTCCAGGAGTTCTCTGTTGATGACTACATAGTCTTCAGAAGGATTTCTGAATCCTAGATTGTAGGGTTTAGGGGAAAGGATTTTGGGGATACTATTCTGGACATCAGATAGAGGTGACTGATTGGGTTGAATATTTATCTAATTGAAAATTCCTAGGACTGCTTCTGACTATTTAGATTTTTTTGATAGCTGGATTCTTTGTACATATGAAAAGCTCATGCATTGATTAATAAGCTAATTAATGAAATCAAGCTGTTGATGTCCTTTCTGTTATCATAGGTCTAGTGTGTTTGTTTCTTTCCATTTACAGGTTGAGTATAAGCTGGGATTCCAAGTAGACAATTTCGTGGCTATGGACATGCCCCAGGTCAACATTTCTGCTCAAGGGGAAGTTCCACGCACTTTATCAGGTCAGTAAGTCTCAAAGGCTGCTTAGTATTCTGCCATGTCCCACATCCCCCAAAGTCATTTTATTGATGTATATAGTGTGTCTTAGTTTGATAAATGTAGCACATGTAAGTACTTTGAAAGCACATTTTGTGAGTACTTTTTTTCCACTGTGTTCTTAAGTTGTTCCCTCTTTTCTATCCTTCTAGAGCTGTCTGTACTCAGATCTTCCCTCTTTTTCTGAATTGCTGGCACTGGCCCCCACATGTCTGGTCTTGCTTCTTTGTTTAATGCTCACATCTCACACTGTGGCCTGGATGGTCATTGCATGCTCACATCTGATCACATATTGTCAAGCCCTCAATGCTACCTGCTCCCATCAAACAAATACATTCAAGACTCCCCAGCTTGTGTCCTGGATTGTTTATCCTCTGCCCCTGCCTGCTGCACTTGCCCAGGCATTCCAGCATTTACATACAGTTTTCCATCCTTCTTGCCAAGCCGTAAACCATCATTTCCTTTTTTCCCCCCTGCTTCTACTTCTACAAGACTCAAAATCTGCACTGTTCTTTTTCTGCCTCCTTCTCTCCAACTGTTGAGTTTTTCTTCTGTTCTCCCTTACCATAGAACCTTACATTCAATTGGTCTTGAACTGCTTATAGTATCTGACAGTTCCTAGGTGCCTAGCATGACAGCTGGTGCAGGATAGATGCTAAATACTCTCAGCTGAATGAATCAAAAATGTGTCTTACTCATACCAATGTAACTGCTTTTGAGGTAACTTCTTAGAAAGGCTCTTGAAGATGTGAGGTTTTAAGAAAATGGAAATATTAAAAAATTGAAAGTATTGGCTACAGCAGTGTTGTGAAACTTTTTTTGGCCGTCTTACTGTGATTAATGACATACATTAATCTAAGCATAGGAAGGCTGGTTAACTTTTATAGGTCTGTAAAGAAATTTCAAAATGCTTGAATTTATGGTATATTCTTTTAGATGGAAGAAGGATATATTCTAAATTTATAGGAAAAAAATCTTAAGCTGAAAGATTAAAAAAAAAAAAGATGTACTAAAGTCTGTTATCCCATCATTACAATAATTGGTTAAAGCCAGTTTCTAGAGCTTAGGATGTAGCTCAGTGGCAGAGCACTTGCCTGTCATGCCTGAGGCCCCAAGTTCAATCCCTAGCACAAGGGTTGGGGAGCAATTGCTATTTAGAAAAGTGATCTTTTTAATTCACAGTTGAGAACTTATCAGATTTCTGTATAGGTTTATATTTGATGTTTTCATTAGAAGGAGTACATAATTACATTTTGGTACTGAGTTGTCTTTACTTTTTATCATGTAATTTTTGTTGTTTCTGGTGTTGATGTGAATGATAAAGTCAGCAGGGTTTGCCTTAAGATTCTGTAGTTTTTGTGTATTCAAATAGCAGAATTTATAAATCATGAGCTGGGACAGTGGTGCACATCTGTAATCCCAGTGGGAGGCAGGAGGATCACAAGTTCCAGGCCAACCTCAGCAAATTAACAAGGCCCTAAGCAACTTAGTGAGACCCTGTCTCAAAATATAAAATAAAAAGGGATAGGGACATGGCTCAGTGGTTAAGCGCCCCTGGGTTTAGTCCCCAGTACCAAAAAACAAAACAAAACAAAAAAACTCCTCCATGAACAAAAGTTAAAAATAATTATCTCTTCATTTGTGTCTTGATTTGTTCTTCAGCATTAACTTTTTTTTTTTTTTTAAAGAATGAATGAAATAATGTCTTGGAACTGTGATGGTCTGAAAGTTTCTATTTAATTTATTTAAAAATGTGTTATTTTTGTTTTATTGCAGCAAAAATACAATTCTAGAATGTTGATTTTTTTTTTTCTTTCTTATTTTTCTTAAGACAGTTAAAATAGTTTATTTTATTTCTTTAAACAGTGTTTCGGGTCGAGCTTTCCTGCACTGGCAAAGTAGATTCTGAAGTTATGATACTAATGCAGCTCAACTTGACAGTAAATTCTTCAAAAAATTTTACAGTCTTAAATTTTAAACGAAGGAAAATGTGCTACAAAAGTAAGGAATTTATTTAACAAAATGTATTTTATGTATATGTGAAAAGGTCAATGAGAAACTTTGTTGTCTTTGTACACATTTAATTATGACCAAGTCTTAATTTTAGTTGCAAATGAGAAAAGAAAGTATACTAATAGATATGAAATTCTGAGATAATCCCCAGATAATTTGTAGCTAGGATCTCATTTAGGCCCTACCTTGCTTTCTCAGAATCTTTTGTCAGAAGGGTATTTTCCATTAGGAATGTGAAATAGTATTCAAGTGTCTGAAGAGGTCAAGAAATAAGATCAGTCTGACAGGAGCCTCCTAGTAGCTGAGTGTTACTTCTTTCCTTTACAATGTACTTTTATGTATAAGCAATGCTCTGAACTTAGATAGACCTGGATTATAATGACAGCTCTGTTCTTTTAGGAACTTGGGATAAGTTACTTAACCTTTCTAAGGTTCAGTTTTTGCATCTGCAAAATGGAAATAATACCTATTTCAGAGGATTTTTTTTAAATAAAAAGGTTATTTAAAGGTAGCCTAATACATATAATATTGAATGTGGGTACTTAATAAATGTTAGTAGTTTTGATTTTGAATTATATTAGCTGTTATTCAGGAAATTACAGTAGGGTGGTACAACTCTGTAATCCAGCTACCTGGGAAGCTGAGGCAGGACGTCGCAAATTTAAAACCATACCATCCTGGGCCAACTTCATGAGATACTGTATCAAAATAAAAAACAATAACAAAATAAAGGGCTGAGGCTGTAGCTCAGTGATAGAGTGCCACTTGGTTCAATACCTAATATCACCCCCACACACACCCACACACACAAAATTATAGTAAATATGAGAGTTCCAGCATGCTAGGTCATAGAACAAAGAGTTGTCCTTAAATTTCATCTAGTCTAACCCACTCACTATAAGCTACAAAAAGGTAAAGTGACCTGAATTTTCAGGGTCACAGTTGGTTAACATCTAAGATAATATCTAAACTACTGAATGCTTACTGTGTCTCACTTGCTTTATATTATATCCAACCCATTTAATCCTTAAAACAGCCCTAGGCAATTTGTTCTCCTATTACTTCCACTTTTAGAAGAGGAAGCTGGGAGTCAGAGAATTTGACTAACTTGTCAACATCAGACAGCTAAGTGGTACAGCTAGGAGGCACACCTGTGCTTTTAATCTCTTTGTTACATTGCCTATTATCAAATTTCCTATGAAATTAGTACTAAGTGTTTTAAAACATCTGAAACTAGCAAGTGGGTTATAATGGCTGATTTTAAGATGCATTCCAATAAAAAAGTTGTACTGCATTAAAATAGACATTTTTGAAATAAAAAAACATCTTTAGTTTTAATGTTAATATATTCAGTTGTAATGTACCTACATTCATGCAATTTTACAGTCAAAGGGGACTATAGACTTTCCAGTCTAAACTGGTCATTATATAATTGATATGAGGAAGCTGGGCCTTAGAGAGGCCACCTAGGTTTACATAGCTAGGTAGTAGGATGTTGAACATCCAGTTCCTGATCCCCAGGTAGGTATGCAGTGACTCTATCATAGCGATTCATCTGTTCCTTTTAAAGACAGAATGATGGCTGAAAGTGGTGTGGTCTGTGGATCCCACCACTGCCAGTATCAGCTAAGGTTAATTAATGATCAACTAATATTCAGAATGATCCTGTACCTTCTCCATTTTATTTAATGTATACATGAAAATTAACATTAAAATTCCATATGGGCATAATTTTCTACTCTATTTTAAATTTAATATAATACCACTGTGTTATTTGGTGTTCATTCTTTTGGCCACTCCAACTATCCGATTCATGTTCATGAGTATTACTTATTATGTGATCCTGATGTGATATAGGTGTTACTCCCTAGAAAAGTTCCTTTATCATATGGAGGTGGTAGTAATGTATTTCTCAAATTTTGTTACTCCAAGAGTCCTTAGAGCCTCTATATTCTGCTGATGTGCTCTATGAACCCCCATAGAGACAATATAGGATGTGGCCAAGCTTCTTGACCATAGAAATCACTTTTCATTGAGAGTGTATATGTAACACTGATATAGACTTTTTGATTGATGACTGTAATGATGATTATCAAATACTAAAGTATTCATTATTTTGCAATAAATACCCCTTTTTACTTAGTACAGGCAGTGTTTTGATAGGGCACAAAACTGTTGAGGAAATTCAGAAAATCTTAAAGTATTTAAGGATTACATGGAAAATAAAGAATCTCTAAACTATGTTTTATCTCCACCTTCAGAACTTGAAGAAGTAAAAACTTCAGCATTGGACAAAAACACTAGCAGAACTATTTGTAAGTGTTACTGTGTTATTTTTTCTCATTATCGGGGTGAAAAATTGTTGATTGCATATGAACATGATTGTACGAAGCCTTATGAGTTCCCAAAAGTTTGTCAAATTAATATTGCCATTTATTTTGCTGATGTTTATAAAGGTTAAATGAAACTACTAGAATATTGAATATTTTGAGAAGCAAATTCATACATATTTTATACAAGTTAGCCAAAAAGTGTTTAGAAGGAAGAATTTATATTGTGCCTTTTCAAGTGGTTATAATTAAAGAATGTAAGTGAAAATATATCTAAGTTCTTTATCTATTAGGACATGATTGGAAGATATGATGTGCGACCTAGACCTGAACTATAGCTAATTCCATCCAAGTAAAAGTGCAGGCTTAAGGATAGTGCATTATTTAAACCCACAGCAGAGACTTAATGTAGAGTTTTATTGTCGGTATTGGTTTTGTTTAGATGCTATAAGTTTGTTTATTTTTATTTCCCTTTTTTCTGATATAGACACCTCATCAAGTCTTATTTTTCCTGAGGTGGTGTTAATGGAAATATCTTTAAAGGGTACTAGATTTTTTTTCCATGAAAGTAGTCTTTAAAAAATTTTAAGTGGAAAATTTCAAATATACAAAAGTTCAGGGTATGCTCTGATGAACCTGTGTGCCCACCACCCAGTTTTAATAATGGTCAACATTTTGTTAGTGTCCTGCCTTTGATCACTTATTCCTAGGGATGGGTTAGAGTTTTTTTTTTTTTTTTTAATTTATGGGTTAGAGTTTTTTAAAAGCACATCATAGGTATCATATCATTTTACTAATAAATATTTTAGTGTAGCTCTCTTAAAAAAGGTCTTTAAAAAATAAACCCCCAAACCCAAATGACTTACTCATTTTAATTTATCACATGAAAAAGTTAATTCCTTGATGTCTTCTAATAGTCCATGTTCCAATTAAGAAGTGTGTCTGTGTCTCTGTCTCTCTCTCTCTCGCTTGGTAGGGGGATTGATCGCAGTGCTTCACATATGCTAGACCAAAAATTATCTCTTTGTAATTTTTTCCTGAGTGAGGATCCAGATGAAGACTATACATACTGTGTTTTGTTGATATGTATTTTATATTTGTCAGAAAACACCTCCTGTCTTATAGAGTTTCCTGGTGTATATTTTTTTCTCTTTTTTACAACTGGTAGTTAGGTTTTATGTGTGACTAGGTTCAGGATGAACTCTTCTGGCAAGAATAGTTCATGGGTGGTTGTATGTTACTTGCTGTTTCATCTTTTCATCATCTCAGGATGCATGGGGTATCTGAATGTTCTAAAGTAGATCTTTTTCTAAGGTAAAATATGAGATTTGTCTACCCATTAGAATGTTTCAAGAATATTTCATTTGAATTCATCTCCGAGAAGAGAGAAAACATTTAAAAAAAAATGTTACTGCTTCCAAAGTTTACTTTTAAGATTTGAGTTATTTTACCCATTTCTTTTATGCAGGTAGGATGTTACTTCTTATGATAAGCAGTATTGCATCTTCTTGACCTGTTTCTGAATGTCTGTGTCTTCCTTGCGCATTCTCATCTTCATTTGCATCTTACATAATTCATCCATTAAACGTTTACTGAGAAGCTAAGATGTACTTGGTTGTGTGACTGAGGTAGAGGATTATACTGTGAGCAAAACAGACCCTGCCCTTAAATGCTTACTGTATTGCAGTAGGCAGCGGTAATATCCCCATCCTATGGTGGGCTCTGTGGTAAGGTGAGCACCGAGACCTTTGGGAACTCCAAGGAGGGGCACATAACTTCCTCTGAGGGACATCTTAGTGGGGAAAGTGACAGGAGACCTGAAGGGTAACAGGGTGGTTAAAGGTGAAGTGTCAAAGTGTGGGGATGAGAACAGTGCCTATGGGAGCCTGGAAAATTGGAGGTAGAGCAAGAAGTGTGTGGATGAATCTGCCCAGTAGAGCCATGTCCTCTGCTCTGCCCCAGGCAGAGTTTGGATAGCACTGCCAGCACATGCTGCAGGTCTCAAAACTGAACAGCCCTTCTGTGGCATACAGAAGTTCTTGAGGGGAGTTATACTTTCACTCAGACTACAGCCATGACCAGTTGTCCTAGAAGCCATTTGGTACTATTGCATTAATCTGTTTGGAGTTTTGATTTGTTGATTTAAAGTTAAGCTAGGCTGCAGTGGTGCATGCCTGTAATCCCTGCAGCTCAGGAGGCTGAGGCAGGAGGATTGCAAGTTCAAAGCCAGCCCCAGCAACTTATGGAAGTGCTAAGCAACTTAGTGAGACCGTGTCTCAAAATGTTTTAAAAAAAGGGCTGGGGATGTGGCTCAGCTATTAAGTACCATTGGGTTTAGTCCCTGGAAACACCCCCACCCCCAACAAAGTTAAAATTTTTGAAAGCACTTTTGTTTCCCTTATTTCTGTTTTTAAAAGCTATAAATTTTATCTTTGTCCTATCCCAGAACTCTATACTTGTATGTGTCTCAATTTGACGTTGCCACACAGATGTATTAGGTAACTTAACTAGGACAGTACAAATCTCTTGATTCTCACTTCTCCCAACCTGCTTCTTTTTATGTTTTTAAAGTCACCATTATCCAAGTAATGCCATTAGCCAAAACTTGGACTCTTCTTTGTTTCTTTAATATAATCTCTTAGCAAGGTTTTTTGACTCTGCTTCCCAATCTGTTCACTTCTCATCTTCACTGTGACTCTGGGCCAAGCCTCTGCTGTCTCTTAGAATTCTCTAGTAACCTTCTAACTTGTTTCCTGCATCTGCTCTTGCCCCTGTAAACAGCATTCTTCATCCAGCATGCAGTCATCAATTTTTGTATCATTCCTTTGCTTGAAACTTTGCAGTGATTTCCCATCTCATTTAAGATAAACTCCAGATCCCCTGGGTTTTATATAGTAGAATTATGACATGAGCACTCATCATCAAAACTTACACAAATCTTCAGTTTTTCTTGTTCATATGCCTTCACCTTTGGTGCCCATAATGCATGTATGTTTGTCTCTGTGTATTTTTTTTCAGTTTGCCTCTGTATACAATATCTGTTATTAGATTATTTTTCCTATTGCTGAGCCTTCTTTATGTTTCTCTTGTTAAAACAATATAAAACTGAATATAGTTTTATTTAATCAAGAGTCTTTAAAAACAGAAAAGCAAAATAATTTCTATTACTCCCAAAGGAACCGTGCTCTCCAGCATGGCAGCTACTAACCATATGTGACTTTTTAACTTTAAATTACTTAAAATGAAATAAAATTGAGACTTCAGTTCCTTAGTTGTTCTAGTAGCTACATTTTAATGCCACATAGCCACAGGTGGCCAATGGCTAGTATGTTGGAGAGCACACTTCAGAACAGTTCCATCACTACAGAAAATTCTCTCAGCACTATGGTATATTTTATGACCTGGTATATTTTATGTGTACCAATTGTGACTAGTGTACTTATTAGCCAGAAGTTGTATTTGAAATCTCTTAAAAACTACAACAAAGAAAGAAAAAAAATGTGTGTCAATTTGACGTTGCCACATAGATGTATTAGGTACTCTAACTAGGACAGTACAAACCTCCTGATTCTCACTTCTCCCAACCTGCTTCTTTTTATGTTTGTAAAGGCACCATTATCCAAGTAATGCCATTAGCCAAAATTTTGACTCTTCTTTGTTTCTTTAGAATAATCTCTTAGCAAGGTTTTTTGACTCTTGGTACACTTTAGTTAGATGTAAACTTATACTAACCCACTACTGGTAACTGATCTTATCAAAGAACAAACACATGAAATGGAAATATACAAATAATAGATACTCATTGTGCATATTGGATCTCAGAGCAATCAGTTACATTGATTTTAAAAAGCTTAATGTGCTTTTCATTTTTATTTCAGATGATCCTGTACATGCAGCTCCAACCACTTCTACGCGTGTGTTTTATATCAGCGTAGGGGTTTGTTGTGCAGTAATATTTCTTGTAGCAATAATACTAGCTGTTTTGCACCTTCATAGTATGAAAAGGATTGAACTGGATGACAGGTATTGTATATATTTTGGGAAAGGAGAAAAATAAAAGCAGTTACTTGCATTTGTGTAAGAGCCCCACACACTTAAGCACACTGGTAAAGGGGAGGGAGGGAAGATGATCAAGCCCTAGCCAAAGAAAAACCAAGATGCTCTAATCACTGTCTTTGTGATGTTTTCTGATTTTATTTTTTATCTTTTTATTTTTCTGAAGTCAGAAATCACAGTTTATTTCTTGCTGGGGAAGAGTAGAGATCAAATATGCTTTTCCCCATCCCCAGTAGCATGATTCCACTCCAGATTCCTTTTGCCTTAAATAAAATGCCCTGTTTCTTTCTTGTAGTTCCTCTCTCCATCATTCTCCATCCATCTGTCTATCGAAGACACACTTACTGAATGTCTGCTGTGATTTTAACCAGAGTCATGGGGAATCTTTTGAATTAAACCAGTATTTAAGTCCTCCTTCCAGAGATTCTGATGCACTTGGTCTGGGGTAGTGTCTGGGCATCAGTATTTTTCCTAAAGCTTCCTGGATGATTCTGTTGTTAAGCCAGTTTGTGGTGCACTTAGTTATATGTTATGCTAAGTGTTGGGAATATAAAAATTAATGATGGTGTCAAGGATTTGAGCTTTGACATTAACCCATTATTATAAAAGAATAAATTTGATGATTGTGATGTGAATAATATAGTGTGAGAATACAAAAGTACTTGCTCCAGCCTGCGTGAGTCATAGATGACAAGGAGGAGGACTTAATAGTCAGGACAGAGTGAGAGATAAAGATGGAATGGTAAACAGGCTTATTTCACAATCCACAGTTCTCTTTTTCTTCCTCATTGATTTCCCGGTTCTGACTTAAGATATTCCGGCTTCATGACTGGGCTTTGGACCTTTAAACTTTTCCTCTTCTTCTTACTGTGTCCTTTCTTGCACTGTTCCTCAGTTTGCCCTGCACCTTGCCCTTCAGGACTTTTGAAGGGCTCCTTGTATTTGTGCAGTCCAGTCCAGACCCTCCATTCTTTAATTCCAGCTCCATTGCCATCTTTTTCATGAAATCTTTTATAAGCCTTTCTACCATCCATTCCCCTCTCTCACCTATGGCAGTTGCTGTATCTTTTCCTCATGTAAGTTTTATGTACTTTTCTTATCCTTTGTACTAGAATATAAGCCCTCTACAAATAAGAGGGAAGACTGCCTTTCTGATTGCTGAATCCCCTGTCTTAACACAATGTCTTACATATAGTGGGATAAGTCTTACATTTAGTAAGCACATTCCTGGCATAAATAAGAACCTAAGGGACCAGGGAGCTGACTGGAGTCTGTACTCTCTGTCTCCATTGTGTTACTTTTCTTTCTTTCTTTCTTTTTTTTAATATTTATTTTTTAGTTATAGGTAGACACAATATAGTTATTTTATTTTTATGTGGTACTTAGGATCAAACCCAGGGCCTCACACATGCTAGGCGAGCGCTCTCCCTCTGAGCCACAACCCCAGCCCTTACTTTGCTTTCTTGAATGGAGAAAGAAAAGAGAATAAGAGGGAAGTACACAAGTGATGTGTTTCAGAATGTTTTGTGTACATGTGGTTTTGAAGCTTAGATTTAGATTTTACAGAGGGGAAAACATGCATTAGGAATCAATTGAAGTAATTAACATTTTATATAGGACTTTGAGAGACGATGTTAAGTGGATTTACCAGTCACTAAATAGCCATTTTGTTATACTAATAATTCTTTGCATTTTCAGTGCACATCACATGCTCATGTTGGAAGCTCATGTCTGGCTTATGTTTTTCTGTTTCATGAAAGTATACTTTTCTTTGTCATTGGTTGGTTGACTTAGTGTTTTCTGAACTCTCATTGGGGCTTAATTGGGCCTACTTGGGACTCATTGCACCAGGCACTGGCTGATGAGTAAACAGGTACTTTCCTGTCCCTGTAGAGTTTATATTGTCTCCTTCTTGGAGAGACAGACGTTGAACATTCCCTACTGGAATGTAGGGTAGGAAGCTTTGTTGTGTTCACTGCTGTATTGCCAACACCCAGCACAGTAGCCTGGCATATAGTAGATACTTATTAAATAATTATTGAATAAATAAATAAATAAGCAAATTACACAGAAAAATAACAGAAAAGTACAAATTGTAATAAGTGTTTTGAAAGAAAATCTTGATATTTGCCTAAAGTCTTAGCTTTGTTTTAGAACAGAGTTAATATCTCCACAATATTTACAAATTAATTTGCTGGTGAAAATTAAATTTATCTAGACTGGTATTAAACTATTAAATATAAGCAAATATACATTTTCATCTCATTTTCCACCTGCTTTGATGCAGTTGTAAAGGTCTGAACTTTAACAGATGTCAGGGGTAGGTCTCTAAACTGCTCCTTGCTTCTCTTGTAACAGTAAGTCTTGGGTCCCAAAGAAAGTTTTTCATCCACTTAGTAAAGTGCTTTGCTTATTGCTTGTTTGGTCCTCCCTTTCCATTTAACATCTGTCAAGCATACAAAAAATTGACTGATAAACCCATAACTCTCTGACTGTGCTCACAAGCCTCTCAGAGATTCTAAAGTGGCACAGGAGTGCCACCTACTGGTCAGTTTATGGGGAAAAGGGGGTTGTTCATTTATTCAGCCATCATTATTGGTTGCAGGTAATATACTGTGCTTTAACATACATAAATTTTAGCTTCACAAAAGTCCAATGAGATAGGTTTTCTTAATTCCATTTTATGGGTAAGTCATTTATTTGAGGATGGCAGTGCTTTTCTTCTCTCCCTGTTACTGAATACTGGATTTCTAACAACTTTGATTTCTGGTTTTATCCTTTAGTAGTACTTAGAACTGGAAAACACATGCCTTTATCATTCTGAGGAATGAGGATGCATAATATCCATAATAATAAAAACAGTAATAATATGAAATGTATGTCTGAAGGCCTCATGTAATCCTTTTAGCAATCCTTTTATCCATGAGGATTTGAGGCTCCAGGAGGATCTAATAGTTTGCCTAAGTCATGCAGTTAGTATTGGTTGTACTGGCAGTTGTGATTTCAAGGTATATGCCCCATTTGTTTACTGCACTGCACCAAACCCACTGCATGTATAAACTCATATAGACCAATTCTTGAATAAGCTCCAGCCTTAAAAACTCTTACAGAACTCTGAATGGATGATGGCCTTGTGAATCCTTATTATATTCTCAGAGTTGCTAAGTATTTTCAGTAAAGGTGCTGGGAAAACAGGGCTAACTGTAGCCCCAAGGAAGAAGCAGATAATCTGAAATGACGGGCATCTCAAGGGAAGGCATACTAAGGGGGATTTCACTAGGCAGACAGGCATTTTCAATACACGGTGTGCTGAGCAAAATGGCTTGTAGATGTGCTCTAAATGTTTATTGGGGGACATTCCTATCTTCATTTTTACTCTGTGACTTTTCAGGAGTATTTTAGTTATAATAGCAGATAATAGTAGACTGTATTATTGGTGATTAAAAAAACTACTTAGGTGCTTACAGTGCTCATCGTGTGGGTGTTATATATTTTCATTTTTCAGACGTACATAAAAGCTCTCAGAATTGATAAGATACAAATTCATGTATAAAAGTTGCAGATTATGTGGCAGCCCTTTGTCATGTATTTTTTTAATTACCAGATTTTGAAAATACAGAGCTTTTGTGTAGAGAGTTAGCTTAGGAAGGTTGGAGCTTTTGTTGGGGCTCTACTGATTCTATAGCTCAGATTTGTAAGGCCTATCCTGCCATCTGGTTTCACTCTTCATTCTTAATTTCTGTGCTTCACTTTTGCACTGCTGCAGAATTACAAGGATATTGAGACTAGAGTATGCCCAGGGGTCACCTGGGACAAGTTGCTTTACACTGAAAAGACAAAAGGACATGCTCGGAAACCATTAATTTGTAGTCTCAAACACGATTAGCAATTATTTGAGCCTACTTCTTCTAGATCTTCTGTCTTATTTAGAGAATATGGAGTAATAGAATATTTCAGGTTCTAGAAATTTTTGGGAACTTCCATAACATCTAAAAGAGTGGGATTGGGGAATAGCAGAAACAAATAAACATTCATGTGTTTGTTCACATTCATGTAAATATGAGCCAGATTTGATCTTCCATCCCAAGCTTTGATGATGTTGGCATATTTTGTTTGGTTTGATATTCCCTTATCTCTAGGCTGTTTGATTTGGGACCATCACTAAAAGAAACCTGTCTTTCTACTCCTCTCCTAAGAAGCAATTTACTTGAATGGCATGGGCTCTTTTCTTGCAAGATGAGCCATAGTTCTCTAATGTATCCTTGTGTGAGGTTCAGGACTACTGCTTGAGAACTAGTACCCACATTTCTGAGTAATTTTAGTAAGAGTAACCTGCTCAATGAGTTTGGAGGTAGAAATGAAAGAAAAAAAATAGAGCTTTACATTGTGAGGCAGATTAAAATTTCAATATGGAATATGTTATAGAGATTTATGTGTATTATGATTGTCATCAGGATTTTAGGCTGGTTATAATGCTACATGCATATTGTATGTATGAAAAATAAATTTATTGAAGCTGACTTGTCAAATATTTCTCTTTTTAAAATGATTTCTAGCATCAGTGCCAGCAGTAGTTCCCAAGGGCTGTCTCAGCCATCCACGCAGACGACTCAGTATCTGAGAGCTGACACACCCAACAATGCAACACCTATCACCAGTAAGAGTTAATATAATTCTAAAGCTGTTTCCAAAGTTTTCTGTAGTCTGTCTGTATCAGTAGTTCTTCATGATTAATATACTTGAGGGACACGTGTACCATGCTATGCACATAGTGTCTACCTTGTATAAAATTAGATACAATTTTCAACCTTTGCTTTCTAGAGCATTGAATAAAACTTTCTAAAATTGGAGTATTAAAAAATAAAGTTAAATTAATTGCTAGAATTAGTTTTGCTTTGGGGAACTTTCCATGGTTAAATCAACTCTATAGCAATTAAGAAGGAAGTTGTTTAAATGTTTATGTGGAATAAGTTATTCAGCTGTATACAGAGAAAACCTTTGGATTTTAATGAATTATTCGATGTTCTTATGGGCCATGTAAAGACTTTACATTGTTTTTGTTGTTGGGCCAGTACCTGGCACATTCATGCACTCCACCATTGAGCTATGCATTATTTTCTAATTTTAATAGGCAGATAGGTACCATTGGGAGTTGAGAGCATGGGATCTAATTTCCTTTTTATGAACAATATTTTGATAAAAGTTTCACACACTTTAACATGTAGGTGTTTTGGGGAAAGTAATTTTAAAAAATTGTTGAAAAATTCTTGTAAATATTAAATACAGTGTAATGTTATGATATATGTACATAATATGGAATAAAATAGTCATTCTTAGAGTATAAGACAAAATGAGGAATGGTTAACAAGGAAATAAATAACAACATAATCATCAAGATAAAGAGTGGGCCAGAGAGCCACCTGTCTAGTTATGACTCAGAAGTGCCATTGATAAAGTAGGATCTTGTAGGCAATTAGCTGTCTTCTTTAGTGGCTGGTATTTATACCTTGATAAGATTATCTGCCCTCCACCGTACCCTGTTGTGGTCTTGCGATACTGTTTCCAATTAAAAATAACCAGAATTCTTTGAAGAAGTGGCTGACTCCAGGTCTAGGTCAGGAAACAAATAAGATGAACCTGGGACATGTTGCTGAGCCAGATATCAAGAAAGCTGCTAAAGACTCAAAGAGCTCTCATTGGCCAAAGATGGAACCATTTGAACATCAAAGAGACAACCGGATTGAAAAATAAATTGTGTAAAAATCTATAAATTTCTAATGCTTTTTAAAAAATGGTTCATAATGAGAGGTAATTGAAGCTCCAGTAATATCTTACTCTGACAGTTGGCTGCATGAACTGTGTTTCAGGGTCACCAGGTGGTGCTGGTTGATGAGGAAAAAAGGCTTCTTTACAGGAGATTTCCCACTGATAAATGCAGAAGGAATGATAGGATTAGAAAATCACATTTGCAACCCCTAACAATATATTTGATTCAGGAAAGCTCATCAGTGATTAAAACTCTAAAACAAAGGGAGAAATTTTTAAAATTGAGGGATCAGGTCACCACCTCAATCCACTGAAAACAATATTACTAAGAATGAGACAATCAGATAATTTTGTATAGCAGGAGATGGTGTGCCACCCTTGGAATATTCTTGTCTTCCCTAAATCCTAAAAGTTAACCTGGACTTAATTAAGGCTATAGAATTGACTTGTAGTTTATAGGAAATTTAGGGTTAAGGAACAAATTATTTGATACTTGAAGAAGTAGATTCCAGATATTCTCCAGGATAATTGGCCCACCTTTTTCAGTAAACAGTGCCCTCCCCCCAATTTTTTTTAGAATATATTTGTCTAGATTAAAAGAAATTTAACAGAAACCATAACAGAAACCCTACTGTCAACAAAAGAAATATAAGCTTCTTAGGAAATACAGTGCTAGATGTATAGTGCTATTCAGAAGAGGCATCCCTTAATGGTTAGATGGCAAGCTTTGCTTAGAGTTGATTCTTAATTGTGGATATGACCTTAAGAATAGATAATTCACTGATGATAAGTGCTAAATGAGCCTTTTAAGTAAGAATAATGGAAATTCAATTATATATTTTAGAAAATTAAATTGTTGTTAATAGGACACTTGTGTTTAATAATGCACATTACCTTAAGGAGCTAGGTAATTTATTATGTGTACTAAAACAAAATACTTTATAAAAGGTCAATAGAAATATATTTGTTTTATGAATAAAAAGGAAGCAGAAAAGCATTTAAAGACAGAATGACTGAGAAATTTCTCCAGAAAACAATATAACAGACCACATATTCAAGAAACTAAGAATTTGAGGCAGGATTAAATATACACCAACACACCTATGCTCACACATCTGGACATACTGCCCTCAAACTGATGATCAGTGGTCTCAGGTATTGTCAGTCTATATCCATTATAAAGTTCCCCAGAGCCTTTCATGCAGTTCTTCTGGTGGCAATTGATGATCATTGGTTCATTAGTTTTTTTTAGAGGGGTTTTAGAGGAGTTTTGCCAAAGTTGATAAATCATTAGAGATGCTATTGCAGTTTCTACTGGCTAACACAGGATCTGCTTTTTTTTCTAACATTTTTTTTTTTTTTTTTTGGAGTGAAAACTTCAATTTGTAGCTATAAATTTTGTTTTTACTCATTGTATTCAGAATAAATGAGAACAGGTTTGAACTTCACCCTGGTATCATCAGGCTGTGGGAATACCAGAGTCATTAAATTGATAATGCATCTTGTTAGAAAAGATGTTTCTCTTTATTTGAAATGTTCTTTTGCTATATGAGTATATTAAAAAATCCTTTGGGAGAAGAACTGTCCATAAAAGGGATTAAATGAGATTCTATAAGTCAAAGCTTGTTTCATTTGACTTACAGACATTTGAAGTAATTGTAATATTATTTCTGGTGTTTCTTATTTTAATTATATATTTTAACATTTGGGGGTAGAATTGTGGTAGGTGAGAAAGCATTTCTTTACAAGTTGGTGTGCCTTTCATAAGTAATTCACATATGTGCCTGTTTTCTTTTATGAATCTCGCATTCATTCATTCCTGTGACTTGAGTCCTAAGGTTTTAACTAAACTATTTGACCCCAATACCTTAATAAGGGTATTTATATTGCTTGGTTTGGCTTTGTTGGCTCCTCAGGTTATCCTACCTTGAGGATAGAGAAGAACGACCTGAGAAGTGTCACTCTTTTAGAGGCCAAAGCCAAGGTGAAGGATATAGCAATATCCAGGGAGAGGATAACCCTAAAAGATGTACTCCAAGAAGGTATTTATTATTTTAAAATCTGTTTTTTTTTTGAAAAATGGTTTTTATTTTCCTGTTTCTTAGGTTTTTTTATTATGTCTTATATAGCTTTACTACTCTAGATTTTCAGGTATAATAAAGCATACATAAGTGTTCATTACCTTTAAGGTGTATTTTCTGTTTTGTTCTTATTTAAAATGATCATTACCTAGCAGGTCTCTTTGAAAATATTTTAAGACATTTCTCTCTGACAAATAGTATGGAGGTTCTAGCAAATGGAATTGGGCTTTGAAATTAGATTTCATGTTCCAGTTCCAGGATATATTATACGTGTGACCAATTAATTACTTAATGTCTTAGATCTCCAGTTTCCTCTTCTGTAAATTTAGATTACATAGTTGTATAAATAGTAGTCTTCATAACTCTTAGACTAGTTATGAAGATTAGATGAAATGATATATATTACATGAATTAGCACATAATAATATTTGATAGGTAGTAATATTGTTTCCTTCCCCTCTTGCTATCCTTGCTTTCTTTTTTGAGTTTTCAGGGAATTGGTTATAAAGATGCTGAAAGATGAAAGCAGAAATTAATAATAAAATATTGCATTGAGCTTTTCATGTTGCTGAAGAGAATTACTTTCTTTTCACTCCCACTGTAATTCAGTTCAAAAAGTTTTGCGAGCATGTAAGACCTTCTGTATTCATCTTTTGGCTGAATACTTGTAGGCTAGTCACAGCAAAGTGAAGGGTTAAGCTGCCCCCAATGGCAAATGGTAATTAATAGGAGCAGATATGGGGGTGCCTGCTTTTCAGTGTATAAATGCCACTTCATATGGTTGTCTTTCTAAACATAACTAGTTTTTAGATTTACCTGTTGCCTAAAGGCAGTTAATAGACCAGATAGTGTTTCTTAAAGACACAGGAATTAGACCAGTGGCTAAATGATATGTTTGCAGTTTCTTTGGGTCTCTAAACAGGATAGAATAAGTCATCTATTATGGTGGTATAAATTTGAGAAAAAGAGGAAATTTGGAATTATGTAATGTTTTCCTTGATGTTTTCAGGGCTGTAATAATTTGTCTTAAAACTGTTTATTTCAGAAAAGAAAACAAGGCCAATTTTTAAAATTAACATTTTTAAAAGTGATCAGGTTCACTGGAAATCTGATAAATACAAATCAAACAACAGTTACATGCCATTTTTCATCTGTCACATTGAGAAAAATTAAAAAGATAACACCCAGACTGACAGGGCTATGAGGGGACAAGCTGATGGCAATATGAATCCCTGTGGCCTTGTGGTAGAGTGATATATGTTCAGATATACTTTCGTGCATGTTCCCACATCCATAATGGTTTTGTTTCTAAGCCTGTAAACCCATGTTTGGGAATATTTAAAATGGAACTAGGTTTGAGGAAGAGAAGACGGAGTATGAATTTCTGCAGTGTTCCCTTGAGAGAGCAAAGCTCAATCAAGCAAGGTCAGCTTGAGTGGGGATAGAAGGGCAGACCTTTGTGAGGAAGATTCTGGCAGGTCAAGGTGTTACCTCTGAGGGTGTATTGACGGAAATGTTTGAAAGTATTTACTCACCTCTAAGCAAATTGGTTTGAATAAAGATTATCCAAAGATTTTTTTTTTTTTTTCTTACCTTGAGCATCCAAGTTACTCTGTGTCTCTGGGCTACAGTAAGACATGATCTAGATGGGCACCAACAGCTTCAGCACTTAATGGTGAAAGGCTTTAAAGCCCACAAGTATGTGTAGTATCTGCAGTAAGGTGAAGCTATTTACAGGCATTTCTTTCTTTCTTTCTTTCTTTTTTTTTTTCAATTTTATTTTAGTTTTAGATGGATACAATATCTTCATTTTATTTATTTTTTTATGTGATGCTGAGGATCAAACCCAGTGCCTCATGTATGTGAGGCAAGTGCTCTATCACTGAGCCACAACCCCAGCCCCACAGGCATTTCTTTTTATTTGTGAAAGTAAGAAAGAGAAACATTTTCTTATGGAAAAGAGTGACATGAGACCAATTTTCAATGATCATTTCCTTATTAGGAAACTTTTTTTTGATTAGTAGGTAGGAAATTACTAATAAAAAAATCTATGGATTTTCATAGTTTATTTTTAACCATTGAGTAAAATGATTAACCCAAAGGTCATAACTTCTTCTCTTTTTACCATAAAGTTTTTAGGAACACTTTTATACTAATGATCTGAGAGGGCAAGTGACTTGTCTGAGACTGAAGTAGAGAGTGGTAGAAAGATTAGAACCCAGGATTGTCTAAATCTAGGACTTTGTACCCCTGGCCTTCCTACATTTTTTAGCACTGCAGCAGCAGAGAAGAGAGTCCATTTTTCTCCTTTTGACACTGCTCTGAGGTGACCTAGAAACTCAAGTGTCTGAATTGATGCCCCATTACTGAACTCCAGTGCTCCTGGCTATGGTATTAGTTTATTTAGGATAATTCAGAAAAAAAAGTTTCTCATATATTTAGTGTAGATGTAGTGTTTCCAAAAAGTCAGTTAAGGTTATGAAGAACTTTAATAGCCATTAGATACCAACAATTTGGGCCTTTTTACTGTGGGCTGAAGTAATGTTAATGATACATACCCTTGTCATGTTTACCTTGCCAGAAAGTTTTTCTACTGTAAGGTTATGAGGTTTTTGTATAATCGCATTAATTATTATTTTTCCTCTTAGGTACTTTTGGGCGTATTTTCCATGGGATTTTAGTAGATGAAAAAGATCCAAATAAAGAAAAACCAACGTTTGTAAAAACAGTTAAAGGTAGGGTTTTTTATTGTACTATTTCCATACTATTTCTGGTATGGCTCATGCCAGCAAAATTCTGTTTCTCAGTGTGTGCTGGACCTTTTAAATTAGGCCATGTTAATTTAGCTCATATGAGGCTAACTTTTGAGGAGATTTGGGTTGTTAGGTATAGAAAATAGAAGACTTACAAATTAAGATATTAAACATTTATTAGATATTATTCTGATTTCTAGTTATATTGTATCCACTTGAATTCATTGTTATTATATCTAATTTTGTTTTTTCCTTAGGTTAAAACTGTTTGCTTTCATTTCCTTAGAAAACATTGTCATTAGTTTTTCCTCTTCCAATACTGAAGTCTATAAAGAAAATATTACTATTACCTTCAGACCCATAGCACCCTACATGGTAGACACTGTTTATCTTTTACCCCTTATCTGTCACTTTTCTCTTGGATGCTATATAATGTGCCAGAAAATGTCTGTTCCTATATGTATATGTATTTCTTGGTATACTTTTGTAGGTATAACCACAGTTGGGATTGATGGACCAAAGAGTGTATACATTTAAAATTTTGAGAGATATTGTCAGATTGTGCTCTAAAATGTAGCACTAATTTATATTTTCACGAACAGAATACCTATTTTCACATATTCTTATTTAGGGTTATTTTTTGAAATGTGATGCCTAATTTTTTGTTTGTTTATATAAATTATTCAACTAGAGATTTCCTATCAGAACACTATAATATTATTTGTGTATGTCTTATTCCCTAATTCTGGTAAATTAACAACACTTTTTAAGTGTTAGAATTTTAACTATTTAAATCTGATGTTTGTAAAAGCTTAAATAATACTTACTTAATTTTTTAATTTTTAATTTTCTGTGGTGCTGGGGATTCAACACAGGGCCTCATGCATGCTAGGCAAGTGCTCTCTACCACTGAACTACATCCTCAGATAACTCTTACTTGCTCATTTTGAGAGTAAGAAAAATTTGGTAACATATGAGGTGCTCAGTGTCTCTCAGTATCTGATATAGGTTGAAATGACAGGATACTAGTTTCTAAAAAACAGATTTATCACTTTGTGGAGGTTGAGGGGAAAATTAAATTATTCAGTTTTATGAGTAGGAGGTGACAAAATTTTATGAGGTTTACAAAGTTAATTTATAATAACTTTCTAAATTAAAGGAATACTTGGAAAGAATGAAGGGTTTATGTTGATTGTTTCTAAAAAAATATTTTTGGTTTGAAGAAAAATCTTTGGAATTTAATTGCCTATAATCTAGCAAATTGCTTGTTTAAAGCTATGATAAATAAGCACACTCATACACATACACACCTTTTATCTTTTTTAAACAAATGGTTTAACTTACTATAACGTTTAGTATTTGTTTTTGTTAACCCACTCATTCCCAGTCCCCAAAACACAATTAAAGGTTTATATTTAAGTTAAATCCTGATAGGCTTTCTAACTAGATTTGAAGGATAGTTCTTACCTTTTTGTAAAGGTAAAATTTGAACCATAGTATAATAAAACAATTATTTTTGGTTTTCCTGTTTTTTTTTTAAGGGAACATTTCTTTTTAATTCTAACATTTCTTCTAGGGTTGTTAAATATTCTGTGGACCATTCAGAACTGAGCTATTATTTATTTGTTCTGAATGAATCCTGAATTAACAAAAGAGGTTTCTTTCTTTTTTCTTTTTTTTTAAAATTTGTTTTAATTAGTTACACATGACAGTACAATTATCTTGACAAAAAGGGGTTTCTATACAGAATTGGGTTGATTTAAGGTTGGAAGCGGGAGAAAAGGAAATGAAAACAATAAAGAAGCACAATGTGGATACTAGGACTCTTTTACAAGATGAGATTTCTCTTTTCCGTGTGTGTGTGTGTGTGTGTGTGTGTGTGTGTGTGTGTGTGAGAGAGAGAGAGAGAGAGAGAGAGAGTGTGTGTGTGTGTGTGTAAGTGTGCGTTGTAGTCACTTTGTTGTTTTTCTGCCTCACCACACTGTGTTCTCTCAGCTGGACAGAAATAAGAGAAAACACAGTGAGTCTTTAGTCAGCATATAGTCATAGTTTGCACATGGGATGGAGAGGAAGTGTACTTGTCTCAAAATTGTTAAAGAGATAACTTCATTTGATTATCTCTGAGATTTATTCTTTTGGATGTTATTTTTATTTTTTAACTTAAGCTACGTGGAGCTAACGAAGTTCTTCACAAATCTGTATGCTTTGTTACATGCTGTACAATTAGACATTCTGTGTGAAATGGAAAAATGAAGTTTTTAAAGAGAATACCAATCTTTTCCTTTAGGCATAAGCAGGAAATTAGCTTTTTTAAAAATTCATAATTTTGTGCAGAGACCCACTGGACAGTCAAATGCAAATTTTCAGAGATTGAAATTGGAAGCTTGAATCTTACATAATAGGAATTGTGAAATTGAATTCCATGAAATAAATGAATAAGTTGGGGTCATTGGAATTAAGACAGTATTTTTTTAATAGTTGCTAAATTTTTATAATTTTTGAAATGTCATGTTTAATATCATTTATGCTTCCTTGTAATTTTTAAACTGTAGATTTAATAGTACCCTTTTTATATGTATATATCTTGAAGATAGACCATTTATTATTTAAAACAAAAAGACTGGAGAAGGAATTCATAAAAAATGACTTTTTTTTTTTCAATTTAGAGTTTTAATTTTAATGCAGAAAAATAATTCCATCTGTGTGACAAAGTGGAATAATAGAAAAATAATAAAAACTGTAATGACATTAAGACAAAGCATAGAATTTTTTGATAATTGCTTATTCAATATATTTTTCGGGGCTGGGGATGTGGCTCAAGCGGTAGCACGCTCGCCTGGCATGCGTGTGGCCCGGGTTTGATCCTCAGCACCACATACAAACAAAGATATTGTGTCCGCCGAAAACTTAAAAATAAAATATTAAAAAATTCTCTCTTTCTCCCTCTCTCTCTCACACACTCTCTCTTTAAAAAAAAAATATATATATATATTTTGCAAAATTTCTTTTTTTATCATGTCTCTGTTTGTAAATAAGGTGTGTTGACACCAAATTCACATTTTCATACATGTATTTTGTATAATGATGACCGTCTCCTTCCACTATCCTTGCTATTCCCCTTTTCCCTCCTTTTCCCTCCCACCCCTAAAAAATGACTTCTTAATAAATGGATAAAATTATTTTTTTCCACTTTAAAACTTTCTTAATTATTCAATGCATGTATTCCTGGCTTAATTGAACATGCTTATCAAAGTTAAGGACTTAAAAAAATAGTATATAAAATGACATCCTGACATTAACCTTTTGTGTACTTGAATCTTGCCAGTTGAAGGTAAATAAATGCTTACCAAGTAGGCTTTTTTCCAATTATTACTTATTTTCAGTCATCAAAAGATCCGAACAGGCCCCAATAGTTCTGGCCATAATTTCATTAGAAATTATTTAGGTTATAGAAAGAGCATCATGGGCATTCCACCATTTTCAAAAGATCTTTTTAAGCAGTGTTTAGACAACTAGAGTTTATTCCAGCAGACACTAGTGGGAAGCTCCTTTTCCTAAAGAGTGGTTCAAGTTCTTGGCTTTTTGTGTCCCCATTATACAATTCCTACTTAGGTCTTAACTCAGAGAAGTTATCTAGAAAGAGAATGTTAATAACAAGTAATGGGAGGGAATGAGGAAAGAAGTGAGATTCTGGTAGGTTTGGAAACAAATGAAATTTGAGTTATCTGTTTTGACAGTTCTACTGTCAAAGTAGGATAATCTAGTGCCTGAGCTCAATGGACTGGGTTTTATGATACGTTCAACATTTTACTGGGTGGGGATAGAATGTATGGATCTTGACTTGTATTGATCAGAAACTTTAAATATTTTTATTGTTCACATAAAACTTAGTTATTGGTTTCTTTGGAAGCGTTTTATTTATTTATTTAAGTTGTTGATGGACATTTATTTTATTCATTTATTTATATGCAGTGCTGATAATTGAACCCAGTGCCTCACACATGTGAGCAAGTGCTCTACCACTGAGCCACAACCCCAGCCCTCTTTAGAAGTGTATTTAAGGATATATTGTAGTCATTTGGTTTTGATATTTTAAAACTTTTTTTAAAAGTTCAAATTCATTTTCAGTTTTATAGTGGAAATACACTATAAATTTAAAGAAAATATTTTTTTCAAGTGGTAGCAAAAGTCCTCTGTACTATTAAGATAGTGGTACCATAAGACAAAGAATCCTCATGGATTTGTGCAAATTTTTATTTGATCGCTTCAAAATTCTTCTGAAGGAAAGCTTTACTTTAACCAGTACTGAATATGATTGGTGAATTGCATTGTCATGTCTTTTGTTTCAAAGACATGGATTTTAAAGTCAGTTTTAGTTCTGTCTTGCTACTTTGGATCAAAAACCATGAGTTTAGAAGCTAAAAATAAAATGAAATAATCTTATCTTAATTTGATCATTATTTTACTCTTTCACTAATTTAATATTAGCTTTGTTTGTTTTTAACCAGAAAGAGGTAAGAAGAAGAAAATAACAAAATACACTATAGTCTCTAATCAGAACTCTTGGTGGTTATTTTACTGTAGTTGTAGGTTTGTAAGTTTATACACAGAGTGCAAACAGAACAGAAAGATATAAAATGTAAGATCTCCCATCTTTAAAAGTTACCACCATAAATAGTTCTCTCTTCCAGTAGGATAGAAATGCTCCCCAATATATCTAACTTTTCAAGTAATTCTGTTTTTAAAATGTAACTGATCACACAAATAGATTTATCCCTTGCTTTTAAAATTGAATCTATATCTTAAAGATATCCCTGTGTTACTACATATAAATATCTCATTTTTAAAAAGGAGGCACAGAGTATTCTGGTGTACCCATGTAGCTAGTTTTCTGTTGATGGATACTTCAGTTGTTATGAGTTTTCCAGTAGGATGGATGATATAATGTGTGTGTTCATTTTGAAATTGTGTTACATGTTGCTTCTCCCACCTACCCAAGGTGCTATTGTTGAACCTGTTTTCACACAGTCTTGCCCAAACTGGCAGACTGAATTTTTGGTCTCTTTAGATCAGACGGGGAAAATCACATCTCCTAGTTTAATTTGCATTTCTTTACTTTGGAGTAAGCCTGAGAGTCATTTTGTAATTTTGTTGGTCATTTGTTTGTTTGTTTTTTTCTTTTCTTGGTAAACTATTTAATCCACAGCCTTATTTCAAAATTTTTTATACTGTATGAGCTATTTAAAGAAGGAGAAAAAAAAGAAATTAGCCCTTTATATGCTGTATGTGTTGTAGTACTTTTCCAGTTAGTTAAATAGCTTTTTTTTTTTTACTTTATTTATAACTTTCCTGAATCTCTCATTTTTTTTGTAAAAATTTCTCTGAAAGTTGACCTACTTAGTGAGACTGTACTGCAATAGAATTTTAGATCTATTTAGTTATACCCGTAACTTAAAATGAAAATTCACCTTGCAGTCCAAGGTAGTTATTTACTAATAGCAAAAAAGTATTAGTATAATATATATAGTATTAATTATAATTCAAGTCAATTTTTTTTCTTTCTATAGATCAGGCTTCTGAAATTCAGGTGACAATGATGCTCACTGAAAGTTGCAAGCTGCGAGGTCTTCATCACAGGTGAGAGCAGAAGCCAACAACATTTCAGTGTTCAGTGTGTAGCCCCAGAGCTATGTTTTTATTTGAAGAACAGTTTATTGAATTTTGAATTGAAAACTTTGGGAATAGTTTTTTTTTTTTTTTTTTTTTTAATATATATAAAAGTAAAATACATGCATCAAAGACATTTTACAAACAAAGAGTATGAAGAAGAAAATAGTATGTAAGCCCCTATGAGTAATAATAGTTGAACTTTTCAGAAATTGTGTGTGTGTGTGTGTGCATATTTCACTTAAAAAATAAGACAATGGTATAATAGTTTAGAAAGTGTTTTGTTAGGAAATGTTTTAATATACAGAACACTAACGATAAGAATAATAAATACTAATAAACCTACTTTCTAGGTCCAGTGAAATGATAGTTAATATTTCACCATATTTACTTTTTGTGATTGTATATGTGTGCTGTATTTCTGTCTAATCTCTAGATATTTCTGTCAATCTATCTATATGTTTCTCTGTGGAAATATTTTATAGTAAGTTAGCCATAAACACTTTTAGTATGTTTCCAGTATACTTTTCAGAAAAAGGATGTTTTCCTGTATAATCACAACATCATTTTTTCTTTAATGAAGTTAACATGCTTCTTAATTTGATAAAGCAGTGTTTCCAGCTTTTTATGTCAGTAAGTATAGATCCTTGACTTCATTTAAAAAGGCAAAAAAGCTGGGTACGATGGCATATGCCTGTAATCCCAGTGGCTCAGGAGGCGGAGGCTGGAGGATAGAAAGTTCAAAGCCAGCCTCAGCAACTTAGCAAGACCCTAAACAACTTAGTGAGGGCCTGCCTGAAAATAAAAAAGGGCTGGGGATGTGGCTGTGTGGTTGAGTGCTTCTGGGTTCATTCCCCAGTACTAAATAAATAAATAGGCTATATAGTGGTTCCTTGAATGATAATATCATTTTTTATTTAACTAATCCCTTATGTATGATCATTAGGTCATAATATGATTTTTTAAAAGCACTTATGGTTTTATGTGAAGAGCTCTTTTAAAAGCTTCACATTGGTCCTGTTCACAGAGCTATAATGAAAACTTCTACATTCTGAGGAGAACCTTAAATATAGTATCTTAGTGTGTGGCAGTATCAGTATCAAGGGAAGGTTTTTTTCTTCTGAAGCATTGTCAGTTTAATTTATCTGCTGTCTGAAAATTTGTCCTCATGTTTAAAAAATAAAACTGAGACCATCCCTATTGGAAGATGTTTATGGACTTCTCAAAAAAGACATACAAAGTGATGTGTGCAAGAGGCATCATGCATTTTAATTTTTGCGAACCTTGGGCAGTTACTTGAATTCTGTTAAAAAGTAAGATAAATGGTAATGAAAGTGAGTCCAGATTTTTGGCATTGTGGTGGAAAACAAAACAAGCCACCACTAAGTTGACAACTATTTTTCTGTGATTGAATATAAAATAACTATTAGCTTCTGGTCAACCAGAGGTAAATCTCAGTAGCAGAAGAGAAAGAAACAAAGTTGTTTAGGGAGGAAAAAAGCATTTTCCTAGTTTTGAAATTCCAAGATAGAAGTCTCATTAGGTTTATCATATACCATAGACATTGCCTTTTTAGTTTCTTTTTTTTTTTTTTTTGCCTTTTTAGTTTCATTAAAACTTTTAAAAAATAATTTTTTTAGGGAAAAAAAATTAAACTCACAATATTGAGGGACAGTGAAGCTGTTCCTTTGAAGGGCTAAAGTCACATAGCTCAAGAATGTTGCCGTCCATTGGCCTGTTTCAGTCCAAGTACAGAACTCATCGTTTGTAGGAATGAATGGACAAATCATCCCTTAGGCCACATTTTTCTAAAAAACACATTTTGTTTCCTTTAGGCTTTTGACAAGAACTGGGAAATGATCGGTTGGAAAGTTCCTTTTTGGCAATGTTGGATGTGTGTGATGTTCTGTTATGCTGACTTTAGGGGAAGCGCCAAAAGTATTTCAATGTGTCATACTAACTTAATACTTCTCTGCCTAGCCAGTATTCTTAAACTGATGAAAGCAAGATCTGTATGACAGTGTGTGGCATGGATAAATGTAAACAAAGCTGGTATTTTCCCAAGAAGCAGTATTATATCCACTGTAGCCCTAAACATGCCTTGGCTGGAAATGTTCAGAGCAGGCATTTGCAGCCTTTCTCTCTCGCACCTTAATTCTGTGAGACTTTGCAGCATCCTACCAGGATGGATTAGCAGTCCCAGGATGCCCTTAGGTCATGGCATGGATTGATATTCTGAATTGGGGTTGGTACTGGACAATTCAATGAGTGAGGAAAGGCTTGGTCAGGTTAATTGTTCATCTTGGCTGTAAAGTGATAGCAGAACTCCTCAATAAAATGAACAAAGCACATTGTTAATATGTAGGAAACATTATTCTTTACATTCACTGTAGCAATTAATCTCTCCTTTTTTTTTGGTACTGGATTGAATCCAGAAGTGTTTAACCACTGAGCCACATCCCCAGCCTTTTTATTTATTTTTTATTTTGAGATAGGATCTCACTAAGTTGTTTAGGGCCTTGCTGATTGCTCAAGCAGGCTTTGAACTGGCAATCCTCCTGTCTCAGCCTCCCAGACTGCTGGGATTACAGGCATGCACCACCGTAACTGGCAGTTAATCTCATTTTTAAGGGGAGCCTACTACACTTTTCTTTTTAACTCATGATGTTTATAGACTATTCATTTGAGTTTGTTTTACCAACAAACTCAGTACATTCAGCAAGGAAGGTCACCTGGTTTCAGATTTTACTTTTTTAACTGGTTATGATATGTAATTCTGAATGTTTGGACATTCTGTGATTAGAGTTGTACAAATACTAAAATATTTCTCACTTCTTTTTCTACTGGAATTTGTGAGAAGAATTTTTATCATAAGTTAAAATACCTGAATGGATAAAAGATAACAAGCTTTTAACAACTTCAGAGAGTGCCTTGTTTAAATGTACTCTTGAGCTCTTTCCCCTTGTGACTTGATTCCCCTGTGTTGGCCTGAGTACCTGATGGCAAGCACTTGTGAGGCATGAGTACCTCACAGCTCTCACTTTGCAGGTGCATTCAGCAAGCCTGAGAGCTGAAGGCAGTTCTTGTGTAAGCCCCCATGGACTCTATATACCATTCCTCCACCTTCCCTGGATACCTCCCCTGCTCTTATCCACTCTTAGAGATTTTGGGCTTTCCCGTTTATCCTCTTTTTCTTTGTAAAATGGGCAGAATAAAGAGCAGCCATTTATACTTTGAAAGCTATTATCTTTCCCATGTTGATAGAATAAGATTTGACTTCTTCCAGCATAGATACAATGCTATTGATTCTGCTAAATATATTTCAGTTACAAAGAAAGGAACAAAGAGGTACTCTTGGGGTTAAAGAGATGGGGCAACTCATCATATTCATCCTAAATTATGTTGTACTCAGGTTAATCCTGAATGTAAACCTGTAGTCATTTCAGAGTTCATGGGAGCTAGTAGAAAGGAGGCTCTGTAGTCTTTCCTGTAGTCTTTTTTCCCTGGGAGGAAATGTTCAAGGGAAAGCATAAGTTTTAGAATCAGCTGAAGACCTGAATTTCTTTTCTTCATTTATGCGATCTTTCTTGTCCTACAGGTTACCTAACTCTTCTTCCCTGAAGTGGGTTTCTTTGCCAATTAAGTGGGCAAATGATTGCTGCCACTCTTCTGCTCTAATGCAAACAGAAGACTTTTTAGAGGTCACCTCTTACAGGTCCACCCATCTCTGAGCCCTCATTTTCCCAGTTCCTCAGCGTCAGTGCTTTCCCTCTTAGTAACTCCTAAAAATCCAAGTGGAACCCACAGCTTTGTCACTTGGTCACTAGTGGTCATAACAGAATTTTATGACTGGTTTTAGAAGTGATGCATTCTAAATTGAGACAATTTTTAGGAAATAAAAGCAAGGTAGAAATTGTCTATAGTTCCATAAGTGAAAGACAGCACCTTTTAACTTTTGGTGTATTCCTGCCCAGTTATTTTTTTCTCTATAGCTGTAATTATTCTTTAAACATGTGAATTTTGTTATCTTGTTTTCCTATAAGCTTTTACTCATATTCTCATTATATCTCTTTGTGATCATTTTATTGTTACATGTCATCCTATTGTTTTTTCATTACTTTTGGGCATTCAAGTTGTTTTCAACTTTTTACTCCTACTATTTGTTCATGTAACTTTTTTATTCATGTATTTTTTTTATGTTTGATCTTATTATCAAACATCCTTAGAAACAGAATTTACTAAGTTAAGGAGTAGAAATGATTTTAAGGCTATTCTGTGTGTTTTTGTTTCAAATACTTACTAAACATCTGTTTTATATGGCACACAATATAAAGCATTGAATATAAAAATTAAGATTTCCACAATAGTCAATGCCTTTTAGGAATTTTCAGCTAATTATGCAAAAAAGTTTCATAGCCTTGGAAAAAATTAGCAATTATTTCCAGATACCAGAGAAAGAAGTACCATTATGCAATAGGATAAAACTTATGTGTGTGTGTGTGTGTGTGTGTGTGTGTGTGTGTGTATGCCATAGAAATTAAAATAAGAACAAGATTATCTGCTCCATGCTTGGCTTTATTTTGCACATCAAAGCAACTATTTATGGTTGTTGGGGTCCCTGTGTTTTAAGAGTGAAAACTAAGGCAAAGAGAGAAGGAGAGAGTCCCTCCAGATACTAAATGAGAAACCTGGTTTTCAGAAATCTAAGTCCCATGTGATGCAGTAAGTTCTTGCATTTGTAGCAGCAATTTCAGACTCTTAAATATCTTTCAGTTATTATATTCTTGTCCACAGTATGAATTGGGCCTTGTTTTTTTGTTTTTTCTTTTTTTAAGTGTGATGATGGAATAAGTGTAATATGATCAAAATATACTCATGGACAAATCATTTTTTAGGTGTCTTTGAGTACCCTTAGGGTAATGATTTAATGTGGCTAGAGTATGTCTTCAAAGAATCCAGTATATTGGAAACAACTAGAGTTTATTTCTCTAACAAAAAGTGCATATATGGGGAATGTTTTAAGTCTGGTTGAAAAACATAGGGCTTTTGTAATTTTATATTTTTAATGATAATCATGTTTCTAGATATATTTGGGATTTTGCTTTATTTTAGATGACCTTTATTACTTTTTATTTAAAATAAGCCCCTAAAGTTTAGATTTCATGTGTTTTTCTCCCAATTTCTTATTATTTTATAGAAATCTTCTTCCTATTACTCATGTGTGTATAGAAGAAGGAGAAAAGCCCATGGTGATACTACCTTACATGAATTGGGGGAATCTTAAATTGTTTTTACGGCAGTGCAAATTAGTAGAGGCCAATAACCCACAGGTGAGAAATTTGCCCAAATACTTACTACTTACCAGTAGTTTCTGATAATATCTTTGAAGGTAGATGTTAATATTCTTACACATAAGTTGTTTAAAGGCCTGCAAAGGGAAATTCAAAACGATATTTAAAATGTGATGATTTAGAGGATAATTCCTGTCCTGAAGTGTATACTTGGCCGTGCTTATGTTTTTATTTGTATTTTTGTTGTGTGTTTATTCATAATTACCTTGAACTCTCTGTAGCACCATCTCAGTCATTTTCCCAATAACTCTTTGAAGGCCCTGTCCTGAATCTCCCTTCTAGGAAAGGAAACAGAATTAACAGAGCCATTTTGGTCCATATTGTACCAAAAGTTGGTGATGACTAGAGGTCTTGATTATGGGAGAAAATTAGGTATATTCTTAACACGATTGGCTGTAAGACATCAGTCATCTAAGAATTCCTTGTTTTTGCTTATGTACTTAGCTGTGAAGCATTTGGTCAGATTCTAAACATATTATAGTAGAAGTAGCAATAAAGCCTTTTAGTTTTGCTGTGTGCTGTGTTTTGTAGACTTATTAAGTTTGGTTTTAAGATATATAATAATTTAGTTAATTGCAATTGCTATGAGAAAATGGATTTTAAAACAGCATTTGAGTATTTGGCTTAGTTTGTAAATTGATGGGATTAAAGCAGTGATTCCCAACTAAGTGGTTAGAGACTGGTTCAGCAGCATCACCTAAGGAAGAACTTCATTCCTCAGCCCATAATTCTGGCATACTAGAGAAGCATATCAGAAGAGAGTTGTAGACTTGTATTAGTTTGAAAATGATCTCCAGGGGATAACATCCAAATTAAAACTGCTGTTTTAAAAGAAAGAACAAATTCTTAAATAAAAGCATTTGCAATATTATCTTGAGAATCAACATTCATTGAACAGATGTTTACTGAGCAGCTACTGTATGTACTGGATGTCAGGGAGATAAATCTAACAGATGAGAGGAGCCAGTTAAGTAAATGTTAAGTCATAAACAGAATAAGGACTGTGCTTGATGTAAGCACATTATAGGGAGCTATATGAACATACTTTTGGTCAGGAAATTTTTTTAAATTATTTTTTTATTTATATATGACAGCAGAATGCATTATAATTCTTATTACACATATAGAGCACAATTTTTCATATCTCTGTTGTATACAAAGTATATTCACACCAATTCAGTTTTTAAAACTCATTGTATAGGTATAAAGAAGTATTTATGGGTAGAATAGGATTGTGGAATAAACTGTGCACCTACCTTTTTAAGTTTTGTGCTATCTACAAACCTTGTCATTTTTCTGTTCCTACAGGCAATTTCTCAACAAGACCTGGTACACATGGCTATTCAGATTGCCTGTGGGATGAGCTACCTGGCCAGAAGGGAAGTCATCCATAAAGATCTGGCTGCTAGAAACTGCGTGTAGGTGCCATGAACTCATCACTGTCACTTGATGAATAGTCCTCCCTGGATTTGGGATTCTCCTGGGAGTCACAGTGGGACTTATGTTTTATTTAAGGATAACAGCATTCAATACTTTTTAATTCCCTGATTACATTTGATGTTTGTGTTTTCACTTTTCAGCATTGATGACACGCTCCAAGTTAAGATCACAGACAATGCCCTCTCCAGAGACTTGTTCCCAATGGACTATCATTGCTTGGGGGACAATGAAAACAGGCCTGTTCGATGGATGGCTCTTGAAAGTCTGGTTAACAATGAGTTCTCTAGTGCTAGTGATGTGGTAAGTGTTGGGTACTTCCAGTTACCAATAAAATGGAGAAGACCCATTCTGTTTTACAGTGTTTTTTTTTTTTTTTTTTTTTTTTTTAAATTGGGCTTACTATATCATTGTCTCTTGTATCTCAAGATTTTTATTTTATGATGTAGGATTAGCCTTTTACTTCAGAGTTTTATATGCTTTAAGGATTTGTCTTTTTAAAAAAAATTTCAATTTATTTATTCTAATTTGTTATACATGACAACAGAATACATTTCAATTCATAGTACACTTATAGAGCACAATTTTTCATGTTGTACACAAAGTAGAGTCACACCATTCATACATGTACTTAAGATAATGATGTCCATCTCATTCCATCGTCTTTCATACTCCCATTCCCCATCCTTTTCCCTCCCTCCCTTTTTCCCTGTCTAAAGTTTCTCCATTCCTCCCATGCTCCCCACTCCCATCCCCATTTATGGATCAGCATCCACATATCAGAGAAAACATTTGGCATTTGGTTTTTTGGGATTGGCTTATTTCACTTAGCATAATATTCTCCAACTCCATCCTTTTACCTGCAAATGCCATAATTTTATTCTCTTTTAATGTTGAGTAATATTCCATTGTGTATATATTCCACAGTTTCTTTATCAGTTCATCTGCTGAAGGGCATCTAGGTTGGTTCCACAATTTAGCTATTGTGAATTGTGCTCCTGTAAACATTGATGTGGCAGTGTCACTGTGGTATGCTGTTTTTAAGTCCTTTGGGTATAAACCGGGGAGTGGAATAGCTGGGTCAAATGGTGGTTCCGTTTGAAGTTTTCCAAGGAATCTCCATATTGCTTTTCATATTGGTTGCACCAATTTACTGTGCCACCAGCAATATATGAGTGCGCCAACACTTATTGTTATTTGTATTCTTAATAGCTTCCATTCTGACTAGAGTGAGATGAAATCTTAAGAGTAGTTTTGATTTGTGTTTCTCTAAATGCCATAGATGTTGAAAATTTTTTCATGTATTTGTTGATTGATTGTATATCATTTTCTAAGAAGTATCTGTTCAGTTTCTTGGCCCATTTATTGATTGGGTTATTTGGTTTTTTGGTGGTGTTTTTGAGTTCTTTGTGTATCCTAGATTAGTGCTCTATCTGATGTGCGTGTGGTAAAAATTTGCTCCTATTCTGTAGGCTTCTCTATTCACCTCACTGATTGTTTCTTTTGCTAAGAAGCTTTTCAGTTTGAATCCATCCCATTTATTGATTATTGATTTTATTTCTTGCACTATAGGAGTCCTATTAAGGAAGTTGCAGACTAATCTGACATGATGAACATTAGGGCCTGCTTTTTCTTCTGTCAGGCGCAGGGTCTGTGGTTTAATTCCTAGGTCCTTGATACACTTTGAGTTGAGTTTTATGCATGGTGAGAGATAGGGGTTTAATTTCATTTTGTTGCATATGGATTTCCAGTTTTCCCAGCACCATTTGTTGAAGAAGCTATCTTTTCTTCTATGTTTGTTTTTGGTGCCTTTGTCTAGTATGAGATAACTGGGTTTGTCTCTGTGTCCTCTATTCTGTACCATTGGTTTACAAGTCTGTTTTGGTGCCAATACCATGCCGTTTTTGTTACTGTTGCTCTGTAGTATAGTTTAAGGTCTGGTATAGTGATGCCACTTGCTTCACTCTTCTTACTAAAGATTGCCAGATGAATTTCACGATTGCTTTTTCTATGAGGAATGTCATTGGGATTTTGATTGGAATTGCATTAAATCTGTATAGTGCTTTTGGTAGTTTTCATTGTAGAGGTCTTTCACCTCTTTTGTTAATTCCCAAGTTTTTTTTCTTTTTAGGCTATTATAAATGGGGTAGTTTTCCTAGTTTCTCTTCGGAGGATTTTGACTGATGTACAGAAATGTCTTTAATTTATGGGTGTTGATTTTATATTCTGCTACTTTGCTGAATTCATTTATTAGTTGTATAGTTCTAGAAGTTTTCTTTCTTTCTTTTTTTAAGTTCTTTTTAAAAAATTTTTTAATTTTTATTTTTTGGCAGTGCTGGGGATTGAACCCCAGGCCTTGTGCATGCAAGGCAAACACTCTACCAACTGAGCTAATATCCACAGCCCCAGTTCTAGAAGTTTTCTGGTGGAATTTTTTGCATCTTCTAGGTATAGAATCATGTCAACAAATAGTGATAGTATCAGTTCTTCTTTTCCTATCCATACTCCTTTAATTTCTTTTGTCTGTCTAATTTCTCTGGCCAGTGTTTCAAGAACCATGTTAAGTAGAAATGGTGAAAGAGGGCCCCCCTGTCTTGTTCCAGTGTTTAGGAGGAATGCCTTCAATTTTTCTCCATTTAGAATGATGTTGGCCTTGAGCTTAGCATAGATAGATTTTACAATGTTGAGATATGTTCCTGTTATCCCTAGTTTTTCTAGTGTTTTGAACATGAAGGAGTGCTGCATTTTGTTGAATAAGGATTTATCTTTTAATGTATATTACTGAACACTGATTAATTAGTTACATAAATCAGTTTACACTTTTTTCTTCAGTGTATTAATTTTCCTGGCCTCTGTGACAAATTATCACAACCTTCGTGGCTTAAACAACAGAGATTTATTCTCCCACTGTTCAGTTCTGGAGGCTGAACAGATGTAGACAGGGACTGCCCCCAGAGACTCTGTACTTGTGTTCATTTGCTGTGCATGAATTATTTACTTAGTTTTTTCTGAACATTATTTTCTGTTCATTAAGGTCTTTCATTGTTAATATCTTTAAAATACTGTTTTTACTTAATTTAAAACCAAGTATAGTCTAAAAAACCTTACCTGACACTTAAAGTGGGTAGAATAAATAAGAGTGATTAGGAGAAGGAATGTTACCTGCTTCGAGAAGCAGCTGCAGAGGTTAACATAAGATTGAAACCTGCTTCGAGTTGCCCACAGCCTCACCTAGCCAGCGGAGCACGAGGCATGTCAGGGAGTAGGAAGTAGTGTGGTGAGTAAATCTATCCCAGTTCTTAGATACTGAACCTTATTCAGCCTGTACAGTAGTGGGAAACTAATCCCCGTATGTTTTTCCAGAGCTTTGGTAATAAAATAAAATTCTTGCTTAACATCTAAAAGTTAAAATTCCGGGCTGGGGATATAGCTCAAGCGGTAGCGCGCTCACCTGGCATGCATGTGGCCCGGGTTTGATCCTCAGCACCAGGTACAAAACAAAGATGTTGTGTCCGCCGAAAACTAAAAAATAAATATTAAAATTCTCTCTCTCTCTCTCTCTCTTAAAAAAAAAAAAAAAGTTGAAATTCCAAGTAAATCAATATAGATGTCTAAAGAGAACCTGGGCTTTTTGGAGGCTGGGGGTGGGGCCAATATACAGCTGCTATATTTAATGACAGTAAGAACCAATTGTACTTTTTGATAAGGTACTTGTTTTTTGAGTTGCCAAGTCTTTCTTTAGAAATTCTGGAGTCTAGCTGAAATTGTTCACTAATTACTATATTAAGCAAAGCTGTTTTCAATGTGAAAAATGGGCTTAAATTTGGTTTTAGAACCATTTTAAGACATCAGTTGAATTAGAGCTGTGTGGTTTTCAAATCTATTTTAGTAGAAAAGCCTGCAGCTAAACATTTTTTGAATGCAAAAAAAGTAAAGGAAACTTTTCTCAATGTTTACTTTAAAAATATCATTCCATACTTTATTTAAAATACAAATTTGCTCATCTCTTTAGAATGTTATTGTTTTTTCCAGTGGTTGATTTAAAAATGGTATGATTTTGTTACTCATTGAGTTATTATATAGTTGCCTTAGTTTAAATGAGATGGCAGTTGTAGTGAACCCAAAACTATTTGTTGGACAGGAAAAGAAGATATTTCTTAGATGACAAATTATAAGTGTTTCATATAATTTAAAGATGTAACTTCAGGAGATTGGGATTTTTTTTTTTTAATTCTCTTAGAAAAAGGAATATTGGCAGCTAATATCGCAGAGGGGAATGGTAAGATGGCTAGGAGCACTGTTGGTTGCACAGTAGAGAATCCCAAAATATGTATTAATGTATTTGTTTTTTCCTGTGTACGTACTTCATTGTATAATTAAGCAGCAATAGGATTTTTATGTGGTGCTAAGGATTGAACCCAGTGCCTCACACGTGCTAGGTGAGCCCTCTACCACTGATTCACAACCACAACCCCAATAATAGGATTCTTAAATAACATATATGATCAAATATTTTCCAGGAACTTCCAAGTAAAAATTAAACTACATGATACCCTTTCAACAAATAAGACTAGAATTAATTATATCTGTCTAAGCAGAGGGGATAACATCTCTTAAGCTGGATATACTGTTCAGTTTTAGCTGGTATGTCCATATTGAGGATATGATTTAGTTAAGCTGAACCTTTCAAAATCATACTTAGAATTAGTTATTTTTATTGTAATATTTTAAAAATTTTATAAGCGTTCAAACGGTTTAATGTCAGAATCTGCCTTTGTAATAATGCAGTTATCTGAAAGGTTTTGTTGCTGCTTCTTTATTTGACAACTTTATTTTTAAAAACTTTATTTTTAAACATCACCATGAATTTATTGGTGAGCAACTTGACAGAATTCTTTAAACTCATAATTGCTTTCAGTATATCTTGGCTGAACTTACATGAAACTGTGTGACCTAAATTTTTCTGAGCTGTATTTAGTTAGCACCTTATGGTAAGAATAACCCTTGATTTACATTTAATGTTGTTAACTCCTAAGGTTTTCAAATTTTCCCTTTTCAGATTTTTACAGATTCATTTCATGTACACAACCGATATTTCCTATAAATATTTTTTGCCTTGAATAATAGGGATTGAAAAGACTAGTTGGATCTTTCTGTTTCTATAACTATGATGTGATTGATTATTAGTATAAAAATTCCTCTCTTTCAGTTTTGGGGGATTATATATTTTTGAATTCTTAAAATAGGTATAAAGCACAAATATTGAAGATTGCATTTTAATATTTGGATTGAAAATGTTAACATTTAAATGAACATAATCATTATTATTCTCATTGCCACTTCCTTTATGAGTTGAGTTGGGGATTTAAAAGCTGCATTTGGTATCCTTTTTTTGAGATGACCAACTTTTGCAGTCATATGCAAAATAAACTCCCACCAGAGTTTTTGCACATGTAAAATACGTACTTTTAATGGTAAGTGTAGCATCCAACTAATGGTATTAGTGTCTTAGAGCATTTTCTAACTCCTTTAAAAGATCTGTAACATTTTAAAAATATTTTTTTAGTTGTCAATGGATCTTTTTATTTTATTTACTTATATGTGGTGCTGAGGATCCAACCCAGGGCTTCACACATGCCAGGCAAGTGCTCTACCACTGAGTCTCAACTCCAGCCCAAGATCTGTAACATTTTTGCATCTCTCTGTAGTTAAAAATTCTATGTGGTTTGTTCAGAAATTTGTTAATATTTTCTATCTTAAAAATAATACTTTGCAGCTGGGAGACTGAGGCAGGAGGATAGCGAGTACAAAGCCATCCTCAGCAAAGGCAAGGCGCTAAACAACTCAGTAAAACCCTGTCTCTAAATAAAATACAAAAAAAAATAGGGCTAGGGATGTGGCTCAATGGTGGAGTGCCCCTGAAGTCAATCTAGTACCATATACACTGCCCCTACCCCTCGACCCCCCAAAAACACCTTTGTGTCTCTGGGCTTTGTTTTCATATTTTTTACTGAAAGGATTAAATATTTCAATGTGTCAAGATTCTCGTGATGTTAACATCAGCTTTTAACTGTTGAGCTTAGGAAATAACGCACTGCTAGATTTGACTAGTTGTGAATGTCTTTCTAATATTATGCCAAGATATGACGCCATCATAGGCATTCTTAAGAATGTCTGGATATTGTTTTTATTCTGTTTTCATCAGATGTAGGCACCACCATAGTTTTTTTAATGAGTTTCTTTTCCTTTATTAGAAAATAGATTTCTTGATTTATGTCTTCTTTGAATTATTCAGCTAATTATGGTAGTTAATATAATTTTGCCATTAACATACTACCTCCTATGAAGAGATTAAGTGCAATCAGGAATGCACAGTTAAAAGTTCTTTCTTGTAGGTTTTCTTGTTTTTGTAGTATTATATTGTGTTTTCAAAGCATTTTCATGGGAAAAACAAGTTAAGGAAATGGCTTTCATGCTAATCTTGACAGCATGCTTTATGGCAGTGAGGAGATCTTTTCTAATTAGGACATTTGAATAGTTTTTAGGGTTCAAAGCAAAATGTGCTTCTCATGCCTTTATTTATTTTGTGGATGTTAATGATTACCTATAAGGGGGACATCTGTAAAGTTATGCAGAATCTGCATCATATTATATGCATGTTGCTTCATTTTGTTCCTGTTTGCCCAGTGCTGTGGAAAGTCATCATCTTGACCTGAGCAGACTTGATCGAGAGGCCTTCACATTTATAAAATACCCGTGAAGAGGTGATAACTACTGTGGTGTCAAAGAGAAAGAGTTATCAGAGGATGCTTATTATTTTTAAAAGTACAGAAACTTTTTATATTACTTCTTCTTTATTAATTATACAGCAATGCTTAGATTCCTAATAATTACGTGTTTCCTTTATGGTTGCAGGTTTTATGTATCAACGATCTTAGACTGTAGTTTAAGTATGAAGTTCACATTAAGAAAAATTAATATAATATTAAAATTAGAGGTGGAAAGATCATTTCAGACCTTAGTTTAGGAAATATTTAAGATTTAACATTATTGGTATTAAAAAGATATTGCTTTGTTTTTATTAACTAGTGTTATTTTCATCATCCTGATAATGAGGAATACATGAATTTTACTTCAGGAGTATTTAATATATTTTCAGAGGTGTACACTTGCTGTCTAGTGACCAAGTAGTTGCTCTGGGTATATTTTCAGTAATTGGTTCTGCTTCAGGATATTATAGGATCTTATAGACATCTCCCTCTCTCTCTCTTTTGTTCTTTTAGAACCTTCTCTTTATCATTCTGTTTGATGTTCCTGTCAGATAGCCCTCTGTTCTAATGGAACAGTGATTAAGCATCTGTATAGTAGAGAGAAGTGTCATAAATAACTCATGTGGGTGATGTCCTGGTAGGCAGCCAAATATTGGCTTCTCTGTCTTTTCTAATCACAGATCCTAGGACAGATCCGTAGCAAAAGTTATCTCTTTTTAGTCATGTATGATACCCTGTGCTTAAAGATTGAGGTACTGTCTTAGTGCATTCAGGCTATCATAATAAGTTACCATAGACTGTGTGAGTTAAGCAACAAACATTTATTTCTCATAGTTTTAGAGTCTGGGAATTCCAAAATCTAGACATCAGCAGATTAAGTGTCTGATAAGGGTTCCTTTCCAGGTTCAGAACATTTTTTTCCCCCCTCTGTGTCCTTACATGGCATAAGGAACAAAGGTTTGGGGTTTCTCTTATGGGGGTACTAACCTCATTCATGAGATCTCTACCTTTGTGACCTGATCTCTTCCTTCTGATTCCAGCTCCTAAATTCCATCATGTTGGGCTTAGTATTTAAAAGTATGAATTTGGGGGAGACATAAATATTCAGTCCATTATGTTATGTCACTGGTCTCCCAAAATTCATCTTTCTCACATGCAGAATGTACCTATCCCCACCCACCAACAACCCTCAAAGTCTAAACTCATTCCAGCACTAGAACTGAAGTCTAAAATCCAAAGCCTCATTTAAGAATCATCTAAATTAGATATGAGTGAGCTTTAAGGTGCAAATTATTCTGAGGCAGTTTCTTCTCTGGATCTGAACCTTTGAAATCAAACAAGTTCAGGCTTCTGAAATACAGTGGTAGCACAGGTTAGGATAGACGTATCCATCCCAAAAGGGAGAGATGGGTAACAGGTCCTAATAATTCAAAAACCTAACAGGGCTAACAGCATAAACCTTATAATTTGAGAATATTTCTCTTGAGCTCAATACTTTGCTTTCCAGGTTCAGTGGGGTGGCAACATCACCCCCCCCAGCTGAGGAGGTAGGCTCCAGTGGCTCTCTGCCAGGACCCACAGGCAGGACAGGGCAGGAGGACATAATTCATCTTATTAATTTTCCTTTTAATGTTTTCACACCACAGTTGACCTGAAACCAAAAGAAAGTGAATCTGTGGGTAAGGGTGCTGTACTAAAATCAGCCTTGCATTATAAGCTACTAAAGAAATAAAATGGAAATCTCTTAAATTCAGTAGCCCCAGTTTTATTTAATACTACATTAAAAAAGAAAAAAGAATTTTTACTTTTAGACAAGCCACATTAATATATATTCTTAGTAGGAAAATATATTTTGTATCCTATATCTTAAGAAAGCTATAGAATAACTCAAATTGAGGGGAGAGGAATATGACAAATAAAAAATTGCTATTCTGTAAGTGTTCTTTAAATGGACATAGCTGCAGACTCTCATAAAATTCTAGAAAAAGCAGCTTGACCTTATTTCCGCCATTCCAGCTACGTCAAACAGAAGTAAATTATAGAATAAGTGTCTACATTTTAAATAATTTAGTTATCAAAAGATTTTAAAGAACAAGTTTTCCACAAATCATCCTTGTACCATTTGGTCTTGATTTTCCTTTTTTAAGGTTAGTTTGCCAGCATGTAATTAATCACTTTTATTGGTTTTTAAGAAAATGAAACTGCAGTGTACCCTTTGGCTTGATTTTTTTTTTTTTTTAATGTTGTTTAAGTGTTGCAGTAAGTAATAGGAGAATCTTAGGTGACTGTTTAGTGATAATAATGTGGTTAAAACATGTGAAAGAAGTAATTTATTAAAGTCAGCTTATCCATATCACATTCCTGTGTATAAGTCCAGACCTCAGACCCCACCAGCATGACTGTCAAAGTCCCTGTTTGTTAGTAGAGCATTTATTCCCTGTGTACAAAGGGGCAGTTCTACTTTTCACTATTTCCCATTATTTCTTTCTCCAAAATATGGTTTGAATTGTTTTTTTCCTTCCCCACAGTTCTTCCATAATCAGTGAATGAGAACAAACCTACCTTATCTCAGGAAGAAAGAATGGGAACACCCTTCCAGGCTTCACTTCCTTGGGCTCTGTTCCATTTGTGTAGTACATTGCCTTTTCTGTGGAAATTGGACACTATTTTAAAAATTAAGCATTATATTTACTAATCACCATCAGTATTAAGATTTCTTATAGAGTAGAGATTTATTTATTTATTTTTGGTACCAGGGATTGAACCCAGAGGAACTTAATCACTGAGCCACAGCATAGCCCTTTTTATTTTTTATTTTGAGACAGGGTTTCACTAAGTTGGTTAAGGCTTCACTTAGCTGCTGGAGCTGACTTTGAACTTGTGATCCTCTTGCCTCAGCCTCCCGAGTTGTTGGGATTATAGGCATGTGCCACCACTCCTGTCTTGAGTAGGGTTCTTAAGATAGGTAAATACCTGGATGTGTGCAGGCTCTGCCATTTAATTTTTTATTGACTCAAAATCACTTTTACATTGTGTGTGTGTGTGTGTGTGTGTTTGTGTGGTGTTGGGGATTGAACCCAGGGCCTTGTGAATGAGAAGCAAGCACTCTACCAACTGGGCTACACCCTAGCCCTTTTTACATTTTTAAGCAGAATAGAATATCCCAATGAAGGAAATTCTAATAGGCTCCAGGTCTCTATTGGAATTTTAAAACTGTCCATCTGTTTATACCTGTTCCTTAGGTACAGACCTTTTCCCAAAGTATAGATCTGAAGGCTGGACCTTTATTCCACTTAAGGATCGCTATTAATGAAAAGGCTATCAGGTTCTAAAAGGCTGGATGGACCACTTTGGTTTTGGTACTTAGGGTACTATACTCTCAGAATGATTAGGAAGCATTTCTCCCTTCTCTCTTTTCTGAAAGTGGTTGTGTAGGATTGTGTAGTGAGTTAAATTCTGCCTTCACCCCCAAGACATCTTGAAGTCCTAATTCCCAGTACCTCAGAATATGACCATATTGGAAGTAGGTTGCAGATGTAAGATGAGGTTATATTCAGTGACTCTAGTCCAAAATGACTGTGTCCTTCTAGGAAGAACAGAGAGACAGACACACAGGAGGAGAGTGACATGTGAAGATAGGCAGAGGCTGATGTGTTGCGCTGCAAACCAAGATTTTGGGATTGCTGGCGGCCACCAGAAGCTGGGGAGAGCAGGCATAAGCCCCTACCCACAACCCTCCAACAGGATTTGGAGGGCAAGGCCCTGCTAATACCTTAATTTTGGACTTCTAGTCTCCAGAAGTGTGCAACAATTAATTTTGTTGTTTAGGCCTCTAATTTGTGCTACTCTGTTACGGCAATCCTAGGAAAGAAACTAATACAGATTGGTATTGTTGTTTCTTTCAAATTTGGTAGAGTTCACCAGTGAAATGGGTTGTGAAGTTTTCTTTGTGGAAAGGTTTTAAATTGTGAATTCTGTTTGCTCTTGTGTCTGTTTTGGTAATTTTATTTTAGGAAATTTGTTCATTTTGCCTAAATTATCGAATTTATTGGTATAAAATTGAGTTGTTTATGATATTTTTTGATTTTTTTCAGAATCTGAAATGATACTTCTTTCATTCCTGGTGTTGTTATTTTTATTTGTCTAGCTCAGTGGTTCTCACCTGAGGAAACTGCCACCCACCCTAACTAGGGGACATTTAGCAATGTCTGGAGGCATTTTTGGTTGTCATATTTGGATAATGTTCTACTGGCATCTAATCAGTAGAGCCAAGGGATGTTACTAAATATCCTGTAATGCACAGGACAGACCCCTGTAAAAAATTCATAATGACAATATTGTTGAAGTTAAGACCTTTTCTAGGTTCCCAATGTATACCCTATGTGTTTAAAAAATATCGTACTGCTTCGTAATTCATGAAACCACCATTCAATATAATATTTCCACTCATCCCCTTTCATCCTTTACATTGTAGTAGACATGGATTTTACTTCTCTATAAATTATAAAGCCCACAATACAGTGTTTGCTGTTTTGTTTTAAACAGTTTGTTAAGGAAATTTTAAATTGAGAAAAAAAGTACTGTTATCATTGCTCATATGTTTTTCACCTTCCTCATTGTTTGAATAGATCTAAGTTTCCATCTGGCATATTTTTCTTCCACATGAAGAATATTTTCGTGTGTTTTATAAAACAGATCTGCTAGTGACATTCTCTCAACTTTTATTTGTCTTAAAAACTCTGTAAAGACTAAAGAGCAGAGTGCTTGCCTCACGTGCACAAGGCCCTGAGTTCAGTCCCTAGCACCCTGAAAAAAATATGGCAAATAACTGTAATTTTTCTTAATTCTTGAGGTGTATTTTGGTTTCATATAGATTTTCCCACAGATGATTTTAAAAATATATTTTTTTCAAATGTGGTTCCTTTGTTTTCTTGTTTGCATAGATTGTGGTAAGAAATGTACTGTCATTAACTAATGCAGGTTGAGTATCCCTTAGCTGAAATGCTTGGGGCTGGAAGTGTTTTGGATTTGGGGGGAATTTTTTTGTCCATGCATAATGAGGTATATTAAGGATGAGAGCCAATTCTAAACATTGAGTTCATTTATATATCACACACACCTTTATATACAAATTCTGATGGCATTTTGTATTCTACACTATGCAAGACACTTAGTGTTCTTTTACATTTGTTGCTGGGTATTTTAAGATCTTTTCAAATGAGAGGTGTCTTCTCTCACTAAAGTTTCTCAATGTGTGTCCTATTAGTTATCTATTATCAATTTTCAGTTAGTTACCTTCCACCTGTCCATGACAAGTATAGAAAGTAAGCATGAGCATTTAGAAACTTTTGTAGGAATTCACAGAGTAGCTTGACTTCTGATGGCAGTTTTATGCGATAACTTTACTATATTTTAACTATGATGCCATGTGAGGTCAGGGTGGAATTTTCCACTTATGGTATCATGTTTGTGTTCAAAAAATGTTGGATTTTGGAACATTTTGGATTTGGGGATTAAGAATGCTTAACCTGTGTAAGGCTTTTCAAAAAATCTGTATGTTTCACAGAGTATTTCTAGACTTAGTTCTTAAAAATAATAACTGGAAGTTTAATGCACTGTGTTTATATTTTGCCAGCAGACTTACATTTGTCTTTTCTTCATGATTTTTTTTCTTTTTACTCATTTAAAAAAAAAAGTGTATTCTTGGGCAAGGTACTAATGTGAGCCTCAGTTTACTCACATTGTAAAATTGAGCAGCCAATGAATGATTATCAGAGTTTGCTGTGAAAATTAAACGTGAAAGAGGTTGAAAAATACCTAGAATATGTAGAAACTAACTCATAAACATTATAGATGCAACCCAGGTGTCCTCATCCAGCTTCCCTCGTGACCTTGGAGTTCACACATATAACAGATCATTGAGGGTCCCCTGGTCTAAGCCCTTCCCAGCCACATGGCAGCAGCTCTGTGTGGACATGCTATCTGTCCCCTATACACTCAGGAGCCACAGTGCATCTAGGGTTGAGCCAAAATGGAGAGACCAGCTTAGTCCACAGATAGGCACTGTTGCCACTGCTTATGATTGATTTCTGCTTCTACTGATAGTTCACCTACTGATTTCTAATAAATCTGATCTTTTATTCAACAAAGTTAAAAGATATTTTTTCTAGGTATTTTCATATGTTAATTAAAACTTTTACCTATGGGGCTAGAGATACAGCTTAGGGTAAAGTAGAGGACGTGCTTTGCAGGTAAAGGCCTTGAGTTCAATTCTTAGCACCAAAATAATAATAATAATAATAATAATAATAATAATAATAATAATAATAAATCCATGATGTTTTATATTTTTTGTAATTTGCAAATTTCTCTTATTCAGAATATTGGTTTTTTTCATTTAGGCTAAAATATTTTCATTTTCTATTTTTCAGATTTTCAGATTAGCTATAATATTTAAAGTTACAAATTTTCATATTGGGATAATCTTAGATGTAATTAATGGTTTGGGATGATATAGCTTATAATCAATAGTAAAAACTATTTCCAGTCGATCTAATAGATAATGCTAATATTCACATTAAAAGATATATTAATTAAAGTGCCCTCTTTTTAATCTCAGCAAGAGAAACAGACTTGGTCAGATAGGTTTCTCTTTATAAATAAAATCTTGCTTTCCTGCAGAGTTAGTTGAACTGCTCTTTCTGGTGTGCAGCTGGCCATAGATAGAAGCACCCAAGTATCTGTTTCAAGCCTCTTCTCATTGTGCTGCTGCTTCTTTCCTAGTGGGCCTTTGGAGTGACTCTGTGGGAGCTCATGACTCTGGGCCAGACGCCCTACGTGGACATCGACCCCTTTGAGATGGCCGCATACCTGAAAGATGGTTACAGAATAGCCCAACCAATCAACTGTCCTGATGAACTGTGAGTTTTTTTGAACCGGGAGAAATGTGTTTCATTCCATTTACTATTTTGTTATAAAAGACAAAGAGCAAGTTTCCACATTCATTCAGAGCATTTCCTTTTGAAAATAATGGCTATAATGAGTATGGTCTCCAAAATTCCCTGGAGTCCAGAGCAAGGTAACGCTGTTTCTCTAAATACAGGGTTCTTAGAGCTTAAGATGGAACCTCTGAATTCTTCCTCTCAGAATTTAAATACAGGATAACAAAGATTATTATTTTGACTTGAATTTTATGTATTTACACGAATTCTGTGTTTACTGTGATATTTTGATATGCTCCTATGAAGAAAATGTACACATACAATCCAAATAACTCATTTTAGCTTCTTCTTATTCTAGAGTTGCCAGTACATAGTAAAAATTGATAATTTTCAATATATTCTATTCTCTGTTTCCACAGAAAGCATATCTGGCATCAAATTGACCAAAAGGTAAAGGACACTGTATCATTTCTTGTCACATGTTCCATTGTCATTGCAGATTTGCTGTGATGGCCTGTTGCTGGGCCTTAGATCCAGAGGAGAGGCCCAAGTTCCAGCAACTAGTCCAGTGTCTCACAGAGTTTCATGCCGCCCTGGGTGCCTACGTCTGACTGCCCTCACAGTCCCTCAGCATCAGAAGAAGTGCCTGTCATGGACACTTCATACACAGCACAATGCCAGCAGAAGAACAGTTGTCTTCCAGAATGCCGTGCCTTAGGAATGCTTTAGGACCTGAACTTTTAAGACAGACTTAATGTGGACTATTTTCTAGATATCATTTTTAATAGATTAAACTGAAAGGGGTTTTATAAATTTTTTGGCCCAAAATTTTTAAAACAGTGACTTTGGATTAGAGGGTACATTTTAAAAAATAAAACAGTTTTTAAATTGTTTAGACACAAATATTTGGAATAGCTATTTTAGTGCCAACTGTTTTTTATTTTTTTACTTCATCAAGGTAATGTAGGTGACTCACCTTTAAAGTTATAATTTTATTTTTGTCACTACTCTTGGGAATGGTTTGTTTTCAGATGCAGTTCTTTTAGGAAAGGAAAAATAGCATAAAAAGATTTCTGCTTTGCCTCGTACAAGAAAAGGCAGTGTTGGAAGAAGAAAACAAAAACTAGAGAGACAAAGGAATTTTTAAAAATACTTATTGGAAACAAGCTGCCCTTTCATGGGAAATTGTTTATTTTTTAATGTTTTAGTGAAAAGGAGTTCTGCTTTCTTATCTTGGGGGAAGCAGGAACAGAGTTCATCACATCTTAAATTTGTCAGAAATTAACTTTTCCTGTGAGCCAGAAATGGGTTTAGGGCAGATTAGTAGGAAGCAATGGCAATTTCTATTTATTTTTACTCTCTGGGAAAGAAGATAATGCGGTTCCAGAAAGTGAATCATGTTTCGAAGGTTAAGATTTCCTTTTATTGCACCTAGAATAGTGCTATGCACAGAGCGGGTGCTCAAGTCGTTATGTTTTTTTTTAATTGTAAGCTGGTACATTTGTGCTTATCTTCAAGGCTGGCTTAAGTGTAATTTTTTTTTAAACACTTGAAAAATTAAAGGATTTGTTTTATATTATGACAGTATGGAAAATATTGTTTATAATTTGTGATTGGTTATTGTGTCTCCTGAGTGTGAACATGTAGCAGCTAGATGGTCATGTTTTATTTCATTAGTGTTTTTCTCAGATTCCAAAACCCTAACACAATGACAGCTGACTCTACTCAGCCTTCAGGTCCTAATAAGAAGTGGGAATCATTGTTACAAAGGAGTATTAGAACACTGAAATATTCTCCAGAGCCAGTAAATAAAAGGTGTATACTTGGTTCTATTTAGCCTAAAGCAATTGAGTAGACCTACAATGTAGTGAGGCCTGCAGGTTCCTGCTGCTACTTCCATTCTCACAGGTATATATGGGAGAATGTGTGGCAGTTGGAAGCTTTTTGCTGTTTTGAAATAAGCTTTCTGAATCAGCAACATACCTGGAGAAATAGCTCACACAGTACACAGTCAAGGGTATAAATTTTGGTGCACTACTTATTAATACTGATGTTTTGGTTTTCTGAAATATTTAGTCTCCAAATGGCTTGTTTTTAAGAAGCTCCTCTGAATTATTGATAGATTTCAGATGTTTTTGTTTATAATCTGCATTCTTAGAAAGCATTCAGTCAACAAATACTTACTTAGTACTGACTACATATTAAGCACATGGATTGGTTCAACTCTCGTGTCCTTTCCAAATTATAGAGCATGCTTTTCTGTGTTCAAATGAGTACATTATTTAGAAATCACACTTCTAGGTACAAGATCTGTTAAAAGAAAAAGTGCCGACATCTGACTTCCGTGCCTAGTTAAGAGGTATTCTGTTTGCTGGGATGGTATGATACCTTTAACCTTACATTTTTGTATTTGTAAACTCTTTTTTGTGTTTTTTGTTTTAGTAGATTTTTCTTTCTGAGCTACTTGGAAACATTGACATGGGAAAGAAAGAATAGTTATAAGATTTCCTTGGCTGGTATGCTTCTTGTGGTTTTTGTTATAGATTTTGAATATTACTGGACAGATTTTGCAGAAAAAGTCTTTGTAGGAAAGACACAAACTGACAAGAGCACTGACATATTTTGAGCTGGCCCTAATGATCTAGAAGTCTATTATGTTCTGTCCTTTCTTATAACATTCTCATTATAAGAAAATTTAGAACACAAAGAGGATTGATCTACTCATTCAGTATGTATTTATTAAGTGCCCTTAGTATGCTCTGCTTTCAGACTGTACGGAACAAGACAAGTAAATAGTGTTTTGGTAAGTGCTGTGATAAAAATAATGGAGTGGTATTGGAATAACTTTAGATGTCATGGTTAACCAGTCTTCTTTGAGCAGGTAGCAATTGAGATCTGAATGACAAAAAGAAGTCAGTCATAAGAAGATCCAGGCAGAAGGGACATGATTGCAGAAGTCTTAAAGCAGAAGCAGGCTGGCCATCAGTCTCAGCTCCTCCTATCCATCTTCCTGCTGCTGCCTTTGGATGGAGAAAGGAGGCTAGTGTGGCTAGAATGTAGTGTAGGGAAAAGAGTGGTACTGGGTGGGGTCTGGGAAAAGCAGGAAGCAGCCAGTCAGTCCTTGTAAGCCTTGGGACACTTTTATATTTTATTCTAAATACAGTAGGAATACATTAAATGGTTTTTAAAATAAGTGACATGATCCAATTTGTTATTTCAGAAAGATTATCCCAACTCTTATGAAGTTTGGATTGTAGGGAGGCAGGTATGGACTCTTTAAGAAGTTGTTGCATAGTCTGGGAAAGAAAATAGCAATTTGAACAAATTTGGGTAGTGCAACTCAGGGTGGGCGTAAAAATTGGCAGATTGGAGATAGATTTTAAAGGTAACAGACAGCACCTGAATCCACTGAATAATGGCAGTGGAATAAAGAAGGGAAGGAGGGGGTCAAAGAAGACTAGTTGATTTGGAGCCTAAACATGACCAAAGAATGCCCTGAGATCAGGAAAAAAAAAAAAAAAAACTAGAATTTTGTTTTGGCAGGAGGAACCAGTAATTTGCCATAGGCTGTGTTCAGTATACCACTTAATTATCTAAGTGGACATTTAGAATTGATAACTGAGAGGCTGCATCTCAGGGAACAGGCCTCATTGAACATACAGATGTTAGAGTATGACACATGGACTATCTTTAATTCTTGGTGCAGGATGAGTTTGTCTAGAGGGAGAAGAGAGAGAGTATACTCCCTGGGACTGAGTCCTGAACCTTCCACCACTTAGGGGTCTAATGAAGGAAGAAGAGATAACAAAATGAAAACTGAGAAGAAACTATGGTATTTGATCAAAGCAGCAGCAAAAAAGGAATATGAAGTATTGTGGGAACCCAGGGAGGAAGGTGTTCCAAGTGGAGAGAGAAGGTTCTGTGGGACTTGGCGTCTACTAACAAAAACAGTAGGGATTGGAGCAAGTCGAAATGTGGGCACTAAGTGGGGAGTGGAGACCCCACTGTCATCAGCGCTGTCAAAAAATCAGCAGTGAAGAGGGAAATGGAGCAATGAGTAGAGGAGATCTAAGGTTTGGGGTGGGCAGGCACTGGGAAGAAAGTGGGTTCATTTTCCAGATGAAGATCTGGTATCAGAGAATGTTCACAGACAATGGGTTGAGTTAGCAGAAGAGAAAAATCCCTTTGAGATAAGGAGTAACTCCTCTTGCCATTTGGTACACAGATCTGAAAGCATCTCCACTCTGGCCCCCAATTCCTTTGTATTTTAGTCAGCTTTGTGTCACTGTGACCAAAATAATTAACAAGAACAACTTAGAGGAGAGCAAGTTTGTTTTGGTTTACAGTTTCAGAGGTCTCCTTGCATAGCCGACAGACTCCATTGCTATGGGCCTTAAGTGAGGCAGACATTATTGAAGAAGGGCATGGGGGAGGAAAGCTGCTTTCAGCTCATGGCAGCCAGAAAGCAGACACAAGAGGGTCAGGGACAGATAATTTCCAAGGTCACAACCACAGTGACCTAATTCCTCCAGCACACCCCACGTTGCCAGTATTCCCATTTGAATTTATCAAGTGGGTTAATCCCTCATGAGGTTACAGCCCTCATGATCCAATCACTGCCTAAAATCCCCACCTCTGAACCTTGTCGCACTGGGGACCATGCTTTCATTACATGAGATTTTGGGGGGACATTCCAGATCTAGATCATAACACTTTGGTTGAGGTGAAGCTTGCATTTTTCCTGGGGGGGAGAATGTGAGCAGATGAAGGGTGTAGTACACAAGCCTAACTTGTGTCAAAATTGACCTCTGTTGAATTGGTTTCCCCAGGACTTTAGGCTATCACTGTTGTCCTGTGTGCAGCCAGCGTCTTCTCACTGGGGTCGCCCCCCTAGCTGCTTCACTGGCCTCTCCCTTAACCTATCCATCCAACCAGTCAGCTACTGCCAGGTAACACTTCTAGAACTGAGTTGCTGTCATAACTTAAACCTTTCACAGGTTCCTCAGCCCTTTGGGGACCTAAACTCCTGGGTACAGTCTTCCTTGGTCCTTCTGTCACCTCCCTCTGCTTCCCTGCCTCTTCCTTGCTTGAGTGCATCACACTTCTTCACTCATCCTTTCTTTGTGCTGTACCGCCTTTTGGAATGCTGAGCTCTTCTCTGGACACAGTGCCCAGAAGATTCTTCCCACACCCGGTTCCACTCCTCCAGGCTTGTGGTTGCTTCTCAGCCTTGTTCCTCGGGCTTACACTCTGACAAAGGTAAGACGGGAGTTTAGTTTTACACTTCACTGTGGGTGTTCTTTGAGGATAGAAACTTGTGGATAGAAGCTCCCTGAAGGTACTGTTCTTTAAAACATTAAATTAACTAGTCCCAGAGAACTTAAAGGGAGATGTCTTCAAACCTCAGTGATCCTGTGTTCTTGTTATATAGTGAAAAGCCTATGTAAAAAAGAAAATGAAGAATCAATGACATTCAAAAGTATTCCTCTTTGAGTAAATATGCCATTTGTTCTTATCAGTTTATCAAAAATAAATGGGTTTTTTAGTGATTTATATTTAAAGAGTTAAGGACTCCTCTAGAAATATATTGGAGAAACATATATAAGTTGAAAGTAATTAACCTTAAAAAAAAGTAAATTAAGATTAAGTCATGGCACCTGAAGGTTACATTTGGAATGAGATTTTTCTTCAATCTGAGTCTGTTCTTCTGCTTTTTGCCTCCTTGAGTAAGTATAGTAAGTATCATTTCTAGATTACTTAAAACACCTGGTATAAATTAGATGCTATGTAAACAGTTGTACTGTATTTTTAGGGAACAATGACAGGAAGTCTATCCATGGTTAATAAAGACAGTTTTTTTCCAATTTTTTTTTTTTTTTTTTTTTTTAACCTGAGGTTGGTTCAGTCTACAGGTGCAGAAGCCCTGGATACTGAAGACTAGCTAATTGCACAGTTTTATTTTTCTCCCTTAACAGATCCAGAGAGAGAGGAGCTGGGATGGGTTCAGTGATCACAGATCACATCCATTACCAGCTTCCTCCCTTTCTGCTGCTCTGACATCTTTGGCATGCTGTTCTTCAAGACCCCCAAGGCCTTATTCTGGGTAGGAAGGTAGAAAAGGCATGAGTTAGCTGAGTCCTTTTTATGTAAAATCTACTAACTTGGCTCTGGTGTGTTTCTACCAACATCTTTCCAGAACTGAAAAACATGGGTACTGTCAGTTACGAGGCAATCCCAGGAAATTAGATTTGGTTGGTTTTTTGCTTTATTGAGACATAATTCATGTATCACCCATTTAAAGTGTACAGTTATTTTTGGTATAGTCATTGAGTTGCATAATCATCAGCCACAATCTAATTTGATTTTATTACCCCTAAAAGAAACTCCATACCCATTTGTAATCACTCCTAATTCCTCTCCCTCAGTCCTAGGTGACCACTAATCTACTTAATGTCCAGATTTACCCATTCTGAACCTTTTGTGTAAATGGAATCATATAATATGTGGCTTTTCTTCTCTCACTTAACAAGGTTTTCGAGGTTCCGCCATGTTTTAGCATGATCATTAAGTTCTTCATTCTTTTATACTTCTGAAAAATATTCCATTGTGTGAATATTCAACTGTTCATGTATCAGTTGATCCACAATTGAGAAAATTGATCTTTTATTTGATCACATTCTTATCTGAACAAAACGAGTCCATTGGGTGGGGTGGCTGTTGGTGGACAATCAACAATGGCTGGCCCTATACAGAAATGGACTGGTACCTGAAAATTTATTTAGCATTTCAAAAGTTCTGACAGGTGTGTGAAGAAGTGCAGAGATTGTGAAGTCTTAGTGACCTTAAGGAGTGCCAGGTCAAGTTGGTTTTACCTTGGTGAGTAATGTTGTTACTAAAGAAAAAAGCCTGGTAGGAATTACTATATAATTAGCATGTAGGTCTTTGACCAGAAAACCGTGCTTTTTCATTGTGACTGCTATTTCTTTGGCCTCTGACCCTACTATTTTGCACCAATCCCTAATCCTGCCACCACTTTAGGGATATGGACTTGCAAAGTTATTTATGTTCTCCTCCATGCTTGACATGCAGTTATTTACCACAAGGCACCTTTGCTCTGGCTTCACATGGGTTGGACTATTACTTTCTTTTCAGGGATATTTACTACTTGTAATTAATTTACCCCTTACTTTGAATAAGTAAGATTACAAAGGATCTAAGTAAAAAAAAATAAATAAATAAAACCTCTTTAAATCCTGATCCTGGATGAAATAAATCTTCAGTAGATTCCATGGCTTTCAATCATTCTTGAATAATAAAGAGTGTTTATTATTATTCACGCCTCCAGTTCCTTCTAGATTCGAGAATCTTGTAATGAAGATGACCAGCCCTGTGTAATTAGCAACACTCTAAACTCTGAAAGGCTGAAGCCCCACCACTCTGCCTCCCCAGCTTGAGGCTGCTGCAACCAGAAGAGTCTGTAGTGTGTTCAAGTCTTTCTACTTTTAGCATCTTCTGGATCACCTGGCAAAGTGTGTTCTGGAAGTGATTTTAGAATGAATTCTCTGAGCTTCAGTTTTCTGATCTCCAACATAAAAGATTACCATCTGTACCACTTATTTCACAGGTCTCACTCCAGATAAGTTTTAGAATAAACTTGCCAAGTCCATATTAAAAGGCGTTGCTTATAACTACATTAACATATGTTGATTTGGGAAAAATTAACATTTATAATTTGGGACCAGAAACATGGTCAACCTCTCAATTTATTCAGGAATGCTTTCAATAACTCCAGTAAAGTTCGATAAGTTTTCATGTAAGCGTTGCACATTTGTCAACATTTTTGTTCCTTGTGTGTATTATAATGGTTTATAAAGGTATTTTTAATATGAATTTTTCTAAAAAATAGGTATTCGGTTAGGTTATTAAGGGCTTGTTGCAAAGCTAGTGATTTGGGGGAAATTCTCTTTACAAGGTCTCTTGGTGATTATTTTTAAATTAGTTTTAATAGGTTGTTGGTTTAATCTTTTAAACTTTCTGGGTATATTATAGAATCATACACAAATAATTACGATTTTTGCCTCTCCCCATGTTATTTCTTGTTCATGCTTTATTGTGCTGGTAGGATGAACATTGTAGAGCAGTAGAAATGTAGTCCATAAAAAATTTCACCTTCCCTGAACAGAAATAAAGTGCTTAAAAAAAAAAAAAAAGAAAGAAAGAAATGGAGTCCAGCACCCAGGCCATGTCCTGGTTTTAATAGGGGTGTTTTAAATATTTTCTTACTAAATATGATGTTTGCAGTGGATTTCTGATAGGTGTCCTTAGGGAAGTTAAGTGTTTCTCTATGTCCTTAGGAACTCTCATCTTGCACTGGTGCTGAATTTTTCCAGTACTGTGTTTAGCATCAATCGAAGTAATAATATTTTGTCCCCTAGACTGACAGTGTGGTATTACATTAATAAATGTAATGTTGACCCAACTGTTGTGCCCTTCTCATATTGACTTTTTTTGATTATACTATATTGGTCTTTTCTAAGAACCAGCTTTTAGAGGTGTTGTCTACTGTCTTACTGTTTTTATTTGTGTTGATATATATATATAAAAATTACCAGCTGATCCAAATTCTGATCCTGTATTATGAACCTCTACTAGAATTTTTACATTCATTATCAAGCTTGGCTACATATTGGAATTATCTAGGAAACTTATAAAGTACTCATGCCTCAAATTCTGATTTAATTGTTCTATATGGAGCCAGGGCACCTTGGGCATCTTATGTTAAAAAGAAAAACAAAACAAAAAGCTCTCTTGGGCTCTTCTAATGTGCAGCCAAGTTGGACAACCACTGTAAGATGGCACTTAAAGATGTGATCTCCAGACCAATAGCATTGGCCAGGAACTTGTTTAAAATGCCAGTTCTCAGGCTCTACCCTGGACCCACTGAGTCAGTAGCTCTGGAGTGGGGTCTGGGAGCCTGTGTCTTAACAAGCCTCTGGATGACTCAGATGCTTCCTCAAATTTGCAGACCACTGATCTAATAAGAAAACCAGTGCAGGCCTGCAAAGAGAAGGCGAGACAGAGCGGAGTCTGAGACAAGTGGAGGGGCTGGCCTTTCTCAGACTGGGGTGCCTTCCCAGCCAAGCTGAATAAAAGGCAAAAAAATGGTGAAAACAGGCACAGATGGGTTTGTAGATCTGGTGACATAAAGGACAAAGAAGTTTTCCTTCTGCTGTCTTCTGTACTTTCCAGAACAATAAGATAAGGTTGAAAGTAAGAAAAGGAGGAGGGCTGTAAGGGGAAGTTTGAGGAGAAAGAAGATACAGTATAATGAAATTACCTAACAAATATCAAGGCCAGTTTGAAGTTTGAGGTCTTGAATTAGGGAAACCAGCAGCCTAGGTACATAATTTTCTCTAGAAATGTTAATGGCTCATAGTAACTATGAAACCAAGCCATAAAACAGCCACTTCCCTGTTCCTAGAAACTGTTCAGATGTTTTTCATGACGCAAGTGTAGAATCTGAGGACCTGACTTAACGTGACCTTGAGAGCCTGGCATGACCAGACATCTCTAATGAGTGAATTCTGAGGAAGGAGAACAGGGCCTCGTAGACTTAAATTAGAAGTAAGGACATGGTTATCAGGGTTGGCCTGTGTGCCCGGATCCTCTGAGGAGTCGGAGTCACCACAGTGCACAGCCTGCACTGCATACTGTGTCTTTGGAAACACAAAAGGGGATGTTGACCAATCTCTGAGAGACTTGGACACTATCAGGCCATCCTTCAAGACAATCCCAGTGTAAAACCACAAGCTATGTCCACTCTGAGTCCAGCTACCCTACTTCCCAGCACCTCAGAGAAGCCTGTTCATGACTGTATACAAATAACAGAAGAAGTTTATTCAAAGAGACTGACCGACTGATTAGCCACTGGAGGATCCAGTCTAGGAACTGTTACTACAGAAACAGTTTCATGGACCAGGACCTCCGGAAGACTGGGTGTGTGATGGTAATTCATCAGGAAGTTTTGGAAGTAGATGCCTTCCTGCCAGGTGTGTTGGCTTAGATGGCAGAATTTATAACTTTAACAAGGGCCTTGCATCATGATTGAAGGTGAGAAGATAACCACTTATATTCACTCAAAGTGTCTTTTCAACAGTCCATGCACATAGAGGCCCTATGGGGGAAAAAAGGTTTTATAACCTTGGGAAGGAAGGAAATCAAATATACTGAGGAAATACTGAACTCTGTAATGTCCCAGGAAGTGATCATAGTACACTGCATAGGCCACCAGAAGACTGGTACGAAGTAGCTAAGAGCAGTCCTTTGGCTACAAAACATGCTGCCAGGACAACAGAACATGAAGTGATGGTACTGCCACTTGCCCACACCTGGATCTCACTGAGTTTAGACCCTGATATTCTGTAATTGATTTAGACAGGGAAGATGAAGAGGGTTCTTCAGAGTTGCCAATAGGGAGTCCCTTCAGGCCCCTGAAGAAGGATGGATTTATAATAAGTGGGGAATAGTATTAATCCTTGAACACTTAATGGGAGAGAATATTAACTACACTCACCAAAGTGCTCACAGCAGAGATGCCATTTACGATTGGTTGCAAAGGTTTATCATAGGGCCAAACATGCAAAAAAAAAAAAAAAAAGGCTATGCAAAAGTTGGTCCATAAGTGTCTTATCTGTGCTAAAAACAATGAGGACCAGATCACTGCCAATTATCCAGGGAGTTCAAACCCAAGGAACACAGCTGGAAAAGATTGACAGGTTGGTTTTTACCACATGTCAAAAACTTGAGGACATTACAAGTACTTGCTGGGTTCTGTGGATATCTTTACTGGATGGGGTTGAGATCATCTCCTACAGTACACAGAGGGTATCAGAAGTAACAAAAACCTTGTTTAAAAGAGACAGTCCCCTGCTTCAGCTGGCCTTTATCAATATGGAGTAAGAACAGAAACTTTCATAGCAAAGATAACCCAAGAGGTGCCTGGGACCTTGGGAAGTCTTTGGAAATTACATACATCCCAGAGGCCACTGGAGAAATTGAGAAAATCAGTCACACTTTGAAAAAGACTATTGCCAGGATATGCGAAGGAATAAACTGAATTTGGGATTGCAGTGGCCTAGATCAGGAAGCAGGTCCTAGGCTTGGCCCTGAGAGGCAGTGTGTTTAGCTCCCTTAAGGCTGCAATACCGCCTTGCACACTTGGGTCTCAAGGAAGGAGGTCAGGCCTCTAGAGGTGGAGAGAGATGTCCAGTCCCCAAAACATGCTCATCAGCAAGCCTGCTACCACCTCCAAGCCATGACTTTCAGTGTGCTGGTATAATATCTGTCAGTTGAATGGAGTTCAAGCTACAAACAGGGTTCAGCAGGTCCAAATCATCCCTACCATCTGTCATAAATATTGCTAGTTGCTCTGCTTAGGGTAAGGGTGACCCCCAGAAGTAAACTTCAATGGAGCCCACATGAAATGCTATATAGGGGACCTTCCTTAAACCTGAATTCTGCTCATTGCTTAAAACCTGGAAAACCATCACCTTGAGGACCAGCCATGACCCAATGGAATAGCCATGTGAGGTCTTACTGGAAACTTGAATGTCAATAAAACTAAAGGAGGTGAGGCTCTGGGCTCATTACACAAGGATAAAAATTATGCCCATGCAAAATCAGGACACACCCCCCACACACACTTCCCCGGCCATGTTCTGAGTAGGAGATAGAACCAGAAGACAAGGGTCAAGAGGACCAACCACCCAAATACTAAATGGTGATGGAAAACTGAAACTGATGTTTATTCTTGTGAACCATTAACTGATCTTAAATTGCTCTTAAAGAAAAAGAGTGCAAAGCAGCCCACCCCTGTGCCCATCAACTTAAGATGAAAGTTTTGGTTTGGGATCCTTTTCTCTTTATGTCAGCATCCCTTAGAAATGGAAGGAAAATGCTATGGTCAAAACAATTCAATTCCTCAAACCCAATCTATGCCTATAACCAGCAGGAAATAGCTACAGTGTTCATTGTCCCTCTTCCCTCAAGAGTGAAGAATACATAAAGGGTAAATTGAACTATGTGATAAAATAGTAACTTCCCTGTTCCTAAAAACTATTCAAGCTGTTTTTCGGAACCCGAGACCTGAGACCTGACTTATAGTAGCCTTGAAAGCCCAGAGGAGCCAGAATCTCTGACAAGCAGAACCTTAAGAATTTGAGAAGAGGGCCTCACTAACCTAGATTAGGATGCCATCAACTGTGGCAGAACAGATCAGGATTATCACAAGTCTTACCTTGTCCCATGTGCCAGGTGTGGGACTATTTTACCAAGATTTCAAGTTACAGCCAGTCAACCCTCTCTTTCCCTACCCCTGAGCTTCTTAAATTCCTTGCTATTGGCCCAAGGGGAGACACAGATTTGAGCAGGCTGAGTATCTTCTTGTCTGTCAACCTGCAATAAAGCTCTTTTTTTTTTTTTTTTAAATAAAAACTGTTGCCACAGTACTGGTTTCAGTGCACATCAGGCATCAGGCAGGAAGCCCTTGCTCTACCTAGTACAGAGAAGGCAGCCATTTGGATTCACCAGAAATGTGATTTGGCCAGATGAATATTTATAATAGATGGAGAAATGAGAGTGTTGAGAATATCTGCAATGGAGTGAGGGATTAAAATTGATCAAAGTGGAAAGAAAGAGAAGCCTAAACAGATAAAGAGACCATCTGACAGGAGATTTGAGAAGGGTGTGGATAGAAAAGGTCAGAGTCATCCAGGGGTTTAAAGTAGCACAAGAAGAGTTCCATCTTAGTGAAAGGATGGATTTAGATAAATAATCCATCCTTGGCAAAGAGAGGCAAGGAAATTTGTTTTGGCCTGGTCTGTTGATCAGTAAGTCTCCCATGAGAATTACTAATTACAGGATTGGAGTTTGAACTTTAAAAACTGTGTGGTCATGGTCCACATAGCTACCGCTGGTACATTAGCATTAGAAGTGGTATGCTGGGTTGGTTACTCCCCCTGAGAGAAAATGCAAAACCCACCTGGAGGCACATGTTCTATCCAGACCTCATAGAATTTTGACAAATAAGGCCAGGGAGATTATGAAGTCACAATTCAGATTTATAGATTGCAAGAGAAAAGAAGCCACAATCAATGTCAGCAAAAGCACAAACACCTTTAGACTTCTAGGAACCTTAAAAAATGGCATTAACAGTATAGATTTTTTTTTTCTTTTTTCGTACCGGAGATTAAACTCTGGGGCACTTGACCACTGAGCCACATCCCCAGCCCTATTTTGTTTTTTATTTAGATACAAGGTCTAACTGAGTTGCTGTGGCTGAGGCTTTGAACTCAAGATCCTCCTGCCTCAGCCTCCCAGTCTGCTGGGATTACAGACGTGTGCCACCGTGCCCATCCCAGATATAGATTTTTTTTTAAAAGTGTTTAAACCAGGAGCAGTGACACACACCTGTAGTTTCAGCTACTTGGGACTGAGGCAGAAAGATCACAAGTTTGAGTCCAGCCTGGATAACTTAGTGGGATCCTGTCTCAAAAATGAAGAAGGTTTGGGGATGAAGCTTAATGGTAGACCATCCCTGGGTTCAATCTCTAGTACCACAACACAACCATATATACATACATAAACATTTTTAAAAGTTTAAGACATGTTTACAATGATTTAAAAATTCCACAAAACATAAACAACCACTAAGATAAAAAGATACATTTTAAAGAAAAAAAACTTATTAATTAAAAATATAACCACTGAACTTTAAAGGTATTAAGAAGAAGAGCCCTAACTGCAAAAAAAAAAGACAAATCAGAAGGTAGGTTACAGTGGCCCAGATGCAGAATAGAAAGTTAAAAAGAGGAACAATATTAAAGAGAGGTTGAGAGACATGGAAGATAGAATAGGAAAGAGCAATATATATAGCTTTCAAAAAATATTTTATTCTCCCTCTTCTTGTTAGGTTTTGTTAACCCTCCAATAAACTGATCCTTTCCACATAGCCTGGCATTTTCTCACAGACAATGGAAGTGAATCAAATGCTTATTGTAGCAGGTACATTAGGTTATAAAAATAATTTTTCCTTAGACCTTTAAAAACAATTTTTTAAAGTTTTTTTAAAAATTAATTTACAAATGAAGAGTTTACAAGCTTAAGAAATAAGAAATATATTAATTCTATTTAAGAATAACCAGTGATATTTTCAAAAGAGAAATAATTTTTATGATTACAAAAACAAGTTTTTGTTTAAACTGGAAATTAGCACACAGATTTGACTAAGAATATATAGGTAACTTTTAAAGTAGTTATAAGTTGCTTATTAATATGTAAAAGTAAAATTGTACCCTCTCTAAAACAGTGGGTATAATTGTAGCTAGTTCCCTCAAGTAATACTGAAGCACCATTACATTTACTATTAAAGTAAAATTTAATTAAGGTTGCATTTAAATATCATAGTTTTTATTGATTTTATTTAATGGAATCAAACTAAAAAGTTTTTTTTTCTTAGCAAAAGAAACAATCTGTGAGGTGAACAGAGAGCCTACATCCTGGGAGCAAATCTTTACCTCACTCATCAGATAGAGCACTAATCTCTAGGGTATATAAAGAACTCAAAACGCTAAGCACCAAAAAAAAACAAAAAACAAATAACCCAATCAACAAATAGGCCAAGGACCTGAACAGACACTTCTCAGAAGAGGATATATAATCAATCAACAAATATATGAAAAAATGTTCATCATCTCTAGCAATTAGAGAAATGCAAATCAAAACTACTCTAAGATATCATCTCACTCCTGTCAGAATGGCAGCTATTATGAAGACAAACAACAATAAATGTTGGTGAGGATGTGGGGAAAAAGGTACACTCATACATTGCTGGTGGGACTGCAAATTGGTGCAGCCAATACGGAAAGCAGTATGGAGATTCCCTGGAAATCTGGGAATGGAACCACCATTTGACCCAGCTATCCCTCTCCTTGGACTATACCCAAAGGACTTAAAAACAGCATAACACAGGGACACAGCCACATCAATGTTTATAGCAGCACAATTCACAATAACTAAACTGTGGAGCCAACCTAGATGCCCTTCAGTGGATGAATGGATAAAAAAAAATGTAATATATATACACAATGGAATTTTACTCAGCAATAAAAGAGAATAAAATCATGGCATTTAAAAACAATTTTAAGGCAACTTCCTAGTATCCTGTGCTTAGACAAGAAAGTATATTTGTAACAAATGTATTGTGTATTTTCTAAATTCACTACAAAAAGTTTTTTTTTAAAAAAAAAAAATCAAGGAACCTAGCTTTTACGGTGGGGAAAAGTGAGAGAATTCCATTTGTTATGAAATCATCTTGGCAGATGTGAGTGCCTCCCTTTCATGGTAGGTCAGTCAACAGTATCAACTCTAGAATGACATTCTAGATGATGTTCCTGCTGGTGAATTGGAACAGGGAGTTGAGATCTAGGTTAAGGGTCATCTCCTTAGTGATTCATGGCCACAGGGTACAGCCCAACCCCAGCACTCGCCCTGTGTTTCAGGTCTGAGTCCAGAGGTTGGCCATTGGACTGAAGTTGTTACCCCTACTAGGAAATCAGCTCCTGAGACTCTGGCTGACTTGTGTAGTAAGTCAGTTGAGTAAATAAGTGAACATTATGAGCCAGACCCTGTGCAATACCACGGGGACACAGCTGTGGGAAAGGCACTCCATCTGCGGGCCTTATGTAAACACCCCCTCCACGTGGCTGTCTCACTCTACAGGTCCACATTAAGGACAAGTCCATCTTGCTCTGTTCTTTCAAGAGTGTCTAGAAACCAGCCCTGTCTCTGGCATACCTTTCTTTAAAGTTTTCAAATTTATTTATTCTTTTTTTTTTCCTGCCAGTACAAATTCTTGGAATAATGAATCCTATGTGTGTATGTTTGTCAGTGGGAAGGAGTAGGATTACTTTTAATTGGTCAGCAGAATTACTTTCATGCTCCAACTAATCATATTTAATAAATCCCAAGTGCTGAAGGAAATTACACAGAGGAGCTGGAATGACTGACCCTTCTTTTCTTGGGGAGATGACAGTGGAATAGATAAGAAAACCTACAGGTCTCTGTTACATGATTCTATTTGATTCTACTTGTTGAAGGGAAATTTTATCATGACAGATTTTTCAGAGCTTGAGTGATAATCAGAACAGGAAGGGGCAGGTCAGACTGTAACTCTGACAGCCAGTGAAGTACTGAGGAAAAAATGGGGACAGGAGGCCCCCAAAGGATGTTATTACCAAAGTCTGGGAAGGGAGCTAGGAGAGGCTGGCCCCATTGACCCCGGTGGGCTTGTCAGAGACCCCAAGTTCTGTCCCTGGATGACTTGAGAAGAACCACAACAGGGGTAAAGGTGGCTCCCTGGGGTGGCTCTGGTGCCTCTGGTGGTGGGCTGAGAAGGGAGTTAGTTTAGTGTTGGCTGTGTTGGGATCCATGAGTGACATTTTTCAAGGGTGGGGGGAAGGGGGACGTCTAGATGGTCCTGTGGGGTCTTGGACACAGAGCACATATCTGAATGTAGGCAAGATCATTGAGAAAACTGCGATAGGAAGTTTGGGAGCTTCTTACATTTTGGGGAGGGGGAGAGAGATGGAAGCCTGTGCAGAAGCCTTGAAAAGCCCCAAGAGAGAACCGCTGAAGGAAGAGAGGGTTTCAAGCAAGGTGATGTGGCCAGTAGGGTCAAAAGGATGACTGACTGAGTGAAGGCCACAGAAACTGGCAGCCGTGGAGTATGAGGCCTGCAGAAAGAGCCTCCCAGAAATAAGGACAGCGCACTGGCTAAGCGCGCATGTGACAACCACAGTGTGTCTTCTCTAAGCCTGGGAAGCTCAGGGAAGACAGCAGATGAGAGGTCAAGGTAAGCAGGCCCTCAGAATGGCAGGAGAGGAGCTTCACGTCTAGTCTCCACAGGGCCATGGAGCCCAGCTCTGGGGAGGCTGTGGGAGGCAGGCCAGGCCTGGCTTTGGGAGCAACCAGGCCAGACTCATCTCTCCAGCCTGAGAAGAGAAATCCACCCTCTTAACCTAATTTGACACAGTTCTCCACAAGATGGACATTTTTCGGTATTTATCTCTGGGAAAGAGAATATTTGTTTTCCAACAGATTCTTTGATAAAAAGGACCAAGTTTGCAAATAAAAGTTTTAATAAAAATAGGGGAGGGGCTGGGGATGTGGCTCAAGCGGTAGCGCGCTCGCCTGGCATGCGTGCGGCCCGGGTTCGATCCTCAGCACCACATACAAACAAAGATGTTGTGTCTGCCGAAAACTAAAAATAAATATTTAAAAAAAAAAATAGGGGAGGCAGAACAGAGGGAGAAAGCCAACTGCTTCCTTCTCTTAGTCATACCCTAATTAGAAAAGCAAACTCCAGGACAGAAGTGACAGCCACTCAGATAACTCCCATCCTGTGGGTAGTGGCTCTGGCAGTTCTCCATTGGAGCAGGGTACCACTGCCCCTCCAGGGGTCACTTATGTCCATAGAGATGTGCTTCCCAGGTCCTCTGCTTCCTAGGCTTTCCTAAGACATGGCTTCAGAGCCCTCCTCCTCTGCACTTGGGCTGGTCATGTGCCCCACCACCACCACCAGACTGTGAGGACAGCATGTCCTCCTTGGCTTCTCCACTCTCAGGTCGTGGCAGAGCTCCTCAGCTGTTCTAGTTGAATATCAAACCAGTGACAGAATCCTCAAGTAGCAGATCAAACCTTTCAGACACACTCAAAAGTTACTATTTTGAATAATGAGGAGAAAGAGCCAACTTGTTCTCAAAACCCCTCCTACACCTAAGCTCTGGGCAGAAAGATAAAAACAGTGATGCAATTATATTTTTCCCTGTGCCTCTGCACCCACGGGGTCACAGCCTCACCACTGAATCCACAGTGAGACCAGCCTGTCTACCTGCTCTATCGCCCTGCATGTGACCTGAACAGCCAATGGAAGCTAAGACCCAGGCCAGCTATGGTGTGGTGTGAAGAGATGAAATGAGTGAGGCCAACGAGATTGCCTGACTTGGGGACTTATATAAAAACAAAGCAACTGCCAGGTAGCAGCAGATAATGTAGTGTATACGAACTGGGTTAGAAAGGCCCATGCTGGCCACGGGTAAGCTTATGTTATGAGCTATAGATAAGCAGAGAAAAAAGTCAGCAGTAGAGGAGAATTTAAGAGGCTAGAGATTGAGAACAGCCTTCAAAGACGTGGGTTTTGCAGGTGAGGGGGATACCTAGGTTGATAAATAGAGGAGAGTACATGTGAAGGCACAAGCTGTCTGGGTGTGGGGGGGTGAAGTGTGAGGGAGACCGCCAGGTCCTGAGGATGCTATAGTTCGAATGAATGTCCCTTAAAGACCCATGTGTTAAAGGTGTGGTTCCCAGGGCTACATGGGGACATGTCCTTGAAGGGGATCTTGGGACCTCGGTGCCTCATGTCTCTGTCTTTGCTTCCTAGCTGCCCTGAGGCAACTGACTTACTCCACCATGTTCTCCCTAGCATAACTGCCTTCCACAAGCCCAGATGATCATGGATGGAAACCTCCTAAACTGTGAGCAAAAAGAAACCTGTCTCTTTCTAAAGTTGATTATCTCAGGTTATGTGTTAACAGTAGGGAAAAGCTAACACAGATGGTGACGGATATTGTGTGCTAAGGTGGGTATTCTGCCCACCCTCATCTCTGTGACTGCCTCTGCTTTGGAAATCTCTACTTGCTGTGTCAATCTCCCAAACCTTGGCTCTACCAAAGGTCTTGTCATCTTCCAGAACTAAGCCACAGCAAGACTTCTACTCTGATCCCATACTAGCCGCAAGCCACTAACTCCCATTCTAACTACTTTCTGCCCTAGTCCCACTCTACTCTGCAGTCTCCTTGGCTCAAGGCTGCCAGCTCCTCAGCTCCTCACCAACACCAGAAACTAAACCCTAATCCTCAGCTAATCCCACAGTGAACCTTTTCTGTGGTCCCAGACTGCTAACTGGCACCCTTATCTATTCTCCAGAGAAAAACAGTTACAGAATTTTATTTGGAAACATGGATGCCTAGCTACACACATTTCCCAGCATCCTGCAGCTGGTGCCTAAGGTCTTGCCAATGGGATGGGAGAAGAAGTAACGAAAAAGTGACTTCTCTATCACTTACCTAAAAGAAAATTATTTGCTTTTCACGTTGACTCTTGCCCTCTTGTAGAAGCTGGACTGCTGATGTAGGAGAGACCAGCATTGGCCATGCAGCCACATGAACGTGGCCAATGGGATGGTAGTACAAGATAAAACTGCCCCCTCAAGGGCTTCTCCCCCACCAATGTGGGCCACCTTACTCCCTTTGGAGTGAAATGTGAAAAAAAAAAAACATTTATTTAATTCACTCTTTGTTATAGCAGATTCTACAGTAGCCAAATTCATGGTGAAAAACAACATAACTAGCCAAGGCAACATGGAACTCAACTGAGTCCCACTTCCACTTGTTTTTGGTCACCTTCTTTTCAGATTTCCCTAAGGCTTCAAACTCTCATGCTGTTTACAGGTGCCTGCCCACCCGCTCAGTCTCAACCAACAGCGCTGTTTTCTTGAGTCATTACCAATGTTGAGAGCAGCAGGCAGGGTCTCCTGGCATGTCTTGCTTCCCCTGAAAACCTTTCTCTTCCTCCCAGTGGTACAGGTGGTGTTCTCTTGGTGCTCTGTTTAGACTCCCTGGATTAAATTTACAGCTCCACTGTGTCCTCCCTGTGGAACCTATTCAACTGCAAAATGGAAATAAGATGATTTCACAAGGTTGCTGAGATTACGTGAGATAATTCATGTAATTAGCACAGTGCCTGGTGTGTAATAAGCAATAGCCACCTGCTGTTAATACTGCTAACACAGATATGACCACATCACGACCTGATGTAAGCCTCTTAATCTCCATCACCTCTAGAACAGTCTAAACTTCTTTATGTCAGGCCCTTATGGCACAAATACTATTTACTCCTTGAATCTTTACTCCTGCTATTCTGCCTCAAATACTGGGCTCCAAAAATATCAAACTACAGACCTAATAAATAAATAAATAAATAAATAAGCTAGGTGTGTGGTGCACACCTGTAATTCCATTGGCTTAGGAGGCTGAGGCAGAAGGATCACAAGCTCAAAGCCAGCCTCAGCAACTTAGCAAGGCTCCAAGCAACTCAGTGAGACCCTGTCTCTAAATAAAATATTTTTTTAAAAGGGCTAGGGATGTGGCTTAATGGTTAAGCACTCCTGGGTTCAATTCCTAGTACCAAAAAATAAATAATAATAATAAAAATTTTAAAAATAAATGGAATCAGGCTGGGGCTGTAGCTCAGTGGTAGAACACTTGCCTAGCACATGTGAGACACTGGATTCAACTCTCAGCAGTACATAAAAATAAATAAAATAAAGGTATTGTGTCTATCTGTTACTGAAAACATATATTTTGAAAAGTTAAAAAAATAGGAATCAACTTTTAGTCATTTGACAGATAAATATCACTAACAGTGTCAGTCACTCTAATAAATGAATTTCCCTTTCCTGGATAAGCACAACCACTTCTATAACATACCAAAATAAGAAGGAGTCTACTTTCCATCTGTGTCTAGGAAGTGATACTGACTTTGGTTTCCTTATTTATAAAATAATAAGAGTTAGGTTGCCATCTTGTCATCTCCAAATGCAATGTTGTGCTGAGGTGGTTATGGAACAAAACCAATATATCTTCTTTTAAATCTTAAATCATTTAAAGGTACTTGAAGTGTCACATCCTGTGGAAAGGGAACAAAGTTCCTTTAAGAAGGACATGCCACACAGGAGCCAGACAGTAAGGCTGCCAACTAAGGCGAGCTGAAGAATGCAAAGAAGTCCAGGGTGGCCAGGGAGAGCGGAGCCGGGGAAGCCCCTGGGTGTGGAACAAGGCCAGGTTTCCACAGTGCCCGCAGGCCAGGCTCCTGCCTCTTCCTTTTCCTGCCTTCCCAGAAGAGGCGAGAAGGACCCCAAGGAGTACTTACGAGAGTCTGCCTAGCTGACTGCGAATGCCGGTCAGGTTGAAGAAAGCCGCCCCTGTCCTTTCAGCTAAGTCATCTGTGGGTCTTTGTTGGGGGAGAACAAAGACCAGAAGGACACTGCCTAGAGATTCCAACACAAAACTCAAACACAGATGTGTCAAGAATTGCACTTCCCGATGAAGACATTATGGTCAGGACAAACCCATCCTGGCTTGAGCCAAGGTGGGGCCAGAGGAACTTTATTCAGAATGTTACCTCTGGTGCTCCACTGGAGCAAGGACCCATGGCCAGTTCCTCCTGGAGTCCACCAAAGTTCCCAGCCAGTAGCTTGTTCTCTAGTTATGCAGACAACTTCTGAAAGGTTCTTTAGATATGTATTAAGCAATGTTGTCACCAAGCAGTGTCAATTCAAAAACAAACCTCATGTGAATAAAAACATGTCTAAATAAAGGCATGTAGGTCGAATACATTCATGGGATAGATCATTAAATAAATGTTTAAGCTTATTTAATAAAAATTTCTATGCAGGGGATATTAGCTTAGTGGTACAGTGCTTGCCTCATATGAATAAGGCCCCGGATTCAGTCCCTAACACCCCCACTGAAAAAAAGAAAAAAAAAAAAAAGAATTTCTATGAAGACATGTAGACAGGCCCTGGCTTACCTCCAAAGGCCCTAGGCAATCAGACAATGAAGTCAGAGCAAAGGTGCCTAGTGGTGAACACTGAGGAAATGTCCATTGTTACATGTGATTATTTGTATTGAGATAAATTGGAAAGTTTATGGAGATGGGGGTTTGGACCCCTTGGCACCATCAAGACCAGCCTGAGGCTGGGAAGGTGGCTTGATGCAGAGAAAGTCTGATCCTAACTCCCCACTGGCTCTGGGACCTTGAACAAATCCCACAACCACCGGAAGTGTTCTTATTGGGAGAATGGTGGTGCTAACCATTTGGATTATTGACTGCATTCATATCAAACAGCACTCTCAAACTTTTCCTTGAAAGTAGCACAAAAGGGTGAACCCTGGAGACAGAGACATATATGCTCGTTTTTAAAAAAGTAATTTTTAATTTGCTTTTTTTTAGGGGGGGATACCAGAGATTGAACTCAGGGGCACTCAACCACAGAGCCACATCCCCAAGCCTATTTTATATTATATTTAGAGACAGGGTCTCACTGAGTTTCTTAGTACCTAGCTTTTTGTAGAGGCTGGCTTTGAACTTGAGATCCTCAGCCTCCCGAGCCCCTGGGATTACAGGTATGTGCCACTGTGCCTGGCTAATTTGCTATGATTTATTATAATATTTTTCTGTCATGTTATAAAATAGACTAATGTGCCACAAAATATGACTAAGTGACATAAAATGTGAAAATCCCTTTGTAAACTGTGAGGTATGGTTAATTTATACCAGTTTGCTCTTCTAATCAGATACTTATAGAAGTACTTTACTCTGGAGATTATTTGGCTTTTAATAATATTTTCTAAATTATAGGAGAAACAGATATTTTGGATTTTGTCTCTTTCTCCATCCTATTTTATTCCCCACATGCTAGTAAGTCTCTTTTAGGCCTCTGTTATTGTTCTTGATCATAAAGGACATATTCTGTTTAAAAAATTCTTTGGTTTTTTAAAATAAACATGGCAGTAGAGTGTATTTTGACATATTATACATATATGGAGTACAACTTCCCATTCTTGTGGTTGTACAGATGTGGAGTTACGCTGGTTGTGTATTCATAGACGTATATGCTCATTTTGGGGGGTGTACCAGGGATTGAATCCAGGGGCACTCAACCACTGAGCCACATCCCCAGCCCTATTTTGAATTTTATTTAGAGACAGGGTCTCACTGAGTTGCTTAGTGCCTCACCATTGCTGAGGCTGGCTTTGAATTTGCAATCCTCCTGCCTCAGCTTCCAGAGCTGCTGGGATTACAGGCATGCTCCATTAGCCCAGCTGATATATATGCTCCTAAGAGTCTTTGGCCAGCCTGAGAATTCTCAAAGTCTCCTGTTTTATTTAAATTTGAGAAAGTTTGCTTTTATTTTATATCTGTGCTGAATATAAAAATGTTATATGTCTCCTTGTAGCTTCCCTCCCAAATCTTTGAGCAAAAGCAAATGCCAAATTAAAAGAGCCCTGAGCATAGGTAGGCAGGGCCCTGGGGTGTGAGCAGCCCAGTCCAGGAAGCTGAGGGATGGGAGGGGCCTTGGTAAGCCATAAAACATCATATGCATGTTGCTGACTGTTTTATTGCCACAACTCAGAGGAGAGAAGACGTGAGCATGAGAAAGTGGCCAGGTCTCACCTGAGATGTGGAACAAATGCCCAGAGGGGCAGATCAGCAAGGCTTCCAAAGGTGGCATGGCCAGGCCTCGAATGATGACACAGAGTTCCTCTCGCCTCCAGGTTTCCCCAGAGCAACCTCACCAGACCAGGCCTGCAGGGCAGCCTGGCAGTCCTGGTGATGAGAATGTTATGTCACATCTATTAGCACAAGCCCCGGAACTATGGTGTGCCCAGCAGGAGCAACAGCCTGGCTCCACGTGGCCTAGGGGCACTGAGCTAGGTTCATGGGAGACCATGCAGTTCAACCTGAAGGAGGTATTGGCCCAGTGGCACAGGGCCCAGTCAGGTACTAGAATCTTGGACTAGTTCCTCCCAAGTCCTGTACGCTATAAAGTCTGTGACCTGTGGTAGGACACATAAGAGACACCTGAAATTTTTGTTTCTTCCAGAAAAGTACCTAAGAACCCCAATACAAGGGGTTACCCCTTTATTCACCAGGTCTTTCCACAAGCCTCCTGATTGACAGTTGGCCTATTTACTGTGGGGAAGCAGATTGGGAATCTAACCTTAGGGTGATGGTACCAGTGTGAGCAATGATGACAGCCAAATTGATACAGAGCTAGAGGGAAGGGAGGGATGGTAAGAAGAAGGAGTGTCTGTATGACATGCATGGGGTTCATTGAATGAAGGAGGAGAGAGTGCTAGAAAACCTCTCTTCTCACGCACTGTTGCCTAGGGGGTTTTCATAGTAATCTTGAAAATATTGCACATCAAATATCACTTTAATGTTCTTCCAAGAGCCGATCAGAAGCATTAACTTTGCAATGTACAACTTGTTTCTTTACTTGGAATCCAATTTCTCATCCTGTGCTCAGCACCCTGGCTCTAGCAGGGTAATATAGGTCTCTCTGGGTTTCTTTGTCCCAGCTCTGTGACCTTGATGGACCCAGACATATTCTTTCCCAAGGGTAGAGACTTCCCCACTGTATCACCACCAAACACCTGCCCTCACTGGCCTGTACTCCCATAACCTGTGCCACTCTTAATCATTGGCATCAAATTGTCTCCTTCATTTTTTTTTAAAAAGAGAGAGAGAGAGAGAGAGAGAGAGAGAGAGAAAATTTTTTTTAATATTTATTTTTTAGTTTTTGGCGTACACAACATCTTTTGTTTGTATGTGGTGCTGAGGATCGAACCCGGGGTGCACGCATGCCAGGCGAGCGCGCTACCGCTTGAGCCACATCCCCAGCCCAAATTGTCTCCTTCATTACTTCATTAATTACTCATCCACCACTATCATTTCTACCAACCTCCTCGTACCCCCTATCTTCACCATCACCCTCATCCCCATCTCCACGGACCACTTTTCAATCATGGCCTCCAATGGCTATTCTCTACATCTTGCCTATTTTAGAATGCTCTGCCTCTTGTTGGTCCAGGGCTCTTCCTGGAAGCCCGCATTTGTCCCTTGATTCCAAAAGTGGGAAATTTCCATGAGTGCCTAGATTCTCCCACCAATTTTAGGAAGAGGTAAGAATGTTCCAAATGCACAACAAGTTGCCTATTTGATTGGAATGGGAAACAACTGGTTTCACAGGTTTCTTTGCAAATTGCCTCTGCACACCTCGATGGCCAGAGTCTACCCCACTTTCACTGTCTTTCTAATAGCTATCAGTAACTTGCCACACATTTTGAGCAGGAGTTTTGCCCAGAGAATGAATTAGTTTTAAATCAGTTACTCAAAGGCTACCTGGTGGTATCTGCCTCCCTTGTGGAGGGCTCACTTAACGCCTGAGGTGAAGAGGAGAGAGGCGTCTCCCAATGTCCTGGACATGGCCACACTCCTCACAGAGGCTGAGTCAAGGGCCCAGGGAAAAGCCAGCAAGAAGGAATTTCAGGGCTCTCACCTCAGTCTTCGAATGTTTCCAGGAACAGGGCCAGTTCCTTGAAATGCTGTTTACATTAGCAGAAGTGTTCACGTGGGATGTCAGGGCTCTGCCTTTAAACAGACTGGCTGCCACCCAATAAGTTATTGCAGCGTGGCCTTGATCTCCCCATTATCCATTACCATTGTGCTTTGTTTAGTCTTCTTGCCCTGGGCTTGATCATTCACATTCTACTATACATTGGGGACCTCTCTATCTCCAAGGTATTGTGAAACTTACATTCAGCCAGTCTGTTGTGGGGAGGGCATAGTAGTGTCTCACTGCAATTACTGACAAGGTCAAACACCTTTATTCATCTCTGTATTCATCCTCGGATATCCTGTTTTAAATTCCTCTTCACCCTTTTGCTCATTTTTTCTGTTGTTTGTTTGCCTTTTTGTTAACGAATTGTAGGAATTCTTTGCCTACCAAGTATGCAAAACCTTTGACAGGGTTTACAAATGTTTTACAAATGTTTTTTGTCCCTATGTTTGCCTTTTCTTTTCTTTCTTTGTTTTGTACTAGGAATTGAACTCAGGGACACTTGACCACTGAACCACAACCTGAGCTCTATTTTGAATTTTATTTAGAGACAGAGAAGCCAGGAGAACAAAACATAGAACCCATAAACATCTAAGCAAACCAGGTGCAAGACAAAGATGGCCCTCTGCAGAACAATGAAGAATGATGGTCTTTTCTGGTAAATTACTCTCGAATTATAAAACAGCCAAGTGAAATTGAACTCCTATATCAACTCATGTGCAAAAATCAATTCCAGGTGGACTGTGGACCTAAATGTGAACTATAAAACAATAAAGAAGATAATGAAGAAAAATATCTTATAATCATAGATAAAGCTTCTATTTGAAAATGAGGCACATAAAGCACTACTGTAAGCCAGGTGTGGGTGAGTCCCAGCTACCTGGAAGGCTGAGGCAAGAGAATCACTGGAGCCCAGGCATTCAAGGCCAGCCTAGGCCACATAGTAAGACTGTCTCAAAACAAAAAGCACAACCACAGGGGCAAAGGCTGGCTGACACGTTTGACTACATTAAAGAAAAGAATTTGTTCATTCAAAGATGCCATCAAGACAATAAAAAGGCAAACATTCTGGGCATGGTGGAGCATGCCTGAAATCCCAGCAGCTCGGGAGACAGGAGGATCGCAAGTTCAAAGCCAGCCTCAGCCATGATGAGGTTCTAAGCAACTCAGTGAGACCCTGTCTCTAAATAAAATACAAAATAGGGCTTGGGATGTGGCTCAGTGGTTGAGTGCCCCTGATTCAATCCCCGGTACTAAATCAACAATGACAACAACAACAAAAAAACCTTTGGGGTACATTTTGATTGGTAATACATTAATCTTTAATCCAGAGATTGAAAGAGAGGGAATAACCTTCTACTTCAAATATTTCTTTTGTTCCTTTCTCTTCTCTTCTCTTGTGTTTCTATTATATATATTTACACTTTTTGTAATTGTCCCACAAAATGGGGATATTCTATTCCATTTTCTCCTCTTTGATTTTCAGCTTGGGACACTTCTTTTTCTCTTCTTTTTCCGTAGTGCTGGGGATTGAACCCAGGGCCTTGTGCATGAGAGGCAAGCACTCTACCAACTGAGCTATATCCCCAGCCCCAAGCTTGGGACATTTCTTTTGACCCATTTTGAAGTTCATTGTTCATGGTCCATGACCATGTCCACGCTACTGCTGAGCCTATTAAGGCCATTCTTCATTTCTGTTACAGTGTTTTTCTTTCCTTCTATCTTTTTTCCAGCACCAAGGATTGAACGTAGGACTTGCGAAGTAAGCATTCTCCCTCAGAGCCATATCCCCAACCCAGTGGTTTTGATTTCTAGCTATTCCTTTTGATACTATCTTAAGAGTTTCTATCTTTTTTGCTTATACCACACATCTGCTTTGGCATGCCATCCCTTTTTCCCCATTAGGATCCTGAGTGTATTAATCATAGTTATTTTTAATTCCTGGTATGATAATTCCAATCTCTGTCTTGTCTGAGCCTAGTTCTGATTCTTTTTCTGTCTCTTTAAACTGGCTTTTTTGTTTTGTTTTTTTGTTTTTGCCTTTTAGCATAACTTGGAATTTTTGTTCTGAACTAGAGTAATGAATTATGAGAAGGAAGCAGGTAGATAGGGCCTTGGTGTGAGGTTTTGTGTTTATTTAATTAAGACTTAGGCTGTTTGCTGTTTGCCATACCTATGTTGTAAGAGGTGAGCATTTCATTTCCTCCAGTATTGTTTTTGCCTTCCCGGTTATCTCTGGGTTTTCCCAGAGGCTCCTTCTTAGCTAGGCTGAGGGTGTCATGAGCATCATGTGGCTGTAATCCCCTGTTATTGTACAGGAGTCCTGTCGAGGTGGTGGTAAAGTGGGGAGGAAGGGGAAGCATTCCCCAAAGCTTACATCTCAGGCTTGTAGTGGGCCTGTGTCCCTGGACTGTGACTTTCCCAAATGCTTTTCAGATCCCCACTCCTTACAGGGAGGCTGTGGGTCTAGAGTTGAGGATTTCCCTTTTCTGGGGTTTGTTAGGGTCTGGTAAAACCCACGTCAGTTAGATTCTGGTAAGACAGTTTCCTTTGGGAACAAGCCTTGTTAAAACAGACAGGTCTGGGTATATTCCAAAATAATTACTTTGACCCTCCAGCTCTTGCTGAAAGTACCATTAAATCTTTCTCCACTCTTCACATTCGAACCTGGCAAACAGTGTGGAAGATCCCCCCACCGACCTGCCTAGTTTTTTTTTTTTTTTAATTTTTTTTTAGTTGTTGATGGACACAATACCTTTATTTTATTTATTTCTGTGTGTTGCCAGGGATTGAACCCAGTTCCTCATGCATATTAGGCAAGTGCTCTACCACTGAGCCATAACCCTGACCCCTGCCCAAGTTTTTTACTCTTCAGCTAGTTCACACGGAGCCTCCAGCAACTTGGTCATCTAAATATTTCTAGCAGTGCTGGCTCTGGCCAGGGCTCTGCTAACTGTGCTTCTCCTGTGGGTCTCTGTATCTGCTTGACCATCTTCCCAGTTTTCCGGGCAGCAGTTCGCCCTGTGACCCCAATTTTCTGAGGAATTCAAGAAGACTTGTTGATTTTCAGTTTATTCATTTTCTTTCTTGTGTAAGGACGGGAATAACAGCTTCCAAGATCTTTATATGCCAAACCAGAAGCTGGAGGACCATTCTTTTAATGTACGTTTTCCAGTCAGTGAACATAGCATTTCTTTTTGAGTCTTCTGGAAATTACTTTTTAAAAGTCTTATCATTTTCTCTAGAGAGGTTTGAAAACTTCCTGGTAGATTTATTTCTAAATATTTAATATTAGCTCATGATACTGTAAATGGAGCTTCTTTATAATTTAATTTTATATCTTTTGCTGATATACAGACATCAATTTATATTTGTGTACTATAAAGTTCAGTTATTCAAAGTATATAATTTTTGATATATTTACAGAATTGTGCAGCCATTAGAATCATCTAATATTAAAGATTTTCATTGTCCCAGAAAGAACTCTTGTACCCATATCAAAGATAAACAAAGCCAGAAAAACTAAATTTTATAACTGAAGAACTAATGTTTCTTCAGAACTAATGTTTCACTTCTTTAAAAAAAAGGGGGGTCTTTACAAATATAAAAGAAAGAAAATAAAAATATTTTAAAAGCCAGACACTGTTGAAGTGTTAAGGACAAGGTTTAAGCACTAATGAACTACACTATGTGAACTGAACTCAACTGTGACAGAGGTGACCAGACATATTAAGGGAAAATGAGAGATGGGAAGGGGGATGTGAAGTAGAACCAGGGAAGGAAAAATTTACAAAAGGTGGGAAAGAGGGGTTGGTTCCTGTGAAACTCCATCAGTTTTGCTAAGTGGCACTTAGCAAAGTTAGACTCCCGCTTCCCAGAGAGGCCATGAGGCAAGGACCCCATCTCCAGCCATTGGTGAGAACAAACAGTAGATTCTTTGGCAGCCTTGAGTTTTCTCAGACAGTCATCCAAGGGATGGAGCTTGGAGCTATTAGAAACTACGTTAGTGTTTTATTCAAGTCTTTACAGAGTAATGTTGAGGCCTAGTTGAAAAGCGGGCTTGGAGAAGACTGGCTACGATATGGTCAAGGAAAGAATCTTTGTCACTTAACTAGCAATCCCCAATCTACCCCCTTTCCCACAGGCAGCCATTGGTCTACTCTTTGTCTCTACAGATCTGCCCATTTCATATAGATAAGATCATACAATATTCATCTGGCTTATTTCATTTAGCAAAATGCTTTACTTTTGTTGTGGCATATATTAATACTTCATTCCTTTTTAACTGAATAATATGCCTTTGTATGGATATACCACGTTTTGTTTATCCATTCATCATTTGATGGACATTTTGGTTACTTGTACTTTGGGGCTGTTATGAATAATGTTACTCTAAGTATTTTAGTCAGCTTTTTCACTACTGTGACTAGAAGATCTTACCAGAACAATTGTAGAGGAGGAACAGTTTATTTGAGGGCTCATGGTTTCAGAGGTTCCATAGAAGGTCAGCTCCATTCCTCAGGGCTGGAGGTGAGGCTGAACATCATGGCAGAGGCTCATATGATGATCAGGAAGCAGAGAGAGACTCCACTCAGCAGATACAAAATATATACTCAAAGCCGTGCCCCAATTCCCCCCACCCCTTCAGTTACCACTCAGTTAATCTCTATAGGGGGATTAATTCATTGATTGGGTTAAGACTCTTAGAACCCAACCATCTCTCCACTGAACCTTCTTGCATGTTCTCACACATGAGCTTTTGGGGGACACCTCACATCCAAACCATAACTCCAAGTATTTATGTACAAGTTTTTGTGTGGATATATGTTTTCATTCCTTTTCACTAGATCCCCAGGAGTAGAATTGCTGAATCATGTGACAACTCTTGGTTTAGCATTTTGAGGAACTTCCAAACCATTTCTGAAAGTGGCTGCACCATTTTGCATTCCCACCAGCAAGTCTGAGAGTTTCTATTTCTTCACATCTTTGCCAATGTGTATTATTATCTTTTTATCATAGCCACATGAATAGGATGAAGTAGTATCTTACTATGGTTTTGATGTACATTTTCCCAATGGCTAATAAAGATATCATTCTTTTTTCATGTGCTTATTAGCCATTTGTATATTTCTTTTCAAGAAATCTTTCTTCAAGTACTTTGCCTGTCTTATTTTGCGAGGGATGGGTACCAGGGATTGAATTCAGGGACACTTAACCACTAAGCCATATCCCCAGCCCTATTTTGTATTTTGTTTAGAGACAGAGACTTGCTGAGTTGCTTAGGGCCTTGTTAAGTTGCTGAGGCTGGCTTTGAACTTGCAGTCCTCTTGCCTCAGCCTCCTGAGCTGTTGGGATTACAGGCATGCACCACCATACCATGTTCTTTGCTTGTTTTTAAATTGGTTTGTTTGTTTATTATTAATTTGAAGAATTGTTTATATATTCTAGACCTTACACTTTTATCACATGGATTTGCAAATATTTTTCCCAGTCTGTGGTTGCCTTTTCTTTTATTGATAATGTTTTTTGAAGACAAAGTTTTCAATTTTGATGAAGTCCAGATTATCAATCTTCTATATCATTGATTGTGATTATGTGTTGTGTATAAGAAATCATTGCCTACTTATGATTGCAGAGTTAGTTCTGTGCTTCCTTCTAAGAATTTTATAGTTTTAATTCTTTTTTTTAGTTTTAGTTTTAGTTTTTTTCTTTTTAAATTTATTCTAATTTGTTATATGTGACAGCAGAATGCATTAAAATTCATATTGCACATATAGAGCACAATTTTTCATGTCTCTAGTTGTACACAAAGTAGAATCACACCATTCATGTCTTCATACATGTACTTAGGGTAATGATGTCCATCTCATTCTACCATCTTTCCTACTCCCATGTCCCCTTCTTTCCTCTCCCACCCATCTGCCCTATCTAGTGTTCGTCTATTCCTCCCATGCCCCCCACAACTCCATTATGAATCAGCCTCCTTATATCAGAGAAAACATTCAGCATTTGGTTTTAGGGGATTGGCTAACTTCACTTAGCATTATCTTCTCTAACTTCAGTTTTAATTCTTAGTATTTACATCTATGATCCTCTTGCAGTTCATTTTTATATATGATCTGAAGTAGGAGTCCAGATTTATTGTTTTGCATGTGTATATCTAGCTGTTTCTAAACCATTTGTTGAAAAGAATGTTATTTCTCTAATTTGATTATCTTGACTTTTTGTCAAAAATCAATTATCTATAAATGTTAGGGCTTATGTATGGACTCTCAATTCTACTTCATTGATCTGTATGTCTATCCTTATGCCAACACCACACTACTTTGATTATTGTAGTAAGTTTGGAAACCAGAGAGTGTGAGTCCTCCAACTTCATTCTTCTTTTTCAAGATTGAGGTAATATTTTGGGTTCCTTGAATTTCTATATAAATTTTAGGATCAGCTTGTCAATTATTGGGTAAAAAGCTTAGCTAGGATTTTGCTTGTGATCATGTTGAATCTGTAGGTCAATTTGGTATTATCATCTAAACAAAATTCCAATTAATGAGCATAGAATAATGTTTTATTTATTTTGAGCTTTTACAGTGTATTTCAACAATGTCTTGTAGTTTTCAGTGTCAAAACTTGTACTTCTTCTGTTAAATTTATTTCTAAGTATTTTCTTCTTTCTAACACTATTGTAATTGCTATTGTAATTATCTTGTTAATTTCATTTTCAGATTGTTCATTGCTAGTGTCTAGATATACAGTTGATTTTTGTACATTGATCTTGTATCTAGCAACCTTGCTGAAGAAATGTGATTTTTTAAAAATATTAAATTTGTACCCAGCAAATTTGTTAAACTCTTAATTCTATTACTTTTCTCATGGATTCTACAAGATTTTCTCTATAGGAACAATAATATCATTTACAAATAATGACAAATTTGTTTCACCCGTTCCATCAAAATATTTCATTTTTTTATTGTGACAAAATATTCATAAAATTTACCATTTTAGCCAGTTTTATTTAGTGCTGTGTCATTAATTAAATACATTCATGCTATTGTACACTGGCACTGTCACCCACCTCCAGAAGTCTTTTAAAAAAAACATCTTGTAAAACAAATTCCATGCCCATTAAATAATAACTCCTTCCTCATTCTCTCTTCCCCTAGCTTCTGGCAACCACCATTCTACTTTCTGTCTCTATTAATTTTGATAGAAGTTATAGTTAAGTTTTGAAACCAGAAACCAGAAAGTAGATACCTTGTAAAAATGGATACAGGGTTTGGCTTTTTGTGACTGGCTTATTTTACTTCTCATGGTGTCCTCAAGGTTTACACATGAAGTAGAAGATGATAGAATTTTCTTTCTTTTTATGGTAATAATAATATTCCTCTGTGTGTGTGTGCACGAACTTTTGCTTCTGCATAAATACTGAATCACCTCCACATTTCAGCTGTCATGAATAGATCTGCTGTGTACATAGGTGTACAAATATCTCATCAAGGTTCTACTTTCAATTCTTTTGTGCATATGTCCAAAAGTGGGATTGTTGAATCATGGTAATTACATTTCAGATGTTTTATGGGACCATCACACTGTTCTTCACAGCAGCTGTAATATTTTGTATTCCCACCAAGAGTGCATAAGCATTCCAAGTTCTCCACGTCTATGCCAACACTTGTTGATTTCTATTTTTTTTTAATGATATCCATTCTAAGGAGTGTGGGGCCCCTCAATACATGTTTGGCCCTTGTTGATTTTGGGTTTTCCCAGATACCCCTTCCTTCTTAGAACCTGAGGCCTGTGGCTCTTTTCAGCAGCAATACCTTGTTACTATGTAGGAGTTCTAATGATGTGGGTGAAAGGGAAGCATTATTTATTCTTATGTTTAGGTCTCTTTCTTTCAGGGGGGCCTGTGCTCCTTTAGACCTTCACAAGTTCTTCTCAGTTCCCTTTCCTCTCATTGGATGATCCAGAAAAGCTAGAAGGGGCTAGAGCTGGAAATTTTCCTTCCTCCCTGTCAGTTGAGTTCTGGAAAAACCCATGTTATTTAGGCTTTTATAAATATCTTTTCTTTTTTGTATTCTCTGGAAGAGTTCACATGGGATTAGAATTATTTCTCGATTAATTGTGAATACTTTTGAAGCAATTTGCATCTAAAGTTCTTTGTGGCAATATCTTTGCTTACTGATTCATTTTTTGGAGGGCATAGGAATACTCTAGTGTTTTATTTCTCCTTCAGTTATATTTTTTTTTTCCCTAGGAACTACTCTGTAACATATAAAATTTCCAATTTACATAAAATTTTTATAATTTTTTAAGTATCTATAACATTGGTAGTTATTTCATCATTTATATTAATTTTATTGGATTCTTGTGCCTTTTATTTTTTCTGATGGATCCTAGCAAAGTTCATCAATTTTCAAAATCTTTTCAAATAATAAGTTTAGCTTCATTGATCCTCTCTATTGAATCTTTTTTATGTTTTCATAAATTCTTTTGTTGCTTTGGATTTTTTGGTACCTTTTCTACATTCAAAATGTTTATTTATTTTTAGATTTTTTCTTTTCTATTATGTATACATATTGTAATCACTGTCTTCTTTTTTTATTTTTTTAGTTTTCGGCGGACACAACATCTTTGTTTATATGTGGTGCTGAGGATCGAACCTGGGCTGCACGCATGGCAGGCGAGCGCGCTACCGCTTGAGCCACATCCCCAGCCCGTAATCACTGTCTTCTAAATGTTGAATTAGTTAAATCCCTTGAGTTTTTCTACTTTATCATTTTCATTGCTATTCAATATAGTTTCTAATTTCCACTGTGAATATTTAACCTATTAGTTCATGAGTGCTTTCAATATTATCTAAATACATAAAAAATTCTAGTTACATTTTGTTACTGATGTTTGGAATAGTTACATAGCAGACACAGAATATTCTCTGTATGTATCCACTTGAAATTTGTTAGTTTTTTTTTTTTTATGGCTTCCTGGTACATTTTTGTAAATGTTCTATACCTGTGTGAAAAGAATTTGTACCTGCAATTGTTAGTTTCAGCAAAACATGACCATTAGGTCAAGTCTGTCAATAGCCTTGCTCAAATCTGCCCTGGAATAATGCAGATTTTAATGCATTTGTTCTATTAGTTACAAACAGAGGTACAGATTGGCCAAGCCACTTTTAGTTAATATTTTCACAACATGTTTCCTTCCTTTTCACTTTCAATGTTCCTGCTTCCTTATAACATATTGCTTATAAATAGCCTCGGTTGTGGATTTTTGTTTTCATTTTACAGTCTAACAATTAACTGCCAATATATTCCAATTTAATTCACATCTACATGTTTACTCTTTGTCTTATACATTCCATATTTCTTTTTCCTTTCTCGTTTTTGGCTAGACATATGTTTTAATAATTTCATTTCCCCTTGACTGGCTTCTAAGTTATGCACTATTTTTATTGTTAGTAGTTACTCAGGAAATTACAACATTCACTTTGATTACCAAAGATTAATGTTAATCAGTACCTTCACCCACTTCCCGGACAATGAAATTACCTTAGAACACTTTAATTCCATTTATTTCTTTTCCATTGTTTTCAAATACAGTCTGTTTCACTACAGTACATTTCTCTCATGAGAATTAGTTCATGATTGATAAACAATGATGTCAGTAGAATTAACAGATGCTGCTAGTTTGGGCATGATTTTTCCCAAGCACATGAGTATTTTAAAGCCATGAAAGTCAGGTTTCCTATAATTAAAGACAAAGTCTTAGTGATATGTGAAGACCTTTAGAAAAAAAAAAAAACTAAATATCCTGTAGCAGTGCCTAACTTTAGCACAAGAAGAGGTTGATTTTTAGTGGCTTCAAAAACCTCTAACATGTTTGGTAACTTTAAGCTCTTTGGGAGATGAGCCTACAGCTAAAGAAGCTTCAAAGATACGTCCTTCGACATTAAAATAATGTTTGATTGACAATGAGGTCTACTCCTGAATTGTATTTTTAAATTTCATTCTTATTTTTTGTTACTGTATGGGGAACTGACTTTTTTTTTCTTTTGGTGTAATGGACTGTAGCACAAACCTACATTTTTGTGATCACGTACACAGTCAGGATAGAGGACAGTTCTTCTCTTTGACCGCTTCCAAGATGTTGCTCTACCTCCCCAGGCCTCTTTGGTTTTTGATACACAATCCAGTCATTTTGTTCTATGTTCCTATGTTAGAAATGATGCATTAGCTTTTTTTTTCCTTCTGATTGTTTTCAAGATTTTTTTTCCTTTATCTTTAGATTTCAACAGTTGAATTATGATGTGTTTGATGAAGTGATTTATTTGGCTTGTTCTCATTCAGTTTTAATGAGCTTCAATAACTAAGTTTATGTCTTTCACCAAGTTTCAAAAGACTTCAGCCTTTTCTCTTCATGTATTTTTTCCTGCACTATAATTTTCCCTGTTCACCTGCAATTTGATGACACAAATGCCTGACCTTTGGGGATTACCCTGCAGCCTTATAGACTCTGTTCTATTTTTAAATTTGTTTTCAAGTTTTGAAAATTTTCTTCTAGTTCATAGCCATTTCTCTGTCATCTCCATTCTGTTTCCTAGCACATCTAAAGAGGTTTTATTGTAGTTATTGTATTGTTATTTTGTTCTAAAATTTCTGTCTTCATTATTTTTGTTGAGACTTTCTGTCTTTCTGATCATTTTAAGAGTGTTCAGGGGCTGGGGATATAGCTCAGTGGGTAAAGTGCTTGCCTAGCATGCACAAGGCCCTGGATTCAAACCTCAGTACCACCACCCCCCCCCCCC
>NW_026000240.1:29201098-29230160 GCF_001458135.2 Marmota marmota marmota
CCCTACCAGGAGACCAACTGTTTCTGTTGCCGCTGGTATTGATGAAGTTCTCTCCTCCGCCGCTTTCTGATGACATCAGATCTCTGCCATGTTGGTATCCCATGCGAATGGCAGCATTTCGTTCCCTTTGCCGGGTGACCAAAGCAACAGGTGAGTCCTGACCGGCCCTCACAAGCCCCGTCTCAGTCCCGTTGCCAGTGCCCACGGAGGCTCGGTTGGTATTTACCTCCACAGTACTCAGCAGGACCCGGACCGAGAAGCAGTTTCCGCGGGCTCCTTAGCCCTGGGCCAGAGCAGTTCCGGGAGCCGGAACTCGGCCTCTCCGTGCTCGGTGCATGCTCTGATAAGAGCAGGCTCCAAGAAGCAGTTTCCGCGGGTTATTTAGCACTGAGCCTGAGTAATTTGTCTGCAAGCCGCAGGCGAATGGCAGCCTGAAATTACCTGTTCTATGGCTGAATGAGCTGCGCAAGATGGTGGCCGCTGGCCTCCTCTGTGGTCTGACCGATGTGGAGAACCGAATTGGACCGCTTCCTTCCCCCGTCTCAAACCCAGAATTCAGCACTGAGTACGGTGCTTGCACAGCTGGCAGAAGCCCGCAGAAACTGCAGCGCTGTATCCCTGCTCGCTATCTCCTCGTTTCCCAGCGTGCGCCGCAGACTCTAGCCGCGGGGCGATTTGCCGAGCAAGCAGTGTGACCCTCCGTGGGGACAAATCTCTCGCGTTTGAGCCCCTGTAGCCGATCTTCGTGCGATGGAAATCCTTCCTCCAGGTTCCGGAGCACCCCACTTTTGCTGGAAATTCCTAACAACATAGCCTTTAGCCGTCCTGACACGTCATTCTCCCGCACAGTGACGCGGCACACGGGGGCAATGCACTCCCCTCACCGCCATCTTCCAACTTCATCATCTTTACTTTTAAAGCATTTTATGACAGCTGTTTTAAAGTCTTTGTCAAATGATCTCACTATTTATGTCATATTTATGCTTGCATCTATTGTCTAAATTTACCCATTGAGTTAAGATTTTCCTAGGTTTTTGTGTGTGCCAGGTAATTTTGGATTGTGTTCTGGCCATCTTGAATATGACATTATGGGATTCTAAGTCTTGCTTAAATTCTCTGGAAAATGTTTCATACTTTGTTTTTAGAGGCAATTCACTCACTAATGCAGGTTCAGGTTGCAAGTTCTGATCAGCCTTCTGTGGTCTGTGACTTTTGAGTTCTATTTTCAGAACTTTTGCAATGCTGGTCAAATCTGTCCTGCATGTATGCCACCCAGTGGCCAGTCTGGAGGAAATGGTCTCCCGCTTCAGACTCTTTGGTGTGCTTTTAGGATCAAATTTGTGCATGGACAGTTAGAAGTGAGCCCAGGATTTCATAAACAACTTTATAGGGTTCCTTTCCCAGGCTCCTTCCTCGCTGCAAACTTTCTCATTCTTTGTTTCCCTGGGATTCCCCATTTTGGATCTCTGGCAAGGACAATACAGCTAGAGCTTTAGTTAATCCTCCTTCCCACAACCGAGCCCCAGTCTTGGGCCAAGTGGCAGAAGAACAGAAAGAAAAGGGCAACAACAATAAGAGGGGATTTTTCTCACCCTCCTGGGACACTTTTGATACCACAATATTCTGATTAAAGAGTAAGATGCCCCTCCTTCAAAGTTTTAGGCCATTTGAATATCTTTCCTGAGCATCGTTTGTTCATAGCATTTGCCTGTTTTCCCATTGGGTGACTGGCTGAATCTTTTTCTCTTCTTTTCACTTTAGTTCACAATATATTCTGGATATTTCTTATTGTCTGAAATGTACGAGGCAAATATTTTCTCCCAGTCTATAACTAATTTTTTATTATTATTTTCATTTCGGTAAGGTCAAATTTATCTGTTTTTTCCTTTTGTAGTATTTTTGCATTGAGAACTTTCTTATCTGCTAATTATAAGCACATTTGCCAAAATTTCTTCCTAGTACTTTTTAAAAAAATATTTTGTCTTACTTGTAGTTGGACACAATACTTTTTTAAAATTTTTAATTGATTTTATTTTTTAAATACATGACAGCGGAATCCATTACAATTCTTATTACACATATAAGCTCAATTTTTAATATCTCTGTTTGTATGTAAAGTATGTTGACATCAATTCATGTCTTCATACGTGTTCTTTGGATAATGATGTCTATCACATTCTACCATCATTGCTAATCCCCAGCCCCCTCACATCCCCTCCCACCCCTCTGCCCTATCTAGAGTTCGTCTGTTCCTCCCATGCTCCCCCTCCCTACTCCAGTATGAGTCAGCCTCCTTATATCAGAGAAAACATTCACCATTTGTCTTTTTGAGATTGTCTAACTTCACTTAGCATTATCTTCTCCAACTCCATCCATTTACCTGCAAATGCCATGATTTTATTCTCTTTTATTGCTGAGTAATATTCCATTGTGTATATATGCTACATTTTTTAATCCATTCATCTACTGAGGGGCATCTAAGTTGGTTCCACAGTTTAGCTATTGTGAATTGTGCTGCTATAAACATTCATGTGCCTGTGTCCCTGTAGTATGCTGCTTTTAATTTTTCTGTACGTGTACATTACGTGTACATTTTAAGTCCTTTGGATATAGTCCAAGGAGAGGGTTAGTTGGTCAAATGGTGGTTCCATTTCCAGTTTTCCAAGGAATCTCCATACTGCTTTCCATATTGGCTGCACCAATTTTCAGTCCCACCAGCAATGTATGAGTGTGCCTTTTCCCCCACATCCTCACCAACACTTACTGTTGTTTGTCTTCATAATAGCTACCATTCTGAGTGGAGTGAGATGAAATCTTAGAGTAGTTTTGATTTGCATTTCTCTAATTGCTAGAGATGAGGAACATTTTTTTCATATTGTTGATTGATTGTATATCCTCTTCTGAGAATTAAAACCAAGAATCAATAAATGGGATGGGCTCAAACTAAAAAGTTTCTTCTCAGCAAAAGAAACAATCTGTGAGGTGAATAGAGAGCCTATATCTTGGGAACAAATTTTTACCCCTCAAACATCAGATAGAGCAGTAATCTCTAGGGTATATAAAGAAAACAAAAAGCTAAGCACCGAAAAAAGCAAATAACCCAATCAATAAATGGGCCTTTATTTTATTTTTAATGTGGTGCTGAGGATGGAACCCAGGGCCTCACATGTGCTAGGCAAGCACTCTAGCACTGATCCACAACCCCAGCCACTCTTCCTAGTACTTTTATAGATTTTTTTTTGTTTTATTTTTCACTTTAAAATCTACCCAGAATTAATTTTTATGAAGTTATAATGTAGATTTATTCTGTTTCCACCTTCTACAATAGATAACTGATTGTTGCCAAATTATTGGTTAATATTCCATCCTTTAAAAGTGTATTTGCAATGCTGCCTTTAACATACCCAATTTCCTTAATATCTTAGTTTCTTTCTATATTTGGTTTAAACATCACCTTATGCTTGAATTAATATCATATAGCTATAATTATCTCTTCATAGCATTTAAAAAATATTATAAGATTTCTTTCTTTTGGTGGTGCTGGGGATTGAACCCTGGGCCTGTGCTATCTAATATCTAAGCACATGGTCTACCACTGAGATACACTCCAGCCTATGATGTTTTCTTTTATTTTCAAATAATCTTGCTTATTCTTGGATTTTTAAACCTTTCAGATGAATTTTGGAATCTCTTATGAAAACTTTTAAGCATTCACATTGTAATTGTAGTTAATGCAGTTAGCCCTCCATATCCATGTGTTCTACATTCATGGATTCAACCTTCCTTGGTGGAGAGCCTTTTCCTCCCTTAAACAATAGAGTATAAATAACAACTATTTACATAGCATTTACATTATATTGGCCATTACAAATTATCTAGAAATAATTTAAAGTATACTGGAGAATATGTGTGGGTTATATGCAAATACTATGCCATTTTACATAAGGGACTTTGTGCACCTAGGGATTTGGGGATCAGGGGTAGGGGAGAATTCTGGAACCAAGCTCCAGATAACTGAGGCATGATTGACATGTTAACAGCTAGTATCATCCTATTCAGTATCAGGGCATATTTTACCATTGTAATTAATTGCTTTTTATATCTTCCAAAATTTTATAGGTTTGCTTTTTTTCTTTGAGATAGGGTCTTGCAAAGTTATATGGGCCAAACTCAAACTCAAGAACCTCCCGTTTCAAACCTCACAAGTAGCTAGGGTGACAGACGTGCACCATCAAGCCCAGCTGTTGTTTATATGGAACTTTCACAAGTACAAATGTTATTATTATTATTATTGAATAATATATGATAAACCTAAAAATAGAAGATTTTTTAGATTTTTTTGACAAACTGAATGGGGTTTTTCTATTATAACTCTAAAATTGTATTTGTGAGCATAGAAGAAATTTACTGACTTTCTTTCTGTTTGGTACCAGGCTGACTCACCAGACTATTACTTTTTCTGACAATTTATCAGTTGGTTTTAGGGAAGTTTCTATGTATAGGGTTATATTGCCAACAAATAACAGGCAATTTTGTGTTTTGTCTAAATTTATATATTATTATTATTTTTTGTTTTGGCAAAATCCTTCAGGACAATCTTCAATATGAACAGTGATAATTTTTTAATCCTTGCGTTGCTGTTTATGTTACAGGGAACACTTCCAGAGTCATACCATTTACTATGAAGTCTTAGCTTTTTAAGTGCTTTTTATTCTCCCCATTTAAGCATTTTTAATATGATGAAGTTTCTATGTGAAACAGATTTCAAATTTTTAAAATGAGCTCGCAGAAAGAATGTGTTGCGAAGATCATCTTTTTCTTTCTTAATCTGATAATATAATGGATTTATTTTAAAATTATTTAGTATTAAACCATCTGTATATTTCTGTAGTGACTAGTTTGGTCATAAAGTATTATTCTTGTAATATAATCCACGATCTAATTTTCTAATCATTAAAAAATTAAAGCTGGGCTGGGGATGTGGCTCAAGAGATAGTGTGCTGACCTGGAATGCAGGGGCACTGGGTTCAATCCTCAGCACCACATACAAATAAAATAAAGATGTTGTGTCCACCGAAAACTAAAAAATAAATATTAAAAATTTCTCTCTCTCTCTCTCTCTCTCTCTCTCTTAAAAAAAAAAAGAACTGGATATTGTAGGAAATCTTTAAAAAAAAATTAAAGCTAAGTTTGTCAACATACTTAGTTCACCCTCTGATTCTGTCATGCTACTCTTCTGTTTTGGTTTTAGGGTGAGTAGATGTTTGCAATTTTATATTACCTTGGCATTCATCCTGAGCATGTGTTTAACTTTGTCATACCCAAGGCAGGGATCAGTCACACTTGACACAGTTTGCAGCCCCACGCCACACCCGAATGGCTCAAGCTAGTGGCCAGAGATAAAGACTTGAGGTATCTCTCTCGCTGCTTCCTTTAAAGGACTATTTATTTTTCCAGGAACTTAAAGTGACCCCCCACCCTATTTGCCTGTAGTATATACTGTTAGTTGCCTGCAAATCTTTCTGCCTGACACTTCATTTCAGCCTCATGTGCCCAGAGAAAGAGGACTGCTGTCCTGACTCATTATATCCTCCTTGCCCAGGATTTATAAGTAACAAATCTTTGAACTTGTTTTCTATGTATTAAATTTGCTCCTTCTTTTGGAAGAATTAGTCTTCCAGAGGCTGGATTTTCCCTGGAATGCTGGGAGACACCACATCAGGCTTCCAGGAGTGATAGGAAAGCATAAACTGCACACATCAGACAAGAGGCACCCAGGGGTTCTGGCAGTAGGTACAGCTTTTCTGTGTGAAGCACCCCATGGTCATGGGTCAGACAACCAGACATTAGGCTGTCAGGTAAAGAAGTAGCCCATGAAAGCACCTGTGAAAACCCATGCCCCATTTCTCGTCCCTTCCTCTTAGGATGGCGTTGCTAGCTGCTCTGGTATTGGGGCCCCAGCTGATGGTTCCAAAAACACAAGCTTAGGTTGAGAAATTTTCTATACATTACCAGGTTTATGGTTATTGCCACCTGTTGTTTTTTTTGAGAGTTTTGTATATTTTCTTTGCATAGGGTATGATCCCAGTGGTTTTTTTTTAAAATTTTTTAGTTTTAGGTGGACACAATATCTTTAGTTTACATTTATGTATGCTGAGGATCTAACCTAGTGCCTCACGCATGCCAGGTGAGCACTCTACCACTGAGCCACATTCCAGCCCCAATCCCAGAGTTTATTGCAGAGGGACATCATTGAAGGCCAAGAAGTTTGTATTACTTATATTTTTAAAATTAAATTATAATTTATATGCAATAAAACAAACAGATCTTAAGGGCTTGTTTTGATGACCTTTAATAATTATATAAACTTTTGTAATCAGCACCCAAAATATTTTCCAAGAAACTTACCTATGTATTCAGATTTTCATTGATTTTGATATTGATCATACTTAGAATATTTTCATGATTAAAAATGTTCATTTTCACAAATGATACCCAGTTTTTTTGTTCTTCATTTTGTTTAAGGTCTTCTCTTACTTTTTCTCCTTGATCAAACTTGCCAAAAATTTGTCTGTTTTACTGGTTTCTTTAAATAACCAGTTTTTAGTTTTATTGATCATTTCTACTTTCAAACTTTTTCTTTTTAATTAGTTTTTGTTTGCATTGACTTTAACATATCCCTTTTATTATCTTTGGGTTTAATATTGTTATTCATTTTTAGCTCATTGAATTTAGAGCCTCTTATTTATTAATTTTTAATCTTTTTAATAAATGCACTTAAGGCTACAATTTTTCTGTACGTGTACATTTGGTTGCAAATCACGTTTTGAAATGTAGTAATCTCATTTTTATCCTTTTCGTAAATACTTTTTTATTGTGGTAAAAACATAACATAAAATTGACTATATTAGCCATTTTCAAAGGTACATTTCAGTCATGTTAAGTACATCCACATCATTGTGAAACATGTCTCCAGAACTTTCCACGGTGTAAATTGGAAACTATATTCACTAAACAGCTCAACTTTCTCCTCCTACCTCATGACTCCAGATAACCACCTTCTACTTTCTTTTTCTTTGAATTTGACCACATTAGATACTTCATATAATACGTGTCTTTTTCTGGCTGACTTATTTCACTCTGTGTAATGTCCTCAAGGTTCATCCATGTTTTAGCATATGACATAATTTTCTTCATTTATAAGACTGAATAACATTGATATATGCATCATGTTTTTTTTTATTGGTTCTTTTTAGTTATAAATGACAATAGAATATACTACGACATAATTATAAAAGCATGGACTGTACTTTGTTTACTTCACTTTGGTTTATCTATTCCTTTGTTGATGGACTTTTGGGTTGCTTCTCCATCTTGACTATTGTGAATAGTAGGTTATGAGGATGGATGTGTAAATAAAATCTTTTTCAGCCAGGTGCAGTGGCACATGTCTGTAATCCCAGCAGTTCAGGAGGTGGAGGCAGGAGGATCACAAGTTCAAAGCCAGCCTCATCAATTTAGCAAGGCGCTAAGTAACTCAGTGAGACTCCGTTTCTAAGTAAAATACAAAAGAAGGGGCTGGGGATGTGGCTCAGTGGTTAAATGCCCCTGAGTTTAAAAAAAAAAAAAAAATCCCCAGTACCAAAAAAAAAAAAAAATTGTTCTTTCTTGTGGTTTTGATAGTTGCCAATCTCATGGGTATAAAGTGATATCTCATGGTGTTTTCATTTTGTCATTTTAAAGTGTTTAATTGTCAAATAAAGATTGAATATATTCAAGGTGTCTAGTGTGATTTGGTAAAAATATACATTGTATGATTATCATGATCCAATTAATGAACACATCCATCACTGTGCATGCTGTACATTAGATCTCCACAACCTGGTCATCTTATATAACTGAAAGGCTGTACCCTTTAATCAACTTCTCCTCACTTCCTATACCCTGGCAACCACTGTTCTGTTTCTTGTTTCTGTGAGTTAAAAGGATTTTTTAAATTTTAGAATCTGCATATAAATAAGATGATTCAGTCCTTGTCTTTTGATATCTGGTTTCTTTTACTTAGCATACCATCCTCCAGGTTCATTGGTGTCATAAATGATAGGATCCCCCCTTTAATAGGTGAATACCATTCCATTGTATGTATGTTCCATATTTTCCCTTACATTTTTTATTGGTGCACCATAGTTGTACATAACGATGGGATTTGTTGTTACATATTTGTACATGCACATGATATAGCAATATATTTTGGCCAATATCACTCCCCAGCACTTCCTCCCTCCCTCCCTGCCACTATTCCCTTTCCTCTACTGATCTCCCTTTGATTTTCATGAAATTCTTACCACACCACATCTTTATTTTCCTTTTTCCTCTCTAGCTTCCACATATGAGAGAAAACATACCACCCTCAAACTTCTGAGTTTGACTTATTTCATTTAACATAATGGTCTCTAGTTCCACCCATTTTCCTGCAAAAGACAGAATTTCATTTTTCTTTATGGTTGAACAAAACTGCATTGTGTATATATAACACATTTTCTTTATCCATTCATCTGTTGAACACCTAGGCTGGTTCCATAGTTTGGCTGTTGTGAATTGAGCTGCTGTAAACATGAGTATTTTTATGAGTATGCTTGAATCACTATAGTATGATGACTAATTCTTTAGATAAATACTGAGGGGTAGTATATTTGGATCATATGGTGGTTCCATTCCTAGATTTTTAAGGTTTCTTCATACTGATTTCTACAGTGATTGTACTAATTTACAATCCCACCAACAGTGTAAAAGTGTTCCTTTTCCTCCACATCCTCTCCAGCATTTATTATTATTTGTATTCTTGATAACTGTCATTCTGACTGGTGTGAGATGAAATCTTAGTGTAGTTTTGACTTGCATTAGCAATTTGCTAATGATGTTGAACATCTTTTCATATACTTGTTGATCATTTGTGTATCTTTTTTTGAAGTGTCTGTTTAATCGTTTGTCCATTTATTAATTGGGGGTATTTGGGGGTATTTGTTCCAAGTTTTTTGAAGTTCTGTATATAATCTGGATATTAACCCTTTGTCAGAAGAGTAGCTAGCAAAGGTTTTCCCCTCTGTAAGTTCGCTCTTCACAGTCTTGTTTCATTTGTTGTGCAGAAGCTCTTTAACTTGATATCATCCATTTTTTAACTCTTAGCATTATCTCCTGAACTTTAGGGGTCCTATTGAGGAAGTTATTGCCTGTGCCCCAAAGCTACAGTGTTGACCCTACATTTTCTTCTAGGAGTTTCAGTTCTGGTCTAATTTCTAGGTCTTGGATCCATTTTGAGTTGACTTTTGTGCAGTGTGAGAGATAAAGGTCTAGTTTCATTCTTCTGCATATGGATAATCAGTTGTCCCAGCACCATTTGTTAAAAAATCTGTCTTTTTTACAATGTATGTTTTTGGCACCTTTTTTAAAGATCAGGTAACTATATCTGTGTGGATTCATCTCTGTGTTTTCTGTTCTGTTCCACTGGTCTACACAGCTGTTTTTATACTAGAACTATGCAGTTTTTGTTACTATAGCTCTGTAGTATAATTTGAAGTCAGATATTATTAAGCCTCTAGCATTGCTTTTTTTTTTCTTAAGATTTCTTTGGTATTTTGGGCCTTTCATTCTTCCATAGGAATTTTAGGACTATTTGTTTCTAGTTCTGTGAAGAATGTCACTGGTATTTCGATGGGGATTGATTGTATTGAATCTGTATATTGGGTAGTGTGACCATTTTAACAATATTAATTCTACCTATCCCTGAACATGGGAGGTCTTTCCATTTTCTTATGTCTTCCTTAATTTCTTTCTTCTGTGTTCTATAGTTTCTATAGTTTTATTGTAGAGGTCTTTTACCTCCTTGGTTAGATTTATTTCTAGGTTTCTGTTTTGTTTTGTTTGAGGCTATTGTGAATGAAATTATTTTCCTGGTTTATTTCTCAGCAGACTCATTGTTGGTATATAGGAAAGCTATTGATTTTTTTGTATGTTGATTTTGTAAACTGCTACTTTGCCAGATTTGTTTATTAGCTCTAGCAGTCTTTTTATTTTTTTTTAAATCTTCTATAGGATCATGTTATTTGTAAATACTGATAATTTGACTTCATCCTTTCCTATTTTTATCCCTTGTATTTACTTCTTCTGCCTAATTGCTCTGGCTAGAATTTCTAGCAGTATATTAAATAGGAGTGGTGAGAGTGGACATCCTTGTCTTGTTTCAGATTTTAAAAGAAATGCTTTTTTGGGCTGGGATTGTGGCTCAGTAGTAGAGTGCTTGCCTAGCATGTGTGAGGCCCTGGGTTTGATTCTCAATACCACTTATTAAAAAAAAAAAGTCCATTGACAACAAAAAAAAATTTTTAAAAAGAAATGCTTTCAGTTTTTCATATATATGTCATCTTCTTTCATATATATATATGAAATATATATATATTTCATATAGATTTTATGATGTTGAGGTAGATATACCATAATTTTTATCTATGCATTCATTGATGGAAACTGTTAGAGTCTGTAAACAAGTCAAAATAACACCTGGCATTTTGCCAGGGGAATGTTAAAGTTCGTAAACAAGTCTGGATGGTGCCTGGTAAAATGCCAGAGGGAGTGGTTTGAGAAGTAACAAAAGCGAGCCATTAAGTGTGGAGATTCCTTATTGGTTGACTGATGTATCTAGTTTATGCTAATTAGATAAGCTGTGTGGAATGTATAAATACTGCTCCTGTCCTGCAATAAACGGCTCCCTCTCCTGCTGTATCAACACATACAAGTTGTTCGTCACACCCCCCCCACACACACACACCCCCTCCGTTATTTTGCTGCAGCCGGACTGCGGCAGGAAACTTAGGTTATTTCTTTATCTTGGCTATTGAGATTAATGATGCAGTGAACATGCACATGTAGATATCTCTTCAAGAGACCTTGATTTAATTTCCTTTGGGTATACACCCACAAGTAGGATTCATGGGCTTTAGAGTAGTTCTATTTTTAATTTCTTTGAAGAAGGTTTTCCATAACATCGGTACTGTCATACATTCCCATCAACCACATACAAGGATTTTGATAACTCTGAACCATTGCCAACACTTGTTATCTCTTGTCTTTTTTGATAATAGCCATCCTAACAGGTGTGAGATGATATCTTGTCATGGCTTTGATTTGCATTTCTCTGATGAATACTCATGTTGAGCACCTTTTAATACCTGTTGGCCATTTACATGATTGATATATATATATATATATTTTTTTGTTGTTGTTGTTGTTGTTGTAGATAAACGCAATACCTTTATTTATTTTACGTGGTGCTGAGGATCAAACCCAGTGCCTCATATGTGCAAGGAAAGTGCTCCACCACTGAGCTACAGCACCAACCCTACATGTCTTCTTTGGAACTAAAATATCTCTTTAGGTCCTTTGAACACTTTTTAATACAATTTTTTGTTTTCTTGCTACTGAGTTATATGAATTTCCTTACATATTTTGTATATTAACCCATTATCAGATGATTTGCACATATTTTATCCAGTTTACTAGTGTGGCTTTTCAGTATGTTGGTGTCTTTTGATGCACAAAACTTTTAAAGTTTGATGTAGTAGCACTTGTCGATTTTTGTTTTGTTGTCTGTGCTTTTGTTGTCATATCCAAGAAATTGTTTTCAAGTCAAATGTCATGAAACTTTCTGTGTATGTTTTCTTCTAGGAGTTTTATAGTTTAAGGCCTTATGATTGGTGTTTTAATCCAGTTGAATTAATTTTTATATGGTATGAGATAAGGATCCAATTTTATCCCTTTGCATGTGAATATCAAGTTTTCCTAACAGTATTTGCTGAAGAGACCATTCTTTTTCCATTGAGGGGCTTGGCACACTTGTCAAAGACCATTTGAACAGATATGCAAAGGTTTATTTCTCAGATCTCTGTTCTGTTCATTTATTTGTTTATGGCAATACCACACTTTTTAAAAAAAATTACTATAACTTTGTGATGTAGTTTGAATTCAGGAAGTGTACAGTCTCCATTTTTATTTTTTTCTTTTCAAAATTGTTTTAGCTATGCAGAGTCCATTAAGATTCTGTATGAACTTTAGAAGAAAATATTATTAGGATTTACAGAGGGTTCATATTGAATCTGTAGATCCCTTTAGGTAGGGTGGTCATTTAGATTAAGTTTTGTAACCTAAGGACATTGATTGGTGTCTTATTTAATTTCTTCTTATTATTATTTTTTGTAGTGCTGGGGATTGAACCCAGGGCCTTGTGCATATGAGGCAAGCACTCTACCAACTGAGCTATATCTCCAGCCCTTCTTTAATTTCTCTCAGCAATGATTTATAGTTTTCAGTGTGCAAGTCTTTTGTTTCCTTGGTTAAGGTTCTTCCTAAGTATTTTATTCTTCTGGATGCCATTGTAAATGAAATTATTTTCCTCAATGTTCTTTTTGGACTGTTCATTATTAGTGAATAGAAATACAACTGATTTTTGCTTGTTGATTTTTTCTTAGCAAATTTGCTGAGTAAGTTTATAAACTCTAACAGTTTCTTTTTTTCTTTTTTTGGAGGGGGAAGCAGAATCTTCATGGTTTTCTACATATAAGATCATGTCATCTGCTAATAGGAACAATTTAACTTCTTTCTTTCCAACTTGGATGCTTTTATTTCTTTGGGTTTTGCCTAATTACTCTGGCTAATACTTTCAATACTGTACCATATTCAACAGAAGTGAGGAGAGTGGACAAACTTGTCTTGTTTTGATCTTAGAGGAAGTGTTGTCAGTTTTTTCCTACAAGATATGATGTTTACTGTGGGGTTTTCATAAAATGTCTTTATTTCATAGAGATAGTTTTCTTCTATTCCATTTGTTGGTGTGTTTTATCATGAGAGAGTGTTAAATATTTTCAAATGCTTTTCATGCATCTGTTGTTGGTAAGATTTTTATATTTAATCCTGCTAATGTGATGTATCACGTTTACTGACTGTTGCACTGTAGGCCTGGGAGTCAGGGACAGAAAAGAATGGTGGATAGAAGTTTGGCTGAACAAGGGTGTTTCAAGAGTTTTCCTAGCATGTCAGTAAAGAATGATTACAAATGCTACCTCCCATCTTGATTGTTCTTGATATATGATGACCCTGTGATAGTATGGGCTGAATCATACTCTTAGTGTTTGGATTTGATTGATCTGTATAATTAGGATCAAAGAAATACAGTTTGTACTTTCTTTTCTATTTCTACTTCCTTTTATAGTGTGAAACCTTATGTGCCACAGAACCAACGATCTTTACCTATGATCTTTGGAACAAAATTTGCATCATAGATGATCAGAAAATCAGGCTATAAAGGAGTGGGTGGGGACTAGGGAGAGAAGAGACTAAGACCTTGGACTTGAAACCAATATGGGGCTTATTGAGTTCTCCTCTGCCTAATGTAATCATAAAAAATGGTCTCTCTCTCTACACTATACACTCAAAGATATAATCTCTTTTGCTTACTGAAACAACCTGTGATTGACAGGGAAAATATCAATGCGTCTTTTTTTTTTTTTTTGATTAGGGAATTGGAGTTGTGATTGTGTGCATTCCTTGTTGCTGCATGAACATGTGTTGGTTGTGTGCCAAGATTTGATGTTTGGGGTGAATTAAACATACTGGCTATGTGGAGGGGCAGGTATGGTGAGGGGGGCAGACTGTTGATGATTCACAGGGTATTATAGGCTTAAGACTGAGGGAAGATAGTTCTGGAAATAGGGATTATTGTGGGGATGGGAGAATGGGCAGTTGACCCAGCTATGGGCACTTCCTGGGGAATAAGGGAAGAATAAGAAGGCCTTAAAGGGTAAGACATTATTTCTGGAGGGAAGGAGGGTGGGGAAGGAAGGCATTTTAGGCAGAGGGAACAGCAAATGTGGACTGGAGCAGAGATGGATCCAGGTGCTTATGGGCAGCGTAGAGGGGCAAGGAATAGAGGCTGAGCCCTAGAGCTGGTGGGCAACTGCTGGGAGCCATTAGCCAAGTAGGTACGACAATTTCCTTGCCAGCGTACCCCATGTTGCTTAGTGGAAGGACTCGTGGAAATAGGACATTTTGCAGTGACATTGCATGTAGGTGACCTTGCTCAAGGACCAAGGATGATCCGAGTTTAGGGCGTTCCTGGTTTAGGACTATCCGGGTTTAGGGTGGTTCCAGGTTTAAGATTATTCCTGCTGGGAATAGGGCGTATCCTGCTGCCTGAGTTCCCCTTGAGTTCTCATGGGATTCAGACAGTATTTTTTGGGAGACAGAAGCCCAGTGGGAGTGGATTTGGGCAGAGAACGTGGATTTCCCCAGAACGTGATTGTAGACGGCTGGTGTGAGTTCGGGAATAAAGAGTTGCTGTTTGAATCTACAAGCTGTGTGGTGGCTCGTGATTGTGTGCCCAGCCAGACTGCGGCATTTGTGCCCAGCCAGACTGCGGCAGGCAACCACTGGGCTAGAGTCCTGGGCATTGTCCTTGTGTCCCTGGCCAGTGTGTCTTCCACATGCTGTGCATTCTGATGATCTCTATCATCAGGCATGTATACAGAGATTCTCAGTGCACTCTTCACTCAATTGGCAGCTCCCAGCTTCCCTTTTCTTTGCTCCCTCCCAGTCTTGGTGCTTTGCTCCAGTTCTATGGTCAGTCCTACCTTTAGATATTTTGATTTGTTAACCAATAAAATCCCTTGGATTCTTTAAGACAGGGGAGAGTCAGGTTTGTTTATTTTTTGTAGTACTTGGGATCAAACCCAGGGCCTTGCACATGCTAGGTTAGCACTATATCAGTCATATGCTCATCCTCAGGGTTTTTGTTTGTTTTGTTTTGTTTTAACATGTAGCCAAAAGGGTCTTGAGACACTGGACAAGTAGCTAGTACCTCCAATACAAGGCCTTTTGAGAAAATATGGTTGAAGGAAGTTTAGGCATTTAAAGTCCAAGTGAATCTATCATATCTGGGTATGCAGAGCAGGCCCAGGTAATTCCCCAAACCCTCCTATAGGTGTGGAGGCAGAGAAACAGAAAGAGACATGCCTAGACTCACCCAATGGGGGAAAGAACTACTCAGGTTTGCAAAAGAGTATGGAGGAGACAGTACAGCCAAAGTTGATTTTTGAGGTCAATGAATAGTCTATATTCTGATGATTCAGATTGGAAAATCTTTCTTTCTTTGCGAGGCGCTAATAATTAGGGAAGGGGGTGCAGGAGGTAGAATAATGAGGACAATTAGGATTTTACTTTAAGAGGATGGAGTTAGAACTAGAAAAACCTAAGGGGTCGGTATCAGAAGAAAGCTGAGTCTCGTGAGCATTAGGACCAAGCCCCCTAGAAAATATCCATCCAAATGAGGACCTGTGGCCCCTTTGCCTGGACTGTTGCCCATCTGGTAGCATCTGGTTAAGTTCAAGGAAAAGGAGTACAGTCATGGTTTTGGAGGGAAACCCTCCTGGGCTCCCAGCTGCCTGCTTTACTATTCCTTGGGCTTGTTCCTCAACATGTGTTCTGCTATCTGGCAGTATTGGCATGACCTGGGTGTTCCTTTTAAATCTGAATCTGCATTTTAACAAGATCCTCAGGCAATTCATTTTACACTAAGATTTGAGTTGTGCTGGAGGAACTTTGGGTTTTGCTGCGATTCTCTGGTTCTTGTTTGTTTCGTTTTTTAGTTCAGATACTGCACATAGAAACCTCTTCTCAGCAGGCTGCAGTAGAGCCAGACAGTTACTTCACTCTGTGTATGCAGAGGGCAGAGTGGCCCTGTTATGGTTTGGAGGTGTTTTCCAAAAGTTCACAGAAGAGACAATGTGAGACAATGCAAGAAGGTTCAGAGAAGAAAGGATTGGGTTATGAGAGCCTTAACCCAATCAGTTGAAATAATCACCTTAATTGAATGGTCACTGAATGCAGATGGGTTGTAGTTGGAGGAGGTGGGGCATTTGGGATATGGCTTTGGGGTATATATATTTTTTTCTGGCTAGTGGAGTCTCTTTTTCCTTTTTGATCATGATGTGAGCTGCTTTCCCATGCCACACTTGTCCACCATGTTGTTCAGCCTTACCTGAGCCCCAAGGAATGGAACCCTGCTATCCATGGACTGAAACCTCTGAAACCATGAGCCCTCAAATTAGCTTTTCTTACCTAAAATTGTTCTGGTCAGATATTTTAGTCATAGCAGCAAAAAAGCTGACCAAAACAGAAATTGGTACCTAAAAGTGGGGTTGTTGCTGTGACTATTGTGGTTCAGAAGTTTTTTGAGCTTTTTGAAGTTGGTTGGAGGAATTTTGAGCTGCTTAGCAATCCACACTGGAAATGCTTTGGATTGTTGTAAGTGGAGCTTAATGGCTGATTCTGGCAGGAGCTTAGAAGACCAGAATACCAGTAGGCCTATGGACAGTGAGGACAGGGCTCAGAGGATTTGGAGAAAGAGGACTTTATTGGAATATGGACTAGAGGCTATTTGTGTTACACTTGGAGAAGGAGGACTTTATTGGAATATGGACTAGAGACCATTCTGGCTGAGAAGTTGTCTGCATTTTGCCCATGTCCTGAGACTTTCTGTGAAGCTGATTTTAAAAGCAATGGACTTCTTAATCTGGTGGAAGAAATGTCTAAGTAGCACAGCATTCAGGCAGTGGCATGGATATTGCCGGCAGCTTTTAGCCAAATCAGGAGCAGAAAGGCAGCACAAAAATTTGAAAATCTTGGACTTGAAAGGTAGTAGTAAAACTAGGCTAAGGAAGTTGCAGTTGTTAAAAGACATTACTGCCATTAAAAAAATGCTGAAGACTTTGCTCAGAGGCAATGAGAAAGATGGCTTGAGGGCATCTCAGGAGCTGGCAAGACCACACCCATCTCAGACTCAAGGAAGTAAAAGTAGAAATTCTCTGTAGAAGAGACCAGTGGGGCACCCTTCTTGCACAGGGCACCGAGGAAGCTTTTACAACATGCTCAGCCACCCAGGCACTCAGAAGCTGCTGCAACAAGGGTCCCTGGAGGCTTGGCTACTGCTTGAGATGGCCAAAAACCTTGGTGTCAACCATGTGGTGCTGGATCTGCAGGAATACAGGATGCTGGAGTTAGGGGGTTATAAAGGCTTCCACCAAGATTTCAAAAGAAAGCCTCATAGGCCAGGCAAAGTGCAGCAAGGTCAGAATACCTGTGGGCAACCTTTGAGAGGGCAAAGTGTGGAGATGTGAGGAGGAAGTGACGCTGCAGGGGAGACCCCCAAGATTAAGAAATACCATTAACGTGAAACATCATCCTAGGAAAGCTGTAGGAATTGAGCAGAGACAAGCCAACAGAAAGGCCACTTGGGCTGTAATCAACAAGACTACATAAGCCCTTTGGAGAGAACATCATGATGCCATGTCCTCCAGATCCCGACACAGAACTATAGGACTTGTTTGTCTAGCTGGATTTCAGTCTTACTTAGATCCTGTCCCTTCTTTCTATGCCCCTAATTTTGTGAATGAAAATGCTTACTCTGTACCTTTGGATAGTTGTAAATTGCTTTTAATTTTACAGAAGTTCACAATACAAGATTGCCTGGAGGCTGAGGAGAAAACTTGGGACTTGAACTTTGAACAATCTTGGAACTGTTGAGACTATGGGGACTCTTGAGAATGGACTTAATGTGTTTTGTATTGTCAGATGAGTGTGATCTACTAGGGGGCGAGGGTGGAATGTTAGGGTTTGGATGTGAGGTGTCTCCCCAAAGCTCATGTGTGAGACAATGCAAGAAGGTTCAGAGAAGAAATGATTGGGTTATAAGAGCCTTAACCCAATCAGTGAATTATCACCTGATGGGATTGAGTGGTAGCTGCAGAATGGGTGTGGCTAGAGGAGGTGGGGCATCAGAAGACGTGGCTATGAGGTATATTTTTTTGTGTGTAGTGAGTGGAGTCTCTTTCTCTCCTTACTGATCATCATGTGAACTGCTTCCTTCTGCCATGCTCTTCACCATGATGTCCTGCCTCACCTCAAACCCCCAGGAATGGGGCCTGATGTCTATGGACTCAGACCTCTGAAACTATGAGCCTCCAAATAAACTTTTTCTCCTCTAAAATTGTTCTGGTTGGGTCTTTTAGTCATAGCAGCAAGAAAGCTGACTAAAGCAGGCCCTTTGGAGGGTGGGGAGTAACTGATACTTATACCAGAAGGAGACAGGCTGAGAGAGGGGTCTGGGGGTGGGACAAGGAGGTGATACCTGGCAAGGAAAGGGCATGGTCCTAGGAGCTAGAGGGATGGGGCCTTGCAGCACCTACCCACCTGCCAAATGGGGAATCACCCTGAGCCTAAGTCTAAAGCCAGTCTCTCCAGGCCCAGAGGGCTTTTTCCAAGACAGCTCCTTCACACAGCAGACTTATATCTTACCTTTGGTCCATCTTCAAGACTTCAGTCAGGGCTTGAGGGCTGTGTAAGGGATGGAAGACAAAGGTCAGTCCAACTCATGGAACTTGAAGAACATCACAGGAAGAAAGCTGTAGGGACCTCCTCTTTAATAAGGACACCTAAAGCACTAAGACTTATCTATATGATAAAGCTTTCTCCATTGCAGCCTGTTAAAACCAGCCTCGCTCCCCTGTAGCTACTCACTTCCCAGGGGGTTGCTGAGGAATTCCACTTGGTCAGCGGCTCAGACTCATACAAGCTGTTGGCTCCAAGTGCTGGAGAGGGGAGGAGGTACCAGTTTTCCCTGTGGCAGTGGCCCTCAGTTTGGAACAATTTGTCCTCAGGTGGTTCTTGTCAGCCCTTGGAATCTCATAACCACCACGCACGCAAGAAATGGTTGCAGATAGACTTAATTGTGGCACCAAGGAACTTGTTTGGACCCCTCTCTGAGGTCAGCACCAATGGATTTAATAAGATTACTCTGGTGGCAACTTGGCCGTGTCCTTAATGTTAGAAAACCAGAGGGAAGAATCCTTCTCTGTAGGATTTCATTAAAAGATGGTTAGGCACACAATTTAGAGAAGAAAATATGTGGTCTTGCATGTGTAAATGTGGGGTGAAGAGGAAGGAAGGGCCAGGCTTGTGGAATTGCACCCACAGGACAAGTTGTCATCTGGGGAGCCTGTCAGTCTTCTGTGTCACCACACTGGTGCATTCCTTAAGCTCACAGGGTCCCCACCCATTTCTTTGCTTAGACAGATGTAGCATAGCTCTGTGAGTGGACCAGATGATACAAGAGAGTTGACAGGCAGGTACAATTTATTGTTCTCTTTCTCATAGTTCCTGTCTCTTCACTCCACTCAGAAATACCTCCTATTGGCCTATTGGTAATGGCTACAGGCCCAGAAATAAAGGTTTAACTCCTGTCCCAGGAAGGGAATGAAGAGGAAGTCCCTGCTTGTCCACAAAGAAGTCCTTTCGTCACTCAGGATAAAGGTAGAGTCAAGATTAAGCATTCTTGGGCTGGGGTTGTGGCTCAGCGGTAAAGTGCTCCTCTAGCATGTTCGAGGCCCTGGGTTCAATCTTCAGCACCACATGAAAATAAATAAACAAAATAAAGATGTGGTGTACAACTAAAAAATAAATATTAAAAAAAAGATTAAGCATTCTTGGACACAGGACTCTGGAGTTTACATTTCTGTGTACAGACAGCTAATTACTAGCTGGCTGCTCACCTGGAAGACCCATGATGTGCTGATTGTATTGAATCCTCTGTGCCCATCCTGGTGCCTGGCATATAGGTGCTCAATAAACTTTATGATGATTTCACAACTAAGGGGCCTCCATGTGAGAGGCTAAGCTACAGCACAAAGGGAAGAGGTATTAATAGAAGTAGTTCTGCCTCTTGACACGTCTCATTGGGCAGGGAGCCCATGAGGCTCCTCTCAACTGCAGTTGAAGCCCTGCTCAGGAGGGGCCTCGTGGGGCTGCCCTCCCCCTATACACTATCTCCTGGTACAGATGTATTTGGCTCTCTCCAGACTTTCACAGCTGAAGGCAAGCAAGTTCCATCAGGTGTAGAATAGAGTCTCTGTGTCTATCTTCATTCATTGGTTGGTTTACCTATTGTTTTCATTTGACATTCATTTACCTTTTCCTAGATGCCAGAGATAGAGACACAGACAGGATCTGTCTCTGCCTAAAAGGGTCACAGAGTCTGGACAGCAAGGTGGACACAGAAACTATTGTTCACAGGACTGAACAGCAGGAGGATTGCTTCACCCAGTATGCTTTAGCATCCAGTACCAGTTTAGCTCATCTCTGGTCAGAGCACTTCCTATCCCACCGTACAATATGTATCAGCCAGTTGATCCTTTCTGGTCCAACCTGTTAAGAGAAGGGTCACAAATCCTTTTTCCCAAAGCCCAGGGGCCTTGGCCTGGCAGCAGAATGGATCTAGCACTAGAGGCCTAGGCTCTACCCCAGCTAAGCACTTCCTCACTATCAACATGGAAGTCCTACCTTCAGTTTTTTCTCTGTGAAGTGAGAAAAAGGTGCTTGCACAGGAACAAGGAATTTGGGGCAGGACAGCATGGAATAAAGTCACAGGAGAGAGAGAGAGAGAGAGAGAGAGAGAGACAGACAGACAAGGCCTGAAAAAGACAGGGACTAGGAGAGGAGAGACTTCCAGGCCCTCAAGAAACCAACCTTGTCACAGAGCACTGGGACATGCCTCCTGCCTTGGCCATTTTCTATTGTTATACCACAACCTGAGTAGTATATAAAGGAAAGAAGCTTATTTGAGCTCCCAGTTTTGAAGGCTGGGAAGTCCAAGAGCAAGGTGCCAGCATCTGCGCAATTTCTGGTGAGGGCCTGAGGGTGCTTCAACCAGTAGTGGAAAGTGAACTTGGGTGCCTGTGGGCGGGAGAACAAGGGGTGGCTTTGCTTTATAGCAACGTGCTTTGGCAGTAACTAGTCTAGTCCTGTGAGAGCAGCATGTTCTGTGAGATGGCTTTGATCCACTCATGAGGGATCAGCGCTCATTATCCAAACACCTCCCACCAGGCTCCACTTCCCAATATGGCGGCATCAAAGGATTAGGGCTCCAACACCTGAACTCTGGGGGATACTCTTGAACCATGGAACCTGGCTACTACCTCATTCTGTCCCCTGAGGTGATCAGTGCTCAGTGGGAGGGTAAACTGCCACAGGGAGAAGGGTGTGATGATTAATTTATGTGTGAACTTGGCTAAGCTGATGGATGTCCAGAGAGCTCATTAGTTAAACATTATTTCTAGGTGTGTCTATGAGGTTGTTTCTGGAAGAGATTAACATTTAAACCAGGAGACTATGTAGAGAAGCAACTCTGATCAATATGTGTGGCCAGTCTGGATTCACTAGGTCCAGAATAGAACAATAAAGCTTAGGAAGGGTGAATTCATCCATCCTCTCCTGCTCCTAGACATTCTTTGGTTCTTAGGCCTCTGGACTTAGGCCAGGACTTCCCACAGTGGCCTCCTGGTTCTTAGGCCTTCTAACCTGCACCGTAACTACATCACCAACTTTCCTTGTTCTCTCGTTGCAGACAGCAGATCATGGGACTTCTCAGCCTTTATAATTGCATGAGCCAATCCTTCATAATAAATCTCTTTATATCTGCATATATCCTATTGGTTTTGTCTCTCTGGAGCATCCTGGCTAATATACAAGGGAAAAGCAGGCAGGTGGGTAGGTATGAAGATAGCATAGGAAAGACTGGTACTGTGAGGTCAATGGTTTTTCTTGCAGGCACACAGGAGAACTGCATTTCCTTGTGCTCCCTGCTTCTGGGTGGAGCCATGTGATTAGCTCTGGTCAGTGAAATATCACCCAACTCTTGGATCTCCCATGAACTTTTCAAAGTCCTTCAGATGCTTGAAGGCAGAGGACCCAACTGAGGACTGTAATAAGATAGAGGAACCACACAATGGGAGAGGCCACCTGTGTTAGACAGCTCTTCCTGGCTGTAACCAAAATACCTGTCATAAACAACTTAAAGGAAGAAGGCTTTATTTTGGCTTACGGTTTCATAGGTTTCAGTCTATGGTTGACTGGCTCCATTGCTTTGGACCTGAAGTGAGGCAGAGCATCATGGTGGAAGTGTGCAGTAGAAAAAAGCTGTCAGTTCATGGCAGCCGGGAAGCAGAAAGTGTGTGTGTGACACAGAGAAGGAGGATGGGGCCCAGGACAAGATAAACCCTTCCAGGGCACACCCCCAGTGACCTACTTCCTCCAACTCATCCCCACCTCCCAGTAGTCCATGCAGCTATCAATGGATTAATCCACTGATAAGGTCAGAATCTTCATGATGGAATCACTTCCCCAAAGTTGCATCTCTAAGCATTGCTGCATTGGGGACCAAGCCTTCAACACAGGAGATTTCAAGAGCCAACCTTAACACGACCTAACCAGGAAAAACCACTGTGTGCAAGAGAAAAAAAAAAAAAAACATGTTGTGGTAGGCCACTGAAATTTAAGTTTGCTCTAGGTGTCAGTCCATCCTGACGGATGAAGAAAGTAGCAAAAGAAGTGAGATCTTGCTGAAATAAAATCCTAAAATCGGTGGCTGTGGCTTAATAGTAGGTTGTAAGCAATAAGGAAGCTAGTAAACAGAGGCTGGAGAAGAGACATCCATGTTGTTAGAGGAAAACCACTTGGTAGAATTTTTGCTTTGGAAGTGAAAGAGGAAGAGCATGTGGCTTTTGTGTCTCAGGACTAGGAAGAGGAAGGAGAACAGAGTCCTGAGAGTTCAGGTGCATGTTAACTGGCTGTTTTGGCAAGGTATGGCGTGAATGTTGTCTGTCCAGAGTCAGCATGTGTAAAGGTGCAAACGAAAGAAAATAGAGGCATTCCAAAAATTGGGGGCCCAGAAAGGATACAAAAGTCAGTATTTTGAAGCCCCAAGTAAGAAAAAGAATAATAGGATTAAAACAAAAGGTTTGAGCAACAAAGCCTCAGTAACACCTACCGATTGAATTAATCTCTCAAGGCAAAAATTTAAATGGGTCCTTTTTGTTCAAGCTGGAATAGCTTAAGGTAGCTGCCTTGACACTGAGAGGCAAGAGATGGGGGTGAGACTTGAGAACTATGACCAGGAAAGAGCTTTAGCGATGATTAATACCCGGAACTGAAAGCAAATAGATTAGCAACCCAGCATTTGAAGGAATTAAGTTTTGTTAAGTTACCACAAGCCTGGACCAAAAAAAAAAAAAAAATTGGCTTTGTGTCTTCAAGACAAAACAATCGTCAGAGTGACGGTGGTGGTGAGGTGGGAAGCGAGCCTGGGCCACATGTTCCTCCAAGCACAGAATGTTTCGGGATCTTCTCTTATCTGTCAGCTGCCAAGGTGTTTGCAGGGAGTTCCAAGAAAACAGGAACTCACAAGGGACCGAGCATGTTGACTCCCTACACTCTTTGACTTATAAAATCTCAGGATGTGCATCGCCACTTGGGTGACTAATAGAGACTTCCAACCTGCAGAATCTGAAGGTAAACCTCTGAGATTTGCAATCCTGAACAGGATGGGTGAATGGACCAGGTTTGCTTCCACCCCAAACAACTAAACAATGAGACATAGCTATGAAACAGGGGATCCTAAGGAACTGGACAGGAAGCCAAAAAGAATTGGTTCCCTAGCCAATGGGAGGGAGGAAGGAAAATAAAGGGGAAATATTGGGGAATGATACTGGCTAAATTATATCGTGAGACTGTGTGCATGTATGAATATGTAACAACGAATCCCACCATTATGTACAACTAGAATGCTCAAATAAAAAATGTGGAACTTTTCTTTAAAAAAGAATTGGAGTCCCCAAAAGATGGGAAGCAAATAAGGTGAGCCCCTCATGTCCCAGCTTAAAGCTTGGAGGGGAACTTAGGGCGAGCTTAAAATCCTCCCCCAATTGAGAAGATGGAACTATAAGGCCAAAGAGACTTGAGTTTGCAGGAGGTCAACATAGAGGGGAAGTTGCAAAGATAGAATTCCAGAAATTTGCAGAAGGTCCCTGGGGTATCTGGGAGCTAGCTGAGCTTGAGCAGTATATGTATAAGAGAAATTTTCACAAGATGGGGAGAAAAGTGTCACCCAAAAAGTGTCAGAGAGAAAAATCAGAGAATGCCTGTTTTTACCCTGCAGAAAGGAAAAAATTCATAATCAGGTAGAATGCACAGAAATTTTTGCTCCTTCCAGCTCCGTGCTCCTGTAACTCCAGCCCTGCTTTCTGGGAACGTGCCCTGACTCAGGGCATACCCCAGGGTCATCATTCATTGCCTGCACTTATCTCTGTAGATCAACAACTTATCCTCATCATTTTACAAAGGATAAAGGTCTGGAGCTCCTGCATCCAGGGAGACCTCTGATGTTGGGACAAACAGTAAATCCAAAAAGGAAGTCCCATTTGTTATCTAGTCCCATCTGAAAAATCTCAGAGCCCTTGAGAAGAAGAGCAATGGCAATTACATCAGGAGCCAGTCAACCCTGCCCCTAGGCCCTCCTGATGCTCTGGGCAAGCGTCCCCCATCCCTGTCCACTGGGCAGCCACAGAGAGACAAACAGCAGGACTTGTCACTGCCCTTGACTTCTGTGACCAGAGAATGTCAGGAAGAGTAGGACAGGAAGGCAGAAGCCAAGGACATGTGTGCTCGCTAGGTCCAGAGCAGAGAAGGGGTCAGAGAAGAGCTGGGTGGGCCTTCTCTGTGGCTGATGCAGTTAAAGCCTCGGCGTGCTCAGGCCTGTGGCTCGGAGCAAAGCTTTCTGCACTAGCTTAGCAGCCCTGGTCTCATCAGCTGTGTGAACCTGGCCTAACCCTCACAGCATTCTGAGCCCCTGTTTCCTTACTGGTAGGAGGATGTGGCTCCTAGCCCTTGGGATAAGCAGGGTAGCCAACACTGCTGACTCTGATCTGGCCCTAGAGAAGCCAGTGTGAGACAGGGGAGGGAGGCCAGCACTTGGCAAAGGATGGCCCCGGTCGTAGGGGACTCAGGGATCAGAGATGCAGTGACAGGAGAGGGAGGAGAGGGGCCCCAATTCTACCTTGGGCAGCACAGTGATCCCTGCTCCATCGTATGTGAGCTTCATCTCCACCTCACATCCAGCCTTATCAGCATTCCCTCTTTCTTAGAAAGATTTAGAAAACAGCAGAGAGCTGGCAAGTGACCCAGGAGGAACTCCTGCGCCTTCTGAGCACTGTATCTTTGTGAGCCCATCTCTTCGGATCCGTATCTCCTGCTGCCTTTGGATCCCTATCTCCTGCTGCTCCTTCCTCCTCCATCCCTTCTATTCATTGAGGTATTAAAGCGGTTTATTGTATGCTGAGCACTGGGCTCTGCACCAGCCACAAGAGCTTCTGCCACTTTGCACCCTCTGTCTCCTGTTCTCTCAATCTCTCTTATTTTCAAAATCAACTGAGTTATTTTTATACGCTATACATACAATAAAATGTGCACATTTTAAGGGTACAGTTTTATGGATGTCATGAAAATGTATCCACCTGGGTAACCATGACTCTAATCAAAGTGTCATCAGCCTGAGAACGTTCCCCTTCCCCTTTGTAGTCTGTCCCAGTCCACTGCTGATCTGCTTTCTGCCACTATCGATGAGTCTAGCATTCCATACAAATGAAATACTACCATATGTATTCTTTTGGGTCAACATGACTTTTTGTGCTTAACATAGAGAATTGGATAGTCATTTCATTTTGATGGCTGAGTAATATTCCACTGTAGGCATTTCACTACATTTTATTTATCCATTTATCTACTTATAGGTATCTGGGTTGTTTCCAGTTTAAGGGTTATTACAGAAAACACTGTTATGAATATTTGCAAGTCTTTTGGTGGACATATGTTTTAATTTCTCTCAAATCCTAAGAGTGGAATTGCTGAATCATGCAACCTGTAGAACATTCTAGATTGTTCTACTATTTTGCCTTCCCATGATATGTGTGCCATGCCTGAGTTCCACATTGCTCCACATTCTTCCCAGCCTTTGGTGCTGTCAGTTTTAAAATTTTAACTATTTCAATTTCCAACAATTCATTAATGGTTTTTAGAAATGAAATAGATTTTCATATTGATTCATCTCCTGAAACCTCTCTGAATTCTCTTATTGCTTCTAGTAATTTTTTTTTGTAGATTCCTTAGGATTTTCAATGTGCGTGAGCATTTCATTTTAGAATAAAGACAGTTCTACTTCTTCCTTTTTAATATTTGACCTTCTATTTCTTTTTCTTGCATCATATACCAGGCTAGTACTATCAGTTGTATAGAAGTGTACAACCGATAGTACTAGCCTGGTATATAACTAGTTGTACAGAAGTGGTGAGAAGTGCAGCTGAGTACATTCTTGACATCTACCTTCTTTACTTTCTTTCTTTCTTTTCTCTTGCTGTAGAGGATTAAAACCAGGGAAGCTTACCACTGAGATACATCCCTAGCCTAGCCCTTTATATTTTTAGCTTTGAGATGGATTTTGCTAAGTTGTCCAGGCTGATCTTGATCTTGGTATCCTCCTGCTTCAGTTTCCCAAGTAGCTGGGATTCCAGGTGGGCATCATGGGGCCTAGCCTTGGTATAGTTCTTGAAACCCCACACCATGTAATTATTAGATCATATTGGTTCTTCCTTTGAAAGACACCCGGTCAGGTGACCTTGTTTGCACTTTATGTAGTGAACTGACAAAATGCAGAATGCCTGAGTCCATATCTCGACTCGACCAGTTACTGGCTGTTTGGATTTTGGTAATTACCTAGCCTCTTCAATTCATTTTCCAATTTGTAAAAAGTAGACTACAATATGCCTACTTCATGGTTTTATGGGTGAGGAATTAGCCTTGGCTCAGGCCAAGTGCACACTGTGTGTAACTGTCAAGTTGCACTCACCCGTGAGTGGTCTCATACTTCCAGTCCGCCTCCCTGGATTCTGCTCTCAACATCACCAGCAGACAGACCCTGGTAAAACCGGGGTCGGAACACGTCACTCTCATGTTCGGAGTCCTCCCATGGTTCCATTTCATTCAGAGTTATAGTCAAAGGCCCGTCCATCTGAGAGTCTTCAATAACACTCCCTTCCTCAGGGTAGACGAGACGGAGTGTAGTAGCTGGGTCAGAAGCTTTGGGCAAGTTGTTGGGAGCAGATGAAGGTAGTTGTTCTTCCCTGTAGTTGGGTTGCCCTGCCTCCCAGAAAACGTATTCTTGTCCAGCCCAAGTCTGTCCTCTGCCTGAGATGACAGGTCCTTGACACTGCACATGGGCCAGTCTCAAAGGGGTGCTGGGCACATAGCCTGTTCTTACTTGTCAGATCAGTGAGCAGGGGAGCTGGGCAGATCCCACAAGGTCTATCTGTGGAGAAACCCAGTTGGCTAATTTCTTTCTTTTACTTTTTAATCGGGAGGGTAATAGGGATCAAACCTAGGGGTGCTCCTCCACTGAGCTGCACCCAGACTTGTTAAATTGCCCAAACTGGCTTCAAACGGCTGATCCTCTTGCCTTGGTCTCCAAGTCACTAGGGTTACATGCATGTGCCACTGCACCCAGCTTAACTTGTTGATGGGGGTTAACTCTAGATGGTGCTGCAGTGAGCAGTCCAGCTGCAGCCTGCTTGTCATGGAGGGTGTCTGCTGGACCCCATCTGGAAGACAGGGTCCAGGCGTGTTGGAATGTCTTCACCCGCGTTTGGGGTCCCAGAGGTTACACATGGGCAGGCCCCTTGAGCTAGGTAGCCAGGAGGCTCATGGTGCTCACCCTCTAGTGGGAAGACAGATAGGCAAATGGTCAGTGGACCAAACACTGAAGCCGCAGGCACTTGGAAGAAAGCACTCACCTGTCCCTGAGATTGTGGCTGGCAACCAGGAAAGGCTTCCGGGGAAGGCCATAAACTAATTTCTGAAGAAAAACAGTCACCGTAGACCTCACTGATTTCTTGAAGGGTGGAGGTGGGAAACTCAGATATTTCCTTTCCAATGGTTGTGATAAGTTAAGCACACCTATTCCAGTGTCACCAGGCCATCCTATGTGAGTCATATCCTTAGCTGGAAGCCTGGTGCAGGGCTGATTCTAACATCCCCAATACACAGGGTGTACAGGTGGGAAACCAGCATCCTCCATGTGCCCGGTGCCGGGCTGGGTGTGTTATGGCCTGTGGACGTCTCCAGTGCTGCTATTACATTCATTATGGAGATGAGCAAATGGAGGCTCAGAGGGGTTTGGTTTAGTCCCAGGCTGCACAGCCAGGAAGATGCCCTGTCTGCCTCTGCCCACAGTTCTGTCAGCCCTCAAAGCCTAAGCCCTTCCCTCGTGCGTTAGTCAGCTTTTTTCACCATTGTGACCAAAAGCCTGACAAGAACAACAGAGGAGGAAAAGTTTATTTGGGGCTCCTGGTTTCAGAGGTCTCAGTCCATAGACGGCCAACTCCATTGCTCTGGGCCCAAGATGAGGCAGCACATTATGGCGCAAGGGTGTGGTGGAGGAATGCAGCTCAGGACTTGGCCACCAGGAAGCAGAGAGAGACCACTCCACTCACCAGGGACAAAATATAAACCCCAAAGCTACACCCCCAGTGACCTATCTCCTCCAGTCACACCCTACCTGCCTGCAGTCACCACCCAGTTAATCCATTCAAGTGGATTAACCCACAGATTAGGTTGGGTGTCTCATAATTCAGTCATTTCACCTCTGAACTTTCTTGCATTGTCTGACACACAAGCTTCTCAGGGGACACCTCATATCTAAACCATAATGTCACAGAACTGTGGGATCTACCTTCAAGTTCTCTGACAGTCCCAAGCCATGGAAAGTGACATCTGTGATGTTACCTTCATAGCCTCTGGGTTCCCAATACTGCAAAAGCCTGTGCTGAGACTCTGAGCTCCATAACTGCCCCAAGCTTAGCTTCACCTGGCTCAGGCAGACTTCTTAGCCGTCAATGAAGCCAGGGAAGTTTTAGAGCAAACTCCAGGGATGAGCTCAAAGCCTTCACCAACGGCCTGGTAGGAACAAACACCCTGTGGCCAGGCTCAGAGGAGACAGCTGAATGATATCCCTGCCCAGCATCACAGGTACCATGCCAGGCCCACATTCACCTGATCCCTTACTGCTGCCTGGCAAAATGGC